>NC_083724.1:118961178-119269832 GCF_028564815.1 Eubalaena glacialis
ATTAATATCACATAACCTTTCCTACAAAGCTTTTCCTTTCTCCAGCCTCGCTCCCATGAGAAGCACACTAAAATGTTGACAGCTCCAAATTAGGAAGGTGTTAGGCCAATAGTCTCTCCTTTTGAGAAGCTAGATCATTAATTCAATATCACATTACTAGTTTTCTTCATAAGCCATGCACGGGGACAGACTCTATTCTGTAGGGTTTAATCACACACAAGTGGCAAAAACCACAGAACACAGCTCCTAATCAGTTGGGCCTTCAACCAAAGACTTACTCCATGCACATATGTCACTCCCATTTTCATTAGTGTGACTAAAACTCTAACTTATTTTACACATTTGGAAGAGGCTGGGTCTCAGTGGCAGTGATTATATTATAAAATTATATTGTCTCACTACCAAATGTGTTTCTACGTATGAGTATGTTTTATAACTGAAGATTCTCCTCCAGGGCAGATGAAGCATTGTTTTTGGAACAATCTGCAACTTATTTCCTTTTCATCCTAAATACTCATGTGAATCTAAAGATAGCATTTATGTTTTTAGAATCTTTAAGAAAACCAATGAAGTCTAGGACTTCAAGTCTGATTTCTTTTAGGTCTTGTTAAAATAGGCACTCAAGGGCTTCCCTGGTGGCGCAGTGGTTGAGAATCCACCTGCCAATGCAGGGGACACGGGTTCGAGCCCTGGTCTGGGAAGATCCCACATGCCGCGGAGCAACTGGGCCCGTGAGCCACAACTACTGAGCCTGCGCGTCTGGAGCCTGTGCTCCGCAACAAGAGAGGCTGCGACAGTGAGAGGCCCGCGCACCGCGATGAAGAGTGGCCCCCGCTTGCCGCAACTAGAGAAGGCCCTCGCACGAAACGAAGACCCAACACAGCCAAAAATATAAATAAATAAATAAATAAAGTAGCTATTAATTTAAAAAAAAATAAGCACTCAATTAAACATCGACTGACGAATGAATGAATAAATTCCAACCACCTGAACTTGGGAACCCAACCCATAATCACAAAGGCCTATATCCTGGAGCAGATTCCAGATGGAATTCAAGATAAAAGTCTCAAAAACTAGGCTCAGATCTACCTCCTGTAATTGATTCTACTTAATTCAGAGTTTGAATCGTCTTAAGGTTTCCAAAAGATCCAGACAGAATTGTTTAGGCCGAGGTCCAAGAAAATAAATGTGACTATACTTCAGAAAAAATAGCTCGGACCTCCCTTTGTATAAAAGAGAGCCCTTGGAGTTTCTCAAAACCCCCTCAAGGGGCCATCTCTGAGTGCGTGATCCCAGAGTCACATTCCAGAGCTGTATGTCTATGCATCAAAACAAAGTTTTGAGTTAAGAGCAATGCATTCAGGGAATTCCCTGGCTGTCCAGTGGTTAGGACTCGGTGCTCTCACTGCCGTGGCCCGGGTTCGATCCCTGGTCGGGGAACTAAGATCCCACAAGCCGCGTGGCATGCATGGCCAAAAAAAAAAAAAAAGAAAAGCAATGCATTCAAAGATCACCCTGCCGCCACGTCCTACCCCTACTGCCACTGTTACCGGTGCAGTCATATCCCAGTGGGGAGCCTGCCCGCCTAGCCTGAGACACACATCATACTCCAGGGAAAGGAACCACTCCGGTGGGGAGCGGAAGGAAGAAGACAGCCATGGCTGTGCGGGAAGGAGTTGGGCTCCCTGTGTGTATTAAGGAGCTTAGATCAAAATCACCATGCCATACAAACATGGACTAATAACTTCCCACAACACAGTAAGTCATTAGCCTTTATGCCCAATAGGTGATAAGCTCGAAGAAGGCAGAGACATCCATCTGGATTCACTAGTTTGCCTGCAGAGCACCCAATACCTGTCATACATCAGCTGCTCTTTATTGAGCGCCTGAGTGAACGGCAGTGGGTAAGCGTGGGTTTCCCTCCTGCCTGTAGCTCACTAGCTGTGTGACGTGAAATACTTTGGTGCTGCAGCTTCTCAGCTGTAAAATAGGGGTCACGACTGTACCTTAGTGGGTAACTATGAAAAATAAATGAGTTAATATGGGAAACGCACTTAGAACAGGACCTGGCACATAGTATTATTATATTTTCTATCATTATTATTATTATTATTAATTATTCCGAACCTCTAATTCCTGGTGTAGGGTGGCCCTGCTCAACTTCTAGGACTTCATGCTGTCCTGGAGGTGCTCACTGCCCGGTGGGGACAGTCACACCTACAGTAAATCATCCTCCTTTTGTGAAGAGGAAGACAAAGCTTGCCCCTCAATAATATGAACTCTGCAAAAGGCCTAATGTCTTGCAGTGTTTAAAAAGATCCTCTGCTCAATATTCTGTAACAACCTAACTGGGAAAAGAATTTGAAAAAGAATAGATACATGTATATGTATAACTGAATCACTTTGCTGTACACCTGAAACTAACGCAACATTGTTAATCAACTATACTCCAATATAAAATAAAAAGTTAAAAAAATAAATAAAGTTTAAAAATAAAGAGATCCTCCAGAGTGAGAAGCTTATAACCACTTCTGTCCTTAAGTAATTTTTTTTAAGTTGTGTCCAAGTTACTACCCAAGGTCCATTGATATTAAACAGAAAAAATAACTTCCTCACACGGGCATAAGTTGCACAAAATACCATCAGTGCAATTTTGACAGGTACCAGGAGATCCCCAGTATTGCTAATTGTTCACTGGGCTTGGCCTCAGATGTGATTCAGTAAACTGCTATATTGGGTTTCCTTGTTTCCACTCACACTGCCCCTGCAGTCATCCTCCGGGGGGTTTCGGTCATCTAGTATGGCCCGGGTGCCTGGGTGTGTGCGCCCAGGTCACTGTGGAGGGCTGTGTGAGTGGGATCGGGAACCGGAGCATCTTAAAATGAAACAGCTGCAGCAGGAGTGGTCCAGGCTTGGGCGCAATACGATAGCTGCTATTAAACTCCACTTTGAGCTTCTCTTGGCTTTGATGATTTCTTTCTTCCTCTCCAAAGTTTATCATTCTTTTCCTGACCTCAAGTCAACCTCATAAAAGCCCAATTTTTGTTTTGGCTCGAATTAAAGTTTTCGTTGTGCTGTTGTTGTTTTCAGGATTTTGCTTGCTTTCGGGTTTTTTGTTTGTTTTTCCTTTGTCTATTTGGTCTGGGAAAACTATGAAGTGAGGCAGCCCAGCCATTCTCAAGTGTCTTGAATAGATGTGGAACTAGGCGTTTTTGTTCCCTGGTATTCACCTGTCTCACAGCCTCTTCCTCTTCCACCGTGCCATTTCCTCCTAGTAAGCAGCTGGAAATGCCCTTTTTTTTTCAGACTGTGTGCTACCAATCGCCTGCCTTGGCATCTCTCATCCCACGGCGAGCTAGTTGAGGTAAAAGGCTTCATTTCAACATCCAACAGTGGCATCCTTGAGTAAAGTTTATTATTCACCATTGAAGAGAATAAATGTTTAAATGCATTGTCAAAATGAAAAACTCTTTTTCATTCTGACAGTTAAAAATTGAACGCACGTTTAAGTTCCTCGGAAAAGATGTGTTGTAGTAACACGAACGGTGATAGAATTGGAAAGATTATAAAGAGGCAGTTCTAGGGCCTTTTAACTCTACCGTGAGGGAAATCATTTAAATGAACTACAAATATTGTTCCCTCGATTAACATACCTTAACTCCACCACTGTATGTGCATCATCTTTTCTTAAGGTGATAATTAATAAGGCATCACTTAAAGACTATTTAATGATGCTGAGACAAAGACAAGACTTAAGTCAGCCAACTCATTGGGACTTTTTCCAGCTCCCAACGACCACCTGGGATTCATCTCAATTCTCTGATTCTGTGTTTCAAATCAGCCTCTCAAAGATACTATTTGCTGTCAGCAAGTCCCCTGATTTATTTAATCCTTCCCCAAAATGTGTCCTGAAATTCTCACAATTTAACCCCTATTTGTCATTGAAGGCAGCTCCTCTGCAGTGACTAAATCACTCTCCGGCATTGTCAGGTGTTAGCAGAGGCCCTGGGGCTGCTCTGGTGGCCTGGGAAAGCGAGACCAGCCCCCTGCAATACTGCTGTTACTTTATTGTCTCAACAAATCATCAATAGTTTTTTTTTTTTTTTTTAGTTACACTTATAATCTCCACTACTCCTCTCCAAAAGAAACAACATCCAGGCATAGTGCAAATGGTAAGTTACTCTCGGAGATTCAGTATATCTTTATATTTCCCATTTTAGGAAGGACATTACTAATTCCATCTGTAATATGCACACATTGTGTTTCAGATTACATAGTACGATATGGGGAAATATGGATTCGAATAGAAGAAGGGAAAAAGAAGAAAAATAAGTAGGAAAGGGAAAAAAGGGTAATAAAAACTCTTCTCTGATTCACTTAAAAATAGATTGAGACAATCAGATCCGATGTGGTCTCGTTTCTTCTTCTAATGTGTAAATCCTGATGGATTAAAAAAAACACCACGGTTTATAAAGCAGAAGTCCTATGACAAGAGAGGTGGCATTTTTATGCTTCCCTAAAATAGCAGTAAGAATGCACTACAATCAGTAATAAAAATCATCGGAGGGAAGAGTTTGTGTGGTATCACATCATCATCCTTAAAGTTCACGCCTCCGACTCATAATCGCAACCTTCCTCAATCTGCAGGTGATCTGGAAGGCATGGGATTGAATTCACTGAAGGGCAGCCCACTTTTTTATTAAGCTTTCTATGTTGAGGTACTTGTAGATTCTCACGCAGTTGTGAGAAATGATAGAGATCCCATGCACGCTTTACCCAGTTTTTCCTAACCTTGCAAAATTATAGTGCAATGTCCCAATCATGATGCTGACATCAATACAGTCAAGACACAGGACTTTTCCATCACCAGGATCCCTCTTGTTGCCCTTCTATAGCCACGCCCACTTTCCCTCCACCCTCTCGGCTCCTTAACCCCTAGTCACCACTAATCTTTTTTCTATTTCTATAATTTTGCCATTTAAAAATGTTACATAAATGGAACCAGACAGCGTACAACAATTCGGGGTTGGCTTTTCCACCCAGAGATTCATTTGGGTTGTTGAGCTTATCAATAATTTATTCCTTTTCACTGCTGACTAGTATTCCAGGGTATGGATGTACTATAATTAACAGTACATGCTTAACTTAACAAAATGGTGAACAGTTTGTGTGTCCGTTGAAGGACATCTGAGTTGTGTCCAGTTTGGAGCTATTGTGAATAAGGCTGCTATAAACGTTCACACACAGGTTTCTGTGTGAACTTAAGTCTTCACTGAGCTAGGACAAATTCTCTGGGGTGCAGCTGCTGAGTCATACGGTAGTTACACGTTTACTTTTTAAGAAACTGCCAAACTGTCTTCCAGACTGGCTGTCCAATTTTTCTCCCCACCAGCAGTGTATGAGTGATCCATTTTTTCTGCATCCTCATTAGCATGTGGTGTTGTCATGGTTTATTTTTAGCCAAAGCCAGAAATCCAGTTTAGGACAAAAAACTGCTAGCAAGGCTTCCAAATTTAACATATTTTGTTATTTTTAACACTACACAGCGATTAAATATGTATATAATTTATATATATATAAACGTTAGCTTGCTTTGGTTTAAACTCTACAACTTAAAAGCTCTGTACTTTAGATAAATTACTTAACATCTCTGAACCTCAATTTCCTGATATGTAAAAACTACTCCTTCCAGGTAAAGAACTATATTAAAGTAATAATGTGTATATAGAGCATAGGATAAAATAAGTGTTCAATGAATGCTAATTCCTTTCCTCTACATCACTCCGTTTGAGTCTCATATATTCTAACCTACATGCTTCCTCTCAATCCGTTCCCAGAACCACTTAGAACCACTGCTTCTGTTCAGTTTTATAGCTCCGTCTCACCTCAATTCAGACGAATATGAATATAGTTTAAAACTCAGTTAAGACGATGGAACAGAAACGGCATGATACTGCTTTCATGAAACAAATTCAAACCCAGATCTACCGCCTACTGACTGTGTGAACTTGGGCCATTATTTCACATCTCCAGTCAACGCCACTGATGGTTCATCTCTTCATCTTTAGAATGGACAGAATCAGACCTGCCTTACCTGCCCTCCAGAGGTGCTGAGTTCAAATGAAAGAACTATGTGAAAGCAACTTGTAAACAGTGAAGAGCTACACAACTACATGGCTAGCAGAATAAGGCAAGTTATAGAAAACAAAGTCCAGGGCACCAGAGGGTCTCATTCATTCTGCCATAGAATGTCAAGGTAGAAAAATGGCAGGAACCACAATGACTTCTGAGTCTAGGATGGTGATGCCCCAGAGAATGGGGTGCAAGAAGACCAGAGTACAAATTCTCTCTTGTTTTTATATAAACCATTAGAAATTAGTTCACCAACACCCTCACTTGGTCTTCATCAACAGTTGCCCCAGGCACCCAGGGGTGGGGGAGATCTGAAGGGCAGAGGGGCTAACAGTGCCCCCAACTGTAATAGGGAAGAACAAATCTGACTCCATACTGGATCTGTTTCTTTTACTTTAACCTTTGTATTCTGTTGCTTTTGCTACAAGTTAATCACAAAAGAATGTTACCTGTTGCCTGAAATATACAGGATAGCCCATTCTCAAGGCTCTGACCTTTAAAGGTGTAACATTTTCCTATTCATATAGAGATAAAAAGTTGCAGAACAGAGAATAACATTTGTCTTGTTGGAGGTTTATTGAAACATTGTAACCAGACCTAACTGGACAGCTGCAAGAACAAAGGATTCCGGCACCAAGAAGTCTGCAACAACCAGCCACACCCCCCTTCCCTTTTAGTAAAAGAAGCCTGAAATCTAACTCGGGTTAAGATGGTTCTTTGGGACACTAGTCCAGCATCTTCTTGGGCTGCTGGCTTTCCAAATAAAGTCGCTATTCTTTGCCCCAACACCTCATCTCTTGATTTATTGGCCTGTTGTGCGGTGAGCAATACCATCTTGGACTCAGTAACACCACCACAAGCTCACAGAGATGAGCTTGACTGAGATGTGTTATGGTTTATCTGGTTCAGTTAGGTGGAAGCAGATTATATAATCCAGTTGCAACTAAACTAACCTTCACCAAATGGACAAAGGGCTTTAGAAGATTCCTGCCAAGAACCTTATATTGAAGATAATTGAAAGAATACAGGCAGAAACCATCAAAAAGAAAATGACAGAATTGATACTGTTCTGGCTCCACCTTAAGCACTTTAGTCCTAAAGCCATGAAACAAGGCAGAAACACAGACAACATGAATCCAACAGTAAGTCAACTAAAGTATTTTTAAGTGACCGAGGCTATTTAAAGTGTGGATTTGCATCCACAACTGATGAGGCTGAATCTCACCTTTAAATATTTAAACCTATTGTTTAATTTTTCTTTATCTTGCCCTTTTGTAGTTTCGCTTTTGCATAGGTATATAATGTACATAATACATCAGTAAAGTAGTGTAGATATATAATTTGCCAATAAATATGCTTTAAATGTTTTACTCTTGGGGTGCGCAATTAAAACAATGAGGAGGCCATTGACCTAGGGTATCCTGTTTCTTTCAGATGTCATTTCTCTTAGTTTAGACCTTTGTGTGAGACACCAACAGACCACCACACATGGCCAAGATGGCATGCAGGTAGATTTCCTCTGCCAGTTTAGCAGGTTGCTCTCACTAAGACCACCTCCCCATACCTTTCTAGAGCCTCTAAAGACAGACAGAAGACTCTCCCTTCACCCTGTCACCCTTGAGGTCTGGAAGTCAATCTCCTGATACAAATCTCTATGAAGTCCATGGGCTGTCAACATCCCCACATTCCGCAGCTTTCAGGAATGTACCTGGCATGCCAGTCTTTAGCATTGTACAGCTATGCCAAAGAGAAGAGCTAGTGTTTATTAAGCACTTACTGTATGCCAGACCCTCAATTAAGAGCCTCATGTGAATCACCTCACCACATGTTCATCATGACATTGTGATAGACGATTATTATCCACCTTGTACAGAAGTGTAACTGAAGCTAAGGATGGTTAAGTAATTTTCCCAAGATCACATGCTGATAGCTGCTCTAGTCAAGATTCAAAATTGTGCCTCCGACTCCAGAGACTTGCTCTTAATCACTGTGTTATGCTACTCTCCATGCATAATAATAGCTTTATTTGTATGTACTAAGATTTCTTTACTATGTACTCAAAATTAATTTCTCAAATTTGTCTCATTCCAAATGTGATGTTTCTTCATCTTGGGATCAAATATTTACCAGAGCACATCACTGATCTTGTAATAAAGAAAATAAATTACAATTATATTTACAGGAATTATTCTTACAGATTTTGAAAAATTTATCTTACCAATCCTTGAAAAAAAAACTGCTGTAAATTATTTCTAACATGAAGCAGGGTATAAACAATAATACAATAAAATGTGTCTGGCTTACTATTTGTTCAGATGTATCTGAGGTTATAATTTAAAACTCCTAGCATCCAGGGCAATGAGAAAAATTCAGTGTGTGATCTAGTTATTTCCTCATATTCAGATGTTCTTGCCTGTGTACACTGAGGTCACTTGAGTTCTCTTCTCAGATGTTCTCATTACAAATACCTAGGTTGTGATTTTAAAAGCACTATAATTTACAAAGCACAGCCCACACCAAGTGGACTCAAATGCCACTTTTTTGACATAGCTATTTTATCCTTGATGAACCATCATATTTATCCTTATGAACACTTCATTAAACATCACTGTATCTGAAAAAGGAAAAATTCAGCTTTCAAAGAAAAAGCACTTCAACAGCCCACATATAATTTATATTTGTAATAAAGCAAAAATAGCCACTTGATTAGATTCTGTAATTTTATTGCTAACATCATCTTGACTTGACTAGCACAAGATTCAGAGAACTTAACAATGTTTGGAAAAGCAGAAAGAATTACTAGGAATGTAAGGAGGCAGTTTCTCACTTTATTTATCCCAGATTAATAACAGTTAAAGTTGCCTGGTTTCTTCCTGAAAAAGTTTTTTCACCGTTTTCTCCACAAGTTGGAGTTTATGGAAATCCTCTCATGGATATACTTTATTACTCCAGTTTAACACCAATTTGAAAAAAAATCAATGCTTTTTGACACCAGTTATGACAACATGCATTCATTTAGAAAGAACAGTGGTATAGTAGCTTAAAGGTCCTTATATTTTAACCCAATATGAAAAATCAAGGTAGCTAGTATTTTCTATATACAAGAATTTGTATATATTTCCTTGATGGGTCTTCCTCACTCAGTGAAAAATCTATTTTAAAAATCACTGAATTGAAACAAACAAACTCAATCTATTTGGTTTTGCAGATCCAACTCATGCCTCTCCTGTTATACACAAAGAGCCAGATGCTCCCTGAGGAAACTTTCTTTTTCAGATTTTATGTTTCTGCATTCCTCCTGTGTCATATTTTGCATCCCTCTTTAAGCCATCATTTCATAACTGTCATGAGAAAAAGCACTCACTCATTTTCTCTGATTTTACATCTTCACAGAATTTTTTTTAGATGGACCACAGCAATCTTATAGGAAAACTCCATTTTCTGGTAGGTTCTACAAAGGGTAGAATCTGAATGTCCAGTTCACTGTCTGTGTGTCACCCAGCACAAGTAGTGACTCCTATTACCTACAAAGGTATTAGGAAAGTGCTCCCAGCTGAAAGTATTTATCCAATTCCAATTGTCGTTTGAAAGTCTAAAATACTAAGGGTGGTACTGTTCCAGGAGCTACTGTTTAAAACAATGCAATGCCTGTTTAGAGGGAAAAAATCAGTACTTGAAAATCTGAGTTGGTTTAAAAAATAATAACTATGCATCCAAAAAAGAATTCTTAGAGAAACATTTATATGCCAGGCACATGTTTTTAATTTTAATAACATTAGCTTACTGAAGTAAATATGTAGAGTCTAATAATTGTTTTCTATATTTTGATATTTTTTATATTATTCTATTATAGTGAGTTTGCAAAGAAGCTAATGAATAACAATGAAGGAAAAATATCTATCTGTCAGGACAAAGTTGCTGTGGTTTGTAGGCACTGCAAAATGCTGTGTTGAAAAAAAATCTGTTAAAAAGTAATTGAAAACTGCTCTGATTTAAAAAGAAATGAATGTATATCCCTATAGGATAATGTCAGATAAAAAGTAATCGTGTTCCCTGTAGAGTTGTGTTTGTTGGCATTTATATAAGCATAATAATGCTTTCAGGGTATTTTCATAGTTGTTCACTTAACGTGGGATTAACATCAAAACCTTTATAATTATTTGAGATCACGAATTTGAAAGTGGCGTGGTAAAACATGTTAATGCTTAAAACACTCTAGCAGTTTTAATACCAAACAGATTAACACACATGAAAGTAATATAATTTGTGCACTGAATAATATGTCAAGCCAATTCTTTTGGTGAAGAGAGAATTCTTTCTAGCTACTGCTTTGTATTTCTTATAGACATACTAAAGCAATCAGCTAGAAAACTGCAAGAGAGATACACATAGGTGTGCATGACTCATGGACTTGAAATATTATTCTGTGTCTTTGTCATCGCACAATTTCATGAAACCATCATTTCTGAAGTTTGCTTTAAATAAAATTGAGAACCAAAACATGACAATCTAGAAGAATGAAGGTGGGATTCTAAAAAAAAAAAAAAAAAAAGCCTAAAAGAGATTGCTAATTGGCAAGAACAGCTATGGATTTCTTTTATAACCACCAGCAAAGAAATGTAGGTCCTTAATGCATTAGAAGCATATTTTAATATGCACCCCCAGAGTCTCATAAAAATATTTCTTTGCCTCAACTTTCCCATCTGGACAGGAGAGGAAAATGGGTAGTCATTTAGAAAATAATATGAAACTGTGGATTAATTACCCGTGTTGACCATCTTTGTTGAATTCGTGTGAAAATGGACCTCACATCTCAGACCTAATTATATTATACTCCTTGTTGCACTCAGCTACACAGGTCAGGGTGGGGTGGGAAATCTTGGAAACTATACTGAACGTGACAAATGCAGGTGCCTCCCCCCAGACAGAGACTGTGTATTAAAAGCCGGTATCTGTATAACTTCAGCTGCGCCTGAAGGGGCGGGGGTCGAGGAGTTAAATCATGTGGTTTCCACGTATACAGAGAGAATCCATAAAAAGAGATTTATTATATTTTCTTTTTGAAATGTAGTAGTTGTTTTTGACTTTAAAAATGCTCCTCGGTATAAAGCAAATATTACAATTTTGTGAAACAGCAGCCAAGATATAATTGTCTGTGAAATATAAGGCTTAGGACCTGGTTCGAGTTAACTACTGTTCTGCTGAGACCAACTAGGCTGGCCCGCAGTGGCCGAACGAGCAGGTTCAAGGAGAACTGGGCGGCCGCGGGAGCCGGGCCAGAGGCCTTGGAGCTTTCTCCTCCTGCAGCCGAGTTAAAGTGACTTTGTACAAAAAGTCAAACACGAATAAGCAGCCATGGAAAACGGCACGGAGCCGGCCAGTAGGTTTAACAGCGAGAGAGAGCGGGAAATCCAGGAACCGCCTGGAAGTACTGGAGGAAAGTGGGATGGGATAGAAGAGAGGGGAACGGAAGCGGGGAGAAAGGAAGCTGGGCAAGGGCACACCCTGGACTCCACGTGCGCGCTGCACGGTGCGTTACCACTAGGTGCGCCCGAGCCGCTCGGCCGGGTAGGAGAAGCCCTTCAACTCGGCTCCGCGCGCCTCCGCACCGGGTGCAGGAAAGGCCCCCGGCCCGGCCCCCTACCCGCCTCCTCTCCGCCCCCCCCGCCCCTCCCCGCGCCGGCTCCGCGGGTCCTTCCTCCGCCGCCCGGTGCGGAGAGAAAGCGGGCGGCGGCAGATTTGCCCCGGTGGCACCGAAGCCACAAGCCTGCCCGTAATTGCAAAGCAAACAAGGCTGAAATATTGGATTGGTCTCAATCGTGACAAGATCTACGCTTTTGCCGCCAATTTGTTTGTGCAGCTCTATTTAAAGGCCCTTGATTGAGGAAATGTTGAAAATAGCGGGGAGGGTTCCCTAATGAGACCTCGGGAGGGAAGTTCGGGGGGGGAGGGGGAGGGGCGCCGTTAACCCCTTCCTGCCCGCCTCGGGCGAAAAGCCCCGGAGCCGAGCGAGGGTAGAAGGGGGAGCAGGGGTCCGTCCCGTCCCGCCCCGCGCAGTGACCTACCGCCGGCCACGGCCTAAACTCCGCCCGCGCTCGCATCTCCCCCCGGCGCCCGCGGCCCGCGCGGTTGGGGCCCCGAGGCCCGGTGGCGCCCTCCGGCGCGACCCGGCCCTGGTTGTCGGGCTAGGGGTCCCGGCGGCTGGAAAGGAAGGCGAGACACGCAAGAGGAAGGAAGAAAAAGCACACACACATTTATTGCGCGCAGCCTGTGTGTCCGGCGTCCAGCCCCGCGCGCGCCTTGATCTCATTCATCTTTCGTGCGCATCCTCGCGGCCGGCGTGGCTACCCCATTGCTCAGATGCGGAAACCAAGGCTTAGAGAGACCAGTCCGCGGAGTCCGCCCGGCCAGCTCTGGCTCCACAGCTCAGGAGGCGGAGGGGCCAGGGGAGACCAGGCCGGGATGGGTCCCCACTCTCCATCCCACGCCGGCGATGCAGAGCCCTCGGACGCGCGGTCCAGCCGAGGAGCCTTCCCTGCTTCTCCCGAGGGCTTGGCGATGAAGGTCTGTGCCTTTCGGCACGACGTCCGCCTCCGCCGCTAGCTTTGGTCGCTTTCAAAACAAAATTGCAATCCGATTGCAACTGGGATACGCGGAATTCACCAGATTTCTCTGTCATCCTTTACACAAGTTGTTTAAGCACCTACTGGGTACAGTGCCTCGATTGGGCTCTCAGGAAACCCACAGTCACAGGAGGGGAAAGATGTGTGCCCAGAGATCTACCGGAGAGAAGATGGGGGTTGCGGGGGGGGGGAGGCATCAGAACGGAGTTCAGAAGAAGGGAGACCCGATTTGCGGGAGCAGAGAGAAGGAAAGCCGTACCTGGAATGGCTTCCTGGAGGAGGTGGCATTTACGCTGGGCCTAGAAGAAACCAAGAAGTGTGGATTCTTTAACATGGGAGAGACATGGGTTGTTTGCCAGCTCCGCTGGCAAGTCAAGGGGTGCCAGACACACAGCTGAGGACAATGTAGGGGTCACACTTTCATCACCTGCTGATCCCCCCAGCTGCCCCTCTGACTTGGAGAACTTGAGTGGATCAAGTCCTGAGCAATAAGTTCCAGTCTCTCTTAGGACTGAAAACCTAGGGCTTGCAGACGACACCAGCGGCTAGACTTTGACCTTTCAGGAGCCCTGGACTTGGGCCAAAAGGGACGGTTAAGGGCAGGCAGGGGCAGGAAAATGGCACTGGAGCACTCTCCCCAGGGCTCTTATTAGAGCTACACGATCCCAGGCTTTTCCCAGAGGGATGTGGTCAGAGATATACCTTGGCCAATCAGAAGTTCGTCTTTCTGGAGTCACAGCCAAAGGTAGACTGGGCAAATGGAGACCCCGGGGGGGGGGGGGCGGGTGCTGGGGGGGCAGGGAGAACTGGCTTCGGTGGTACTTCCCCAAGAATGATCTGTGCCTTTTGTCAGCAAAACAAAAAAAGCATCAGTCATCCGCGTCTAGTGGAGTCTCTCAGTGTGTTCTGAATGGAATTCTGCTTTTTCTGTATGCAACCAATTCCTTCGTTTGAAGTTGGATGCTTTGCAAGAAGCAGAATGCAATTCCATTTTTTGTTCCTCGAGGTTTTGGCCTGTGTTAACTTAAGTGGGCACTCACACAAGTATTAAAAAGAAATCCATTCTCTCCTGGAAAATGAAACAATGTCGCGCCTCTCCAATCACACTGCAGATATATAATCTGTAACAACAAATTCGCCTCCTGGTGCTGCGCATTTCCAGCAAGCATCCTGCCTTCTCTGTTTATGTTATAACTTTTCTGCCTGCAATTATTTTTATTTTAATTTTCTGTCACTTTAACAGAATCCAGAGCCTTTTCCTTTAATGTTTTGTACACAACATGTTCATTTGGATAAGATGTCCTTTCCTATCCTCTTTTAGCTTGCCTTTCCTTGTGTAGCGTTCTGTATCAGGAGTTTCTAATATTTCTCTCTCTCTCTCTTTTAAGAACTTGTCCCTGTCTTGCTTTATTTGTTTGTGTGAAATATAGTTTGAAAGGAGATCAGAGAGAGCAGGAGGGGTTTGTAATAAGAGAATGACCGAATGACCCAAAGGCTGATTATCTGTCATTAACTGGAGACTCGGTGTACCCAAATTACCAGGGAGACCTCAGTCTGCCGGATCCAGAAAGGCAAGCATGGAATGCAGGGCTGAACAGGCTCGTGGCGTTGCAAACGAAGACACTTTGCCAACACATTTTCTTAAGGAGGTTTCCTTCAAAACTCAGCTCAGCTTCAGTGGACAAATGTTTTAGATTCTGACAGGTTGTACACAGGTTTAAAAAAAAAAATCTCTGCTGAAAGACTACCTTCAGCGTTTCTGGAACGAACTTCTCTGTGTTGTTTCGTTAGGAGCAAAATTGCAGTTAATTGTCTAAGCTCCAGAGAATATTGAGAAGTCAAGCCAAGCTGCTTTTGATCTGCTGAACCCAAGCCTTGTAAACATCGAGGTTTGCCATTAATATCGACAATAAAACGGTTTCTTTTTGTTAACCTGAAACCTAGCCATCCTGGCAAGCCCTCGTCTAGAAGCAAAGGCCCCGGAAGAAACTAGCAAGGGTTTGGAAGCAACTGCCAGGGCTAGAGAAATCTACCTCTGTGAATTTGCAAAGGAGGTTTCCGAACAGGAATGCGAGCCACACTGCAGTTAGAACTGGGAAGGCACCGGGGCTTCCAGACACAAACAGACCCTTCAGTCACTTGAGTGGTTTGTCCAAAGCCCCGCATTTTAAGCTGCCATTTGCTTTCGTATTTTATTCTGAACCGCAGACTGTACTGCAGACTAGTTGAAGTCTATTCCTTACCATTTCCTTAGAGCGTGTATGCAAAATTACAATTACTTCCTCTTCTGCATGTTGAATGCTTTCCTCCCGGCTTGGAAGAAAATATTGCTTGTGTGTGTAGGTGATTTGATTGAAACAAGAATGTGAATGAGTAGTTGACATAAATCCTGTGAGGTGTATTTTCTTCCGCCACTTCTGCTCTAAACTCCATCTATATTTTACTACAAAGTAGCAAAGATCAGATTTATCATACCTCTTAGGACCACCATAATTACATTGGTAACACTTCTCATGTATATATACATCATGCCGCCCGGAGTGAGGCCCCTTCACGTGCATTATCTGTTGTTCCCTTCAGTCTGAGTAAGGATTTTAGGTTTACAGACAAATGTGGATACCTGGCAAAGGTTCCCCCTTATCAATAAAGACCCTCCAGAGCAGCAGCACATTTACCAGTTAATATGAAGATCTAGTCATTGATTATTTGGAGAAAATGCAAATTCCCACCACCCATCATAGTGGACATTAAGATGTTTCTTGTATAGTGTACACCTTAATTATTGTACACAATGTTATATGTCAGTCATATTTCAATTTTTAAAAATATTTTTCTTAAAGGACTTTATTTAAGGATGAGCCAGTGTCTTATTCTTCACCACTTTCAGGTTCTATGACACCAAAAACCCTGTAAATCCAAGTATTGCTGGAAGGCAAATTAGAAGCAAGGGAAGGAGAGAAGGGGGAAGGAGGTAGAGAGAGAAAGGAAGGTAGAAAGGGAGGAGAGGAGAGAAAGAGAGAGAGAAGGGCTAAATGCAGGGGGGTTACAAGCACCCAGCAAGTTCCAATTTTCTCCACTGACTTAACTGTTTCCTGATCAACACGGAGCAATCAGCCCCTCCAGAGTCATCACTGCATCTGGATCAGCCCCTCCCCACCCTGTCGCCACAGATCTGTTCGGATGGGAAAGAGGAGGGACAAGGGCTCACTCAACAAATACCCCAGGCCCACCCCAAAATCCAACAAGAAAATGCTCACGGAAATGAAACCTCCCAAGAGCCAAGGGCAGCTCTTCTTGCCCTTCGTTTCTGAAACAGACGTGAGTCCGATCAAACTTGATTCTGCTTTGTAGATGTGTACTTCGAGCACCACCACGTTTCTGGGGCCACTGTCACTCGCCAAAAGGTACACAAGAAAGGGAGGGACTACAAAACCCCAGTTAGAGGGAGACTCTTGCTGCCACTCAGACAATATGCCTGGTTCTAGATTGTCCTAGAGGTTCTGGGGCTAAGTGGCCAGCAGGTACAATGACTCAACCCCACCCCTGGACAGACAGAAATGCAGAGCAATTAGGGTGTCACAAGAAGCACATCCTTGGAGCAGGTGAGGCTGGGGTGACATCTTCAAGAACACACTGCTTTTGCGGCCATTTTCTGGGTTTGATGTTCTTTCTGGGTTTCTTAGCACGTTCTAGGGTTCACCTCACAGAAGAGCATTATAGATATTTAAAGGAATGCCCAGAGTCACTTCTACTACGTTGGTTAAGGAAATAAGGGAAAATGAGATTTGAAAGACGCTGAAGGGAATTGAGCCGTAATTCCCGTAAACATAAAATGTGTGTTTATGGCCCTCTGGCCTGGTTATTTTCAGGTCCAGTTTATTTTGAGTTCTCATGAGCAAAACACAAGATACAAACTGCCCTCGCCTTTGAAATAATAAATACCTCGAAAAGATCTGTATTTTCCCTAAAAACAGACTGAAGTTTTTAAGAAAATATTTAGTTTAAACCAGATTTATTTTAAAAGTAATATCTCACAAGATCAGAACGTTTGCAAGGGAGTGTGCAGCCATTCGCGTGCCCTTTGACTCCCTTCCAGGGGAAGGGGTAGGAGTGAGGGAAAAGAGACAGGAGACACGGGCCCAGAATAAACGTTGGACCCCAGTTCTGTCTGCTTAGCTGTAACGTCAGATGTAACGTGCAGCACAGTGGGTACATCATCAGCTACAAGGATCGCAGACCTCATCCCCAGCCCCCCTCCTGTGAAGCAGTCTCCCCGCCTAGGTAAGACTGGTTGCAGCTCAGCTCAGGGCCTCAGAAAAGGGGAAGATGTTAGCACGCCCTCGTCCTTGAAGGATTCCTCCTGCAGGCACCCCAGGCAGCCCCCAGCCCGAATCTTCTCAGCTGCTCAGTGGTACTTGGCCTGCATCGTCTTACCTCCCCTGGAGTACTCGGAATGTGTGCCCTTTGGGGAGCAGCACGCCAGAGGCCACACTAGTACAGACCAGGATGGGGTCCCTGGGCTGATAACTAAGCCAGGAACTTCCCCCTCCATCACCACCACTACCACCGGCTCCATCAGTAGCCCCCCAGAAGGCACTGGCCACCGAAACTGGGGGCAAACCTGAGACGGCATCTTTGCCTCACAGCTTTCCAAAGCAGACTAATCCAGCATCCCACTAGACCCGGAGCAAAATGTCCCAAAGAGAGCGCTAACAGAAAAAAATGGACTCTGGTTGTGCATCCAGAGTGGAACTCAGCCAGTTAGGGACCCTAGAGTTCTCCCATTTGTCCCCTGCCTCCAAGCCCCCTTTCTAGGGCTGTAGCCTCTGCATTTTGGCTTTCGGAGATTCATGAAGCCCTAGACCCTCGGATCACATTAATTAACTGATAATGACACTGTCAATGAGGACGGATGTTCAGATTAGTATCTTTTACTACTTTTTTCTGTCCCATGTGGTCCATCTCTTCTATCACTCGCCAGGCTTTCTGGTACCATGAAGGGGTTCGTCCATTTTTTTGTTTCAATGAAAAGAGCATGGGAGAAAGGCTGAAAGGGGCAAGTTCTGACGCCTTTACCATGGAGGCCCCTCGCCTCTGGTGGACACTGCAACCCAGTGCCCTGCTCAGCCCTCTGCCTGGCCTCCTCCTCCTCCTTTCAATTCCCCAAACTCCCCCTGGCCTGAAAGCAGCTTGCATCTACTTTCCCTGCATTTTTATCTGTTCCCAGCCAGGGTGCAATCATCTTACTTTGTCTACCTGCTCCCGAGGCCTAGATGTGTTTTTATAAACAGACTTTTTAAAAATGTATCAAATGTCAGAGGATTGAACTACCAGTATTTACACATTCAGGGTTGGCCTCCCCCGGTGAAAACGTAAACAGAACCCTGACCACACTACCTATATTCTTTCCTTGAAGAACAAGGTCTTTAAAAGACTCTCCTTAGGCTCAAAACTGCAGACCTACCCAAGGTGAGGGTTCGAAGCTCTAGGTGGCTATTTTGTTCTGAGCCCAAAGGGCACTTACCAACCAGTCTGGTTTCAGCTACTCCCCACCTCCTGTCCTCTGCCTTAACACCTCTGCTGGGGGCATCCAGGGAAACTGACCCCTTGCTGAAGGGACTGAATGGGCCGTCATGAGGACTCCCAGACTGGATTTCTACGACCCTCTCTGGGTTCCTTTCCCTCTCCTGCAGCCCGGCCACCTAAAACCTAAAACATGTTTCCCAAAGCTGTTGCCCAGGGCTGTGGGGTTAGTGGCTGGCGGCCGCCCCAATCCCTGGCAGCTCAGGAGTTGGGTAACCCCCAACCCCGCCCTCTATTCGTGCTGACCTGGCCTTCCATCCCCAACCGTGTACCCCGCAAAACGCACGCAGCAGACAAGAAAAAGACTGTGCTCGCTGAGTCCTTTGGGTGGGACTCCCTTTGCGGCCTGGGGCCTGACTCTGCCTGCCTGCCGGAGACGACGCCCAAGGTAGTGTAGTTGGTCTCCCCTGGGCGACCCTCGCCAGGCCCAGCGGCAAGTCCCAGGCTCAGCGCGGGCTCCTGCACGCTCCGCGTGGGCTCCCTCTAATTTACGGCCCGCGGGCTCCTATAGACACCCTTTTCCACACCGACCCTTTGGGCGGAATCCTCAGCTACACATCAGCCTCCCCTTGCGGCTCCGGGCCAAGCCCCGGGGATCATTTCAGCTCCTGCCACCGTCCACCACAGCCCCCCCCCCCAACCTCTTACGAGCTTTCTGGAGACGCTCACGCCGCTCGGGGCGCCGCGGCCCCGGTGCCCTGCGGCCGGGTGACTTACAAGTGGAGATCCATTTTCCGTTATAATGCGTTCAAGATCACCAAGGCCAGCAGTCTAAACATCCACGAGCCGTCCTCCCGGCCTGCCTCTTAAACTGGTGTTTAATGGTTCCCCTCCGATAACTAAACCTGCTTTCCACAGATGCCCGCTTTTATGGCAGAGGCAGGAATGCAGAGATGTATTTATATGTTTGTTCATAAAAACTGGAAAATAAGCTCAGAACACGCTGTAAAAAATATTCAGTTACTTACCAGACAGGCTAGTTAAACCAGGGGAACACCGATACCGGCCACACAACAAATTCGGGGAATCGAGGTGCCTGCGCTTTGAAATCGCTTAAGGTCTTCCTTCGCTGGGGCTGGTGTCCCTGAAGAACATGGAAGTAAGAGTATTTACAATCGGCTTGGCCGTCGGTCCTGGGGTCTCCACCATGCTCTCCAAAAGCAGCCACTATAACATGAGCTACCCAAGATGTCCCTGGCCTGGATAACGGGATGGTGGGTAAGTCCAGCGACGCCGAGGCGGGCGTTTCCTGCCCGTGCCCAGGTCAAAGCCGCAGCCGTGCCCCGCCGCGCCCCGCGCCCCGCGCCCCGCGCCCCGCGCCCCGCGCCCCGCGCCCCGCGCCCCGCGCCCCGCGCCCCGCGCCCGCCTGGGCTGGAGACGCGCCTCCGTGGGGACCGCCCGCCGCCTCTGCTCCCGGCCCCGCACGGAACTGCGCCCGCTGCCTTCTGGTTTTCTTGCCTCGGTTACCTACAAAACACTTCGAAAAGCAATATCTGCTTCCTTTTTTTTTTTTTTAACCAGAAAAGAAAGCGGAGTGATACCGTACCTGGTTTAAGATTCTTCAATATTTGAGACTTGGGGGGAAAATATTTTAATAGTGAAGCATCTGTTAAACACTTGCATTAACCTCCGGCTGATAAAAAAGTTTTTTTAACCCTCCCCCCCTCGTTTTAATTATCTTCTGGTTATGAAGGGGCAGCCAATCCTGGATGAGGACCTCGGCAATTAGCAAGGAGAACATCAAAAAGTTTTATTGCAGAGAGCGCGAGGCGCCGCCCCCGCCGCCCCGGGATTGGCGTGAGGAGCCTCTGACGACATATATTAACCCGAGCGGCCCTAAAGATGTAGCTGTACATGGAGATCTTGCTGGGAAAATCCTCTTGCTTCCCTCACGGTGTCCAGTCCCGGAGAACCGCCGCCGCCGCCGCCCGGGAGCTCCCAAGGCCGCCGCGCAGACCCCTCCGAGCCCCAGCCGCCTCCTTCGCGCTCCAGGGCGCCTGCAGGGCCTAGATCCTTCCCCCCGAAAGAAGGAGAGGATCTGAGAAAATGGATGCACTGAGACCTCTCTGAAAACCCTCCGAGGGAGCCCGAGAGGAGCGCGGGACACGTTACTCGCAGCTAAAATCACATTCAAGGACCAAAACAACAACAACCAAAAATTTCATTAAAACAATAAGCGCCCAAGAACCCAGATCAGGCTGGTGGGGGGAGGGGAAAGCGCGGGAAGGGGAGGGTCGCATGGAGGTAGCTTCACAGTGAGCAGTCGACCCCGCCGGCTCCTCCAGCCGCGGCTTGGACTCGCCCCGGGACTCCGAGTAGCAGCGGCGCCGGGCGCGCGGCCGGGGCGCGGAGCCCGGCGACTCCGCCGAGCAGCCCCGCCGGAGCCCGGGCACCTTTGCATGAGCGCGAGAGGACTGTGCCTGCCCGCAGACGCCCAGGAAGCAGAAGCCTGCGAGCGGGCCGTGGAGCGAGGCGGGAGCCGGCGGCGGCGGCGGCGGCCAGGGGCGCACGGTGCCGGGACCACCTCGCTGCGCCCTATGGGGAGCCGGCGGCCGCGGCGCTGCTGAGGCGGGCCCCGCGGGCCAGGCGGGCGGCCGGGGCCCGGGCTGCAGCAGCCCCCTCTGCGGCTGCCGGGCCGGCCGGGGCGCCCGGGGGCTGGGGGCTGGGGGGTGGGGGAGGCCGCCGAGCACCGGAGCGGGGGCCCGGGCCGAGGGCGCGGCGGCACTGTGCGCACGCTGGGGCGCGTGGAGGGGCGCGGAGGGCGAGATGAGTCTGGTGGGGGGCTTCCCCCACCACCCGGTGGTGCACCATGAGGGCTATCCTTTCGCCGCCGCCGCCGCCGCCGCCGCCGCCGCCGCCGCCAGCCGCTGCAGCCACGAGGAGAACCCCTACTTCCATGGCTGGCTCATCGGCCACCCCGAGATGTCACCCCCCGACTACAGCATGGCCCTGTCCTACAGCCCCGAGTATGCCAGCGGCGCCGCCGGCCTGGACCACTCCCATTACGGGGGGGTGCCGCCGGGCGCCGGGCCCCCGGGCCTGGGGGGGCCGCGCCCGGTGAAGCGCCGGGGCACCGCCAACCGCAAGGAGCGGCGCAGGACTCAGAGCATCAACAGCGCCTTCGCTGAACTGCGCGAGTGCATCCCCAACGTGCCCGCCGACACCAAACTCTCCAAGATCAAGACGCTGCGCCTGGCCACCAGCTACATCGCCTACCTCATGGACCTGCTGGCCAAGGACGACCAGAACGGCGAGGCGGAGGCCTTCAAGGCGGAGATCAAGAAGACAGATGTGAAAGAAGAGAAGAGGAAGAAGGAACTGGTCAGTACCAGGAGGCAGCGGGCAGTGGGGTACGGGGGACCGGGAATTCCGGTCTCTTTCCAGTTGGGCTGAGCAATGGCACTCCGCGTTCTTTGGCTGCGTCTTGAGCCAGGGTTGCTTGCACCAGGTTCTGGTCGGGATGGTTTCCCGCAGAAGCGGAGGGGGTGGGGGAGGGTGTCAGCACGCGGAGGAGGTTAAGAGGGATGCTTCGCGCTGGTGATCTTACCCCCGGGTTATCGCCGCTCCCCCCGGCACTCAGGGAGGGGCCTCGCGGACTCAGGGTCCGGCTTGATCTCCCGATCGCACTGGCCCGGACCCCTCATTCCCTGTCCTGTAGAGCCTTCATTTGGCTTCCAATCTGATCTTGCTTTCAGACATTTCTAAAATAAGTTACTCAGAAGCGCTTGATCCCAATTATTTCACTAGTGATCGCATTTCCTTCTTTTGAGAATGAGGCAGCCACTGATCCTAAGAATTTTATGCTTGTTCTGATTTCTGTGCCGGGAAGACGTCAAGGTAAACACAAAATAAGTACTTTTAACTTCAAAATGCAGTTTTTCTTTGGCACTGAGGCTAAAATGTGACTTCCCAGATGAGTATACTTCTTGTTTTGTTTGCATGAGCCTGTACATTTTAAGACAAATAGTAAATATTACCTTGTTCATTGTAATTGTTGTTAACAGTAACACGAAATTATAACTGAAAATTAGTTTTCTCAAGTTCCTACCAGGTGCCCAGAGGGTAGTGGTGTTCAGAGCAGGGCTATTGCCACGAAAGGCCTGGAAAATTATCCCATTTGTCGAGGTTTTCTTCTTTGGGGCCTACGGCGCTTTAGTCGCTGCATAGTCGAGTGATCCCGGGTAACCGGGGATTTCAGAGGCCTTGGAAGGAGAGGCACTGCTGAAACGGGCCAGAGGCCGAGCTGCATGCGGACAGGCCCAGGCCAAGGCGGGGCACTTCACCCCATCTTCCCTAGAGCGCGGAGCTGGGGCTGCGATGACCTCCGCTCGCGCCCCTACATCTGGAGTTAGAGAGAAGGCCCCCGGTTCCTCCATAAACGACTTGAAAACGGGTGGTTGTTTATAAACCTGCCGATCGGGAGCTGAGCGCTGCCTGCGTCTGGAGGCCCGGGCGGGAGCTAGGGCAGCGGCCGGCCTCCGTAGCTCTTCTGCAGGGGCTGGGACTTGAAACCATCCCACCCGCCATCCCTGGCTGGCTCTCTTACTCTCTCCTCTGGCCGGGAAAAGCGCGGGGGTGGCGTGGAACCGGGTCTCCTCTCTGATTCTCTTTCTCCTTTTCTCCCCCTCGCCTCCCCTCTGCCCAGAACGAAATCTTGAAAAGCACAGTAAGTAGCAACGACAAGAAAACCAAAGGCCGGACGGGCTGGCCGCAGCACGTCTGGGCCCTGGAGCTCAAGCAGTGAGGAGGAGAAGGAGGAAGAGGAGGAGGAAGAGGAGGAGGAGAAGAAGAAGAAGAAGAGGAGGAGGAGAGCGCGAGCCGGGCCCAGGAGCCGGATGCAGACCCAGGACTCCGGGCAAGCTCCGCGCGCTCCGCTCTGAGGACTTCCTGCATTTGGGAATCATCCGGTTTATTTATGTGCAATGTGCCTCCCTCTCTTTGCCCCCCTTCGAGGCATCCGCTCCCCACCTTTCCCTCCAAAAACAAAGTGGATATTTGAAGAAAAGCATTCCATATTTTAATATGAAGAGGACACTCCCGCGTGGTAAGGGATCCCGGCGTCTCGTAGATTCTCTGTTTGTGAATGTTTCCTCCTGGCTGTGTAGACACCAGCGGTGCCCTCTCCCCAACCCCTTCCAGATAAAGACAGCGGACAATAGTGTGTATGTGAAGTGTATCTTTAATACTTGGCCTTTGGATATAAATATTCCTGGGGATTATAAAGTTTTATTTCAAAGCAGAAAACGGGGCCGCTAACATTTCCGTTGGGGTCGGTATCTAGTGCTGCCGTTTCATCTGTGGTGGTTCCCTATGTGAAGATGTTTCCAACAGCTACTTGTTTTGTGCACTTCCGTCCTCTAAAACTAAGTGGAATTTAATTAATATTGAAGGTGTAAACGTTGTAAGTATTCAATAAACCACTGTGTTTTTTTTTTTTTTACAAAACCCCAATCTTTTAATGGTGGATACCTCAAAAGAGTTTTGAAAACAAAACTGTTATACTTGTTTTCATTATATTTAAAATATTCAGAAGTAAACTAAATTATCATGATTGCCTCTAACTTTGTCTGATAGAGTCAGTGGTTCGGACCAGTCATCAACTTGAGCTCCCGGCCTCGCAGGGCTGGAGAGGAGGCCCTTTAAAGAGAAGTGTCCGTGGTGAAAATCCTGCCAAAGGGCCTGGGCGCCATCGAGCGCTGCCTCCCTTCCCTCTGCCCCTGGCCCCCAGGAGAGCGCTGAGTGGGCTGTGGAAGGAGGGTCTGGCCGGAGAGAGGCCTGGGCGGTTTGCTCAGAAGGTGGAAAGGTGTCCTTTTCCTGAAATCAACCAGATGCCATTGGTGGTGGGGGGTGGGGGGGCTTCGGGTTTTGTTTGAGGAGCCATCTTCGGTTGAAGGCGTTTTGGGGAGAAACCCACACGTTATTGCAGCCGCAGGAACTAGTCTAGAGTTTTTAATTCAAAATATAGGGCTTTCATCCAAGAAATGGGAGAAAAGACCAGGAGAAAGGAAAAGAGGTCGTCTCGATGGGGGGGTAGGTGGGGAGGGGGGGACTGGTTTGAGCGGGGAGGGGGAGGGGGAGGCCCTTCTGGGGGGAAAAAAGTCCGTGATTAGGTAACCAGGAATTCTACGTCAAGTAAGAAATCGCGAACGCGACCGAGGATTTAAAGGGGGGGGGGCGTGGAGCGGGCGCTAGATTTACAAGGAGCTATAGGGAACTCAATATTAACTGTGCGGTGTCTGAAGTCCTCCCGGCCGCAGGCCAGGCCAGCCCGGGGCTCCGTCCCCAGCTCTCAGCCGCCGGGACTTCCCCCCACCCCCGTCGGAGGTTCGGGCTCCGGGAGCCCAGGCACATCCCGGAAGGAAGTCCCCGAGGCTTCCTTTGCCCGTGGGCTTGGCCAGAGCGGAATCTCTGCTCTAGGAGTCGGAGAAGCTGGAGTGCCGGAAAGGGCTCGGCAGGCCGGGGAGGGGGAGCTGAGGGAGGGATGGGGGGGTGCGGAGGGGGGAGGGAGAAGGGCGAAACTTATTAAAAAGCGGTTTGCTTCAGGAAACGCCGCGTGTACAGATCTGGGGCTAGGGAGGCTGGCCAGAGGGTTTCCACCTTGGAACCCATCCTCGGGGTGATATTCGCACCTCGGCCTCGGGCACGGACCCTCCCCCGCCATCCCAGGGGTCCCACTCTGGCGGGTGCCGCCTCTGAGCCCACCGCCGGCAGCCGGCGAATTCGCAAGCGCCGGGCGGGAGGCGGGCGAGCGGCGCTGCGGGGTTCTGCTGCGGGCGGCCGCCGACTCGAGGGCGCGGGGTTAGAACAACTCGGCCAAAGCGATCTGAACTTTCTCCCCTCGGGTCAGCCGGCGCTGGGCCGACATGGTGGGCGCGGGGCTGTGTTTACAGACACTTGCCTTTGTTTATAACGCTGGGGGGCGGAGGGAGGCGCGCCTTGATTTTCTGTGACTCTCGGGATCCCTGTCCGTTTGACCGAGGGGCTCCCTCCCTCTCCCGCCTCCAGCCGCCTTTTACTTTAATCCGTTCGAGAGAAAGATGCCAGATCCTAGGGGCGGAGGGATAGAGTTTACCGAGGTAGTGGAGTGCACGGTGGTGGAGGCGGTGAGGTTTTCAAAACAGGAACCCCAGAGCTGTTATCTTTACGTGCCTGTGTTGGCTGGTGTGGGCCTGGCTTGGCTGTGGTCTTCCTCGCCACCTGGGCCTTAACGCATTGCTGCCGCTTTAACACTTTTTGTGGTTTGTTAAACACCCGCAGAAGGGAGCCAGAAGACCCTGGCAGCACCGTCGCTACGAGGCCGCTGGCTGCTGCACATGCTTTTAAACCCGCGCTCCAGCAACGCGGGTCCGGCCTCTTTGTCTGGCCTGGGCCCGGCGCTGCCCGCCCGCTCTCCTGCCCGCCCGCCCGCCGCGCCGCTTCCTCGGGCTCCGCAGCACCAGGCCCCGACACCTCCACCACCTGGACGTTCCAACCCAGCCGCCACCTCAACGGGCCAGACATCCGGCAGACCCGACACCCCAGGGGCCGAACCCCCTAACCGGGCGAGCGCACTACCCGGCCGAACGCTTCAACAGCAAGACACCCCAGATTGTCGGTCACTCCCGCCGCCGCACGCCCCCACCCTCCCAATGCGCAGTGCCACCCCACCTCCCGCCCCACGTCGTCAAGTCCCAGGGCACTGAGTGGTGGGAAAGGCAGGCGTTTCTTCCACGCTTCCATGCTTTTCTCTTCTACACGTTTCTTTTAACTCCCTTTCTTCTTTGCTTAAAAAAAAAAAAAAAAAGTTTCCAAGCTCCTGCCTTGAGGGACTGGCTAAAAGGCCTCTGTTTTAATTGCTCGGATAATGTGGTTGCTGCCATTTTGTTAAAAGCAATCACTCCTGCAGCGAAATCACAAGCTCTCTAGACAGGCCGGAGCCGACAAAAATGCAGGATTTGACGTTAAAAGCTAAATGGGAAGCTGGGGCGGCGGAAGGTAAATTGATGGTGGATCTGGTTGTCAGGGGTCGGCCCCAGACCGCCGCGCGGGCCGAGAGCCTGATAACCCTGGAGCACCGGCGGGGCGAGGGCTCGCCGCCGTGTGTGTGTGTGTGTGTGTGTGTGTGTGTGTGTGTGTGTGTGTGTGTGTGTGTGTGTGTGTGTGTGTGTGTGTGTGTTCCAACAGACCCATTCTCACCTTCTTGGGAAGTAATTTGGGAAACTCGACAGAGGGAGACGCGAGCACTCCCTGCTCCCAACCCCAATTTTCCAGGACTTTTCGCCCGCCAGGCAGGACACTTACTGTGGCTTTCAGAGTTGTTTTGGTTTTTCTTCTTTTTTTTTTTTTCAGGTCGACATGCCAAGGAGATGACAGCAAGATCACTTGGAGTTCTTGCCTTCTAAATCCCGGGGCCACACTCTGGGGACACGGTGGGAAGCTCCATCCTCCCAGTCGGTTAGCCAGTAGGTCCGGGCATCTAGGAAAGGTGGGCCTCTCACCTAGGCTGCCCTCCTCAGGGGCGGCAAGACCAGGCGTCCTGGTCGTCTCCGCGGTGAGGTGAGTGCAGCAGTGGCGCCAGGGACGACAACCTTCGGGCCCTTTGGAAACCAGGTGTGCAAGAGTCGGGACAGGAGGGCGGCTGCATCCCTGCCCCCTCACCTGCGCCGCTGCTGGCCGCCGTCCGGGGCTGGTATCCCACACCCCGTTGTTAAGGTGGCAAGAGGAGTGAATTGCGTGCACGCGGATTTCGCAGGAAGGGGGGCCGCGGGTGAGAGTGATCTCGAGGCAAAGCCACAGGCAGCCGGAGGAGGCCTGCGAGCTGCTTCCGAGACTAGTTTTGCAGCGAGAGCCCGAGCCGGCTGCGAGGGCCTCAGGTGTGTGTGCGGGGGGCCGTAAACTGGGCACAGGCTGCCACAACAGCCGGCACTGCATTTGTACAGCGGCTCTACAGAGCGCAGGAAACGGCTCAACTCTTCCTGTAGCTTTAAGGAAACTGTGCGTCTCCGGCTGCGCGTGTGGCCGGCGGTTTTCTCCCCCACGGCTGCCCTGCGTGCTCCCTGCCCGCGAGTCCCACCCACGCGCCTGGATTTGGAGACCAGAATGGTGGTAGGTGCCAAGCGGAGACGATGAGGAAAGGAGGCTTGGGGCGTGTGCCTCGGGGAGGGCTGCATCTGGACCCTAGGCGCCGCCTGTCTCTTCCGGATCTGTTGACCTGAGAGGCCCTTTCGTTCGACCGGGCCTGACTCCTCGGGCCTGTGGGAGCCCGCGCATCCCTCGGAGTCAGAGACCCTGGAGCGGCTCCGAGGCCCCGGCAGCCCCCTTCCCCAGAAGCCCAGTTGTGCTGTCGGGTTTACGTCCACGGGGGGATGGGGGACAAACTGTTGTTTAACTGTTTGGCAAGAGAGGACGGGAGAGGGGCAACTCCAGGAGAGGAACCCATCCCACGTTTGGGGGCGGACGGCTAGGAGCAGGCACTGCCCGCAGCGGGTCCGCGGGTGCCGCCCGGCCAGACTCAGCTCCCCAGCGGCGGCCGGTCGGCTGGTGGCGGTCCAGGGGCGCGAGGCACTGACTCACAGGCGCACCGACGAGCCTCCTCTCCTGTCCCCGCCACCCTGCCCAAGCCAGCTCCCTGCTGGAGCGCGCCCCCCACCTCTCCCCAGAACCGACCCCCCTACACACGCATTCCCTTCCAATTCTCCCGGCAGTTGGGCCGCTTTGATGATCAGATGGTAGAGCCCTGATTACAAATTTATTCCCGGCCGCTCCGTCCGTCTTTATCTCCGCTATTAGGGCCATCTGGGAGTGATTAGCGCCGCGCCCGCGCCCGGCCGCGCTGCCTATCTCGCCGCGGCGGGGCCGGAGCCTGGCTGACGTCAGGGCAGACGGCTCGGAGCCATCCCAGCCGAGCTGGGTGTAATCGGCGACCGCGCGGCCAAGTCCTCCCGGGCCAGGCCGGCAGCTGGAACGCGCCGCCCGCCTGCGCGCGGGGACTTTCTCAATATGTATTTTTAGTCCAGAAGACGTTTTGTTTTCCTTGTTGGAGGTGAGGTGTGGCCGGGGAACGTCTCTACGGGCCCCCTCCCCACTTTAAGTTTTCCAACTCACTGCATCTGGTGCATCCGGCCTGGAAAAGGCTCCCGCGACTGGCCCTGACCAACGGCGGTCCTCTGCTATCCCTGGGCGGGGGTGCTGCTCTCCTACACCAACAGCTGCGGTCCCTGCAGCCATGCCCATGCAGGCCCGGCTGCCAGGAGGAGGTGGCTCTTAGGGGTCCAGGGGTCTCTTAGGGCTGCTCTCCCGGTACTGGCACCCGCTTGGCCCCTACAGCCCTCGAGCCAAAATAGTGGGAGTTTCTGCCTAGCGGGGCGGCCGGGCAGACGCTGGTTATGGAACAGGATGTCTCTCCACGCCTCCGTCTTTGCACCTGCTATTACAGCCCAAAGGATCTGAGAAGCAGAGGCTCTGGACCCTCTTCTGCCTCCCCCTCCCCCTCAGGAGTTGTCCTTGACACAAACCCTGACATCTTGCAAGGGCAAGGTTGCCGGGCGGCAGCTTTGTCCCCTACTATATCTCAGTGCCCAGAGCAGAGGCTGGGTATATCTGTACAGTGCCTGGGCGGGAGGACGACACCCCTGACCTCCCCCTGGTGCCCTGGGGCGCTGGCCTGGTCTTTGGGATGAATCCAACTCCAGACCGTTTAGGTTGGAGCTTCCCACACTTACCTAGTGATCCAAAATCCCTGAAGAACCTGGGAAAGATATAAATTCAGCCCCCACCTCCACCAGAAATTCTGATTCAGCCTGTCAGGGGTGAGACCTGAAGTCTGCAGTTTTCAAAACTCCCCTAGGGGATTCCGGAACCACTTCCTGAGGCCACACACACCCACTGCAGCCAGCCCCTCGATCTTGGCACTCTCGCAAAGGCCCATGTGAAACAATGGATGGGTCCGCATGGAGATGGCTTTCTCCGGGGAGGGTGAGGCCTGCATTATTTATAGTCTCTACTGGGAGAGAATTGGCCATATCATGGATCAGTCCCACACCTTGATTTAACTGGGCAACGGCAAGGATTCAAAGCAAAGCCAGAAGCTGCTATTTATTTCGGCACAGGCTGCAAAGGCCGAGCTGATTGTTTACTCAGAAGCTACAGATAATTTAGCTAGAGGGAAAAGAAGTCATAGCCCATGATTTGAGTGTAGTGATGAGAAGATCTATTTGGGCAGCCAAGAGTATCTAAAATAAACAGGGGATCCAGTCGAGAAAATGTCCCAAATGTTCACCCCTCCTTGATTCTTTGAGGCCACTCAATATGGCAACCTCCAAAGTGTCTTCTTGTAATCTAGAAGGGAAGAGAACCATCTCCTCCTAAGTTGGTGAAAGCATCACACTGAGAGAACTTAGTGCCCCCCATCCCCTCCCACACACCCCTATCCCCAGCGGAGGGGAGAGGAAATATGGAGGTGGGGTGGGGATAGAGAATGAGGCTTTTAGAGACTGAATCCATAATAACTGGAGGAGGAGGGGCCTATCTGAGCTCCTAGAGGGGGGGAGGGGCAGGTAATCGCTGCAAGAAGTAGTTTCCCATAGCGCTGGTAAGTGGCTTCTCCAGGTTCTGCCTTAATGGTGGAGTCCACTCAGGCAAATAGGCAGTTTTCTGAGTCAGACCACTCACAAACAAAACTAACAACAACAACAAAACCACATTGGTTCTTCCTATGCACTTGCACTTAGCATAAATGAACTTTTACTGGAATTAAATGGAATGAATCAATGTGGTCCACAGGCCCAGAGAATCCCTGTGTATATTTCTAAGCAAAGGAGGCAGGCTTGCAGGCAGCTAAATCGTTTATATAAAGGATCATAGGGTACTCACCAGACCCCCCCACCCCAACTTACAACCCTGTTTTCTTAAATAGTATATTTAATGCACAACTAATCCTGAACAACCAGACTCAACCTGATATTTCCCTGTGACCAGATGGAGGGTTTCAAAATGTCATTCCATGTAGCACCAAATCATCTTTCAATTCAATGGTGAGCAAGGACTAAAGAGTCAGGGAGACCTGCAGATTTTTCTGTAGGACGTGGGGTCATTTGCTGCTTGCTTGTTTGCTGGCTCCCCCCCACTGAAAGGACTTAGAACAAACAGTGCACTTACTCGGGCAGAGAGAGTTTTCAACCTTCCTTAAGTACATTGCCTAGAGAAGAGGCCAAAAAAGGTATCATTCTAAATTAAGATGGCAGTAAATACCTCCTTCTAGAAAGATGGAAGCCAGTGACCACTAGGCCAGTGCATGACTGCCTTCTATTTAAAGTGAGTTGTTGTTGCCTTGAGCTGACATTTTGTCTTTAGGATAAGGCAGAAACGCAGGAAACAAAAACCGTGTGTCTGTTGCTTTTATTTTTGAAGAAGAAAACGCAGGCTAAGTCTGTAAGTAGAACTTGGCAACGAAGGAAAACTGGTGCGGTTTTTACTGGGAGAAAGTGTCCGCCAAGCCGCCTGACCATCGCCCTCCCTTTGCAAATCTGGTTTTCATATTCTCCCTCAGTAATCACCCAAAGCCATAACTGTCTCTGAAATTATTCATTAAAGTCATTTTCAGGGATTCTCACAGGATGACTCTTTTACGTTTATGATCTTCTGAGAGCAATGACATCAGCCTCTGTCTATTTTCCGCTTTTAATTAATGTGCTGGGAAGACAGAGGGGCCGGGGCTCTGTCCGTGGGGAGGGGACGGGCGGGGGGGGGGGGGGTGGAATTCGCCGGCCGCTCTGCTCCCGGCGCGGTCAGCTGAGCTCCGGCGCGCAGACATCCTTTGATTAAGGAGGGTATTTCGGGGAGTGCAGGCTGTGCAGAAGATCACGGCTGTGCCCTGTGGTGCTGTCAGCAGTGACAGATCCCAGATGGGACCGCTACTGTATGGCAGATTGAGTTTCTCAGCAGAAAACTCACCCTCCCTCCTAAACGTCTTCAAAAACCTTCTCCAGATACTCCAGGTCGCTTCGTGTGAAACTGAAAAAGTCCAACCCCAAAGTTGGTTTCGCGTGCGTGCCTGTAGGTTAGGCTCCCCCGCCCCTTCTTTTTTCTCTGCACTTCCTTCTCCACTGAGCATCTTCGACCCGAAGGGCTACCCGGCTGCTAAGAGCGCAGACCTGGCGAGCCTGGTGGTTCCCGTTCGCCCGGCCCAGCGCCGCGCCGTCGACTCAGCACCAAGGGGCCCCGAAGGCAATCCGGTGGGTAGGGGCGCGGCGTCTGAAACTTGGGGGCAACTCGGAGCGCCCCAGGCAGCCGGGGTGGACGGCACGGGGAAAGCTGGGGGGCGGGGGGCGCGAGGATTGAACCTTAGGAGGAAGCGGAGAGCACCCGGCCTGGCCCCCTGCTTCCCTTGCCCGTTTTCCCCGGCGGAGCGCCGTCCCGCCAGCCCCGGCAATTTCCAGGGCCGCGCCAAGCTCGGGAAGGGGGCGGGGGCTGCCTCGGGACCGGGAAAGGCGTGCAGGCCGCCTCGCGAGCCTCCGGGGCTCCGCGTGATCCGGCGTGGGGAGATGCGGCGGCGGAAGCTGGACTGGGGCATCTCTCAGGTGAGAGGGGGCGCAGCGAGTCCCAGCTTTCCACGCAATCTACATCCGCCCACTTGAGAGCGGCCGGCTGCAGGTCCGGGCCCCAAGTTTCGCATTCCTGGACACACTTCGGGTTGGAAGCGCCATTGCAGAAACATTTGGACTTATGTTAAACTTTTATTTAAAAATTAAACAGCCCCGTCGCTACCTCCTCGGAGGCGATGGAGATTCCTAGCCCGGTGCCGGCCCCTCCCGAGGGTGCCTAGGCCTGGAGATGGGGGTGAACGGCGGAGCGGGGCGCGCGCGGCAACCGATTCTGCTCGGATTTCTAGACCCCACCCATCCCTACCCCACGATCCTCTTAACTGGGGCACTCGGCGTGTTCCCACGGGCCTGGGCCGGGGGCGAAAGAGAGAAAAGGAAGGAAGAACAGAGACCTGGAGAGAACGAGTTTTGCTTTAATTTAAAGATAAGACACTGGTCTCTCCATCAAAATACCCATGCAGCCGCCTCCACCAACTCCCACACCACACCTCCCAGCTTGGAGAGCCTCAGTTTGGCTTTCAAAAGAGTCTCTATGGAACCGAGAGAGGAGCTAAAAATACCGCAGACGCGAGGCCCAAGGTGCTGGGGGTGGGGGAGAGCTGGCGGCCACCCCCAGCCCCGGCCTGCCCTGAAGGGACCGCCCTCTGCACCTCGAGGGCCCGGCTCGGGCTTAGCTGGGCGCCCGCCCGGCAGCTTCTGGGCGACTTTCTCCTTGTCTTTGAGCCCTGACCCGGGCCTTCTGTAGCCAAGCCTTCGGGTCCAATCTCTGGTAAAATCAGATGCCACGCTTTTCACGCTCTCCATTCTGCCCTCTCTGCAGACTCAATCTGAGAAAGCAGAGAGGTAGGACCACTAGATACTATTTTATCTCAACAATAATCCGGTCTCGCAGGGTCCCGCCACACTGTGTATAATGATCCATATGGATGTATGCAGTTGTTTGCAGTCCGGGGACACAAGATGATTTGGGAGAAACCTGTGAACCCCTATTACAGCCCTCTCCCGGAAAAAAAAAAAATCTCAGTTATTTCCCCTACCATTCCCCCTGGTTATCAGGTAAAATCACAAAACTCTTTATACAAGAGCAAAACACACACTGAATTTCAAAACTCCCGCTCGCCCCCTTCAGAAGGCAGCTTTTATTTTCACGGCCCACGCTGGATAAAAGTGGTTTATTTGGGGTTTTTTTTCCTTGTACCCACATGCCCTGTGAAAGTTTTCAGTGCACGGGCCCGCCCCCCCCCCCCATGACCGCAGGGCCTTGTTTCCAGACTGCAGCCCCAGCCACTTGGTTTTTAAGTCCTCGCCTGGAGCCGAGGTGTAATTGCGACCCCGCCCGATCCGCGAGCCTCCCGGGGGGACGTTTGGCCGGGCCTGCGCTGGGGCCCGGGACCTCCCAAGTGGCGGACCTGGGAGCCGGGAGCCGCGCGACCCTCTCCCTCCCGCCTCCTCCCTCCCTCCCTCCCCTGCGGACTCTGCTCCTTTTCTCCGGGTCTCCATCCAGCTTGCCCGTGCCACGGGCGCACAGCATTTTCTCTTCCCCTCCACTTTTTTTGGTTTTCTCTTGCCCTCTCTAGCATCTTTTTACCGCTCTCTCTATCGCCTTCACGTTGCAATCCCAGGCCCAGAGAAGCAGAGCGGGGCTTTGTCGGAATCTGGAGAAACCAACTGAGAGCCTCTGGTCCGGCGGGCGCCGCGGCGGAGGCGCAACCGGGCGCGCTTCTGCGTAACGTCAGCGCGCGGGGTAATTTACCTTCCCCGGGCGTCTGTCAATATGACTAATTTCCACAGGGGTCAAAAAGCCTTTCTCCGGCAGTCCATCTTGGAACGCTCTCTTACGCAGCAGACCGGGTTAGTTGTTTTGTTTCCAGCCCTAGAAATAAATACTCTTGGGGGCGTTCCTGCCTGGGGAGCCCGAGAGTAGCAGAGGAATATATACACGGTGTCAATTAAAGGCAGTTTTCCTTGAACTACGAACTGTGATTGGGCTTAAACGACAGCGACCTGCTAGCCTTTTAGTTCACATTACCTAACTCGTCCTTGATACCAATGCTTTCTTTAGAAACAGGAAATCAAAAAAAGAGGGAACTAATTATTGCTCCAGTTTCCCTCTGTTTCGTGTAGATCCCTATTGAAACATTTTCTCCGCGTTTTGGGGTGTGATTTAAACATAAGAGTATGCGCTCGTGGCTTGCTAATCTGGCCTAGACAGACGATATATCATCCAGGTGGCATTTTACAATAATTTCAAAACTGGTACCAACTTCTAAGTGTGAAATCAGTGCTGCGGATTCAATTCTCCGGGACTCGATATAGGCGGTGAACTGATGCTGGTTGCGTAACTCCGACTCACTTGGAGAAATAGACTGAAAGAAGCCAAAGTGGCTGTCGGCGACGGGCGATTCCCGTCTGCAGAGCCCTCTCCTGTCTGGAGCAGGGCACCTTGTCGCAGTCCTTGGGTGCTGGGGGAGGTAAACCTCTCCAACCCGGTCCAGCGGGAAGTGAAAGTCGCCAGAAAACCCCTTTCCCTCCCTCCTAGGCTCTGGCCCTGAGGCCCCAACAAGTAAACTTCACCGAGTTAAAATTTTAACCAACTCTCTTGAAAAGGCACGTCATTTCCCCCACCCCTCTGTGGCCTGTGGTGAGTAAATGCTTGGACCTTGGGCAGTTAGAAGATTCGGTGGACCCACCGGAAACTAAGAACTCAGAAAGCGAAGCAGCAGAGAGGAAGCGTCTCCAACGGCTGTTTCCACTCGCGGTCCCTGACCTCCGCCCGCAGGAGTGCGTGGCACGGAGCCCCACGCCGGGACCCCGCCTCCCACCAAGACCCCGCTGATCCGCGCGCGCGCACACACACACCTTCTGCCTCTCTCTCATCTGCTGGTGCATTTATGACCTAATGAAAGTATATCCTTTAGGGAAAAAGCTGTCTATAAAACGTGAAATATGAAGAACCCGTTTGGATATTCCCACTGCCGGCCAGACCTGAGATTGAAGGGGTTTTTTTTAGCACAAATACCTTGACTCCTTTTGTTGCTTCCATAATCACTCTGCTATTTTTAACTAAATGTTGAGACTTTGTTCCAAGTGACCTCGGCTCATTCCCTGTGGAAGGAGGAAAAGTCTCCAGCCTGAAGATATATCTTCATTTGGGGGAAGGCCTGCCTGAGAGGGGGGAGGGGGGAGAATTGTACTTTCTATCCCTTGTCATCTTTGGAAAACCCTGGCTCCATATGTTCCAACGGCCGCGAACAGCTGGGGAAACCAAGGACTCTTTCAACTCCCTCCCCTTCCTTCCTGCCCTACTGTTTCCCCCAAATACCACCTTTAGGGGGAGGTCTCAAAAACATTGCCCTGCTCTTTCTCCTAGTCCCTCTTCAGAAATCTCTCCCATTTTTCGATATAACCGACTTCCTCCTTAGAAATCACATAGTTAACCACCTGTTTTCGTGGGGAAAAGAGGCTCCGATTTTGTGTTTGGGAGAGGATTGTTTATTAACACGAGTGGGTAGGACGAAGATAATCCCCCTTGTGATTTTCCGTATACCATACCTTTACATAAAAGTTTTTTAAAGTCCCTTTCATTTTGCAATTGACCTTTGCCACAGGAATGGTTTAAGTTGTTTACTAGCGGGAGTTAATGCCACCAGAAAAACTGCAGGTGGTGTAAATTCTAGTGTGAGCTGATGGGATGGGTCCCCAGTGGGCGTGGAGTTATTTGCATATTTAAAAATTTTTATTGAAGTATAGTTGATTTACAATGTGTTAATTTCTGCTGTACAGCAAAGTGAGTCAGTTATACATATATATTCTTTTCCATTATGGTTTATCACAGGATATTGAATAGCGTTCCCTGTGCTATACAGTAGGATCTTGTTGTTTATCCATATTTGCATATTTTTTAAAGAGCAAGGCAGTCTAACTTAAAGGTTTTTTTGGCATCCAGGGACCATTTAATGATCTGGGGGTGGAGTGGGTTGATTGTTCAACTCACTGCTTAGTTGATCCGTTAGTTTCTGAGTTAACATCACTAAGGGAATTTTTACTTTCTTTTTGATTTAGGCTTCCTGAGTAGAATTTGCCTAACAAGAACTTTTGCAGCTGGTTAAAGCCTAGGGAAATGGGCAGATGTCCTAGGGTGAAGTGTTCAGCCCACCCTGAGAGGGGTAAGGCGGGAGTAGGCTGACAGGCAGCCATTTCTAGGGAAGGGTCTTGTCCTCCTTTACAAGAAATTGTCCATTTTCAAGCATCTATTAGGAAGCGTCAATCTTTCTTCTTCAGTTGTGTTCTAGCTCAGCCTTTCCACTTAGGATTGAGGGTTTGGCCAGTCCTGCAAGTCAGTGTTGCTAGTAACCTGGCTTAACTAGAGGGGCAAATGGCTTTCAATTGGCAAATATTCCCATCTGAGAACAGGAAAGGAGTAGTGTACATTCTGCCTCACCTAAAGTTTTATATTTCTGCATTAAAATATTATTTTCTAATCAGATTTCCAACTTATGACCCATTGAGCAAAAGAGAAAGTTTTATTACATGTTTTTCAATCCCATATTCTCCATAGATGGCCTCTAGATCCTCCTTCTCAAGGTGTGATATCATGTCTAAGTGTACTCAACACCTAATGTCTCTCATATATATCCTGATCAGTTGATTTCTCATGAATTTGCAGTACATTCTCCTGGTTCAAAAATATACAAAATGTCTGTGTGAATAGCCTTTCTCTATCTGTCCAGTTTCTTTCTCATTGTTATTAATTTCTTGCATATTCCTCCAGAGCTTCCTAATGCATAGAAAGCAAATAGGAATAGAATTGCTATGGATCTGGAAGGCTGCAAGTTACTCCATTTGTATCTGTTCTGCTGATCTGGAGGGATTGGGGGATGGGGGCAGATCCCTGGAAGCTTTGAAGAACTTGAAGAGGCTCAAATCTGGTTAGGGTGTGAGATGCCTCCCGATTGCAATTTTAAAATATATGGGAAAGGGAAGACAGGGCACATGCAGAACAAATGATCCCTAAGGGTCCAAACTGGATTGTCTTTTCTCTGTTGCTGAATCCAAAGAGTAAGGCAAAGGGGAAGAAGGAAAGGAAGAAAAGCAAGCAGAAAGAGTGAGGTTATCAAATTTAGAACTGTAGGCTTCTCCTTTTTTGGTGGGTCCCCAAATTTGACACACACACCCCCAGTCAAATTTAAAAGGACTAAATTGTTACGCACCAAGGCAATCACAAATAAATTTCTTCCTACTTTCAGAGAGGTTTTGCCATGTTCTAGCCTGTAGATATTTTGTATGGGTTATAAATGCAGTGGAGGGTGGCGGGGGAGTGATTGGGAAATGCACCTGTGTTTTAAAACAGCTGAGCTAAATCCTGCAGTGTAATAAGTTAGTATATGTAGACTTGATAGACCTCAGGCGTTTTGTCCTTTACAGTTCAATGAGACAGAAATAAAGCCAGGGTTAATTGCTCCCTATACAGAGCAGATGGGACCTCCAGTTACATCAGTTTTATCAGGGCAGTTCTCAGAGAGGCCAAGTGGTCTTGCTGTCCAACAGTGACTGACCCTGACCATCGTCTATCTAGGAGTCAGATGCAGGTGGAGAAGAAGACATGCCTTGTAGGAAAAGTGTCATGCATAGGGGCCCCTGCCAGAGATGGGGCCAGTTCTGCTATCTGGGGTGTTCTGTGACTTCTTGGTACCTGGCCAGAATTGCAGTTGCTAAATTGGCTCAAGCCCACACTCCTCCTCACCATGCCTTCCCTTATCCTTGTCAGTGGGGTTGAAAGCATCTATAGCTATTACTGTGAGTGTGTGTGTGTGTGTGTGTGTGTGTGTGTGTTCAGGAACAGGGTTGCTAAGTATCCACGCCTTCCGTTAATGCCAAAAATCTCTCTTCTTTCACTTTGGGATTCTCCCTGCCCCTCTCTCATAGTAATACTAGATGCAATAATAACAATAAAAGCTCACTGCTGATTCTCTTTTCCTCCTCTGAACAGATTCCTGCCTGTCCCTCTTAGAGACCCACTGGCAGGTTATTGCCTTAGTTACTGTGGTTAAGCCACCTTCTGAAGGGGGGTAGCTTTCAGATCACCCACTGAGTTCAAATGATGTCCTGGTAGGACCAAAGGGCATTGGTAGGCGAAAAGGACCCCAAACCCCTGCCCTCTACAGCTCTGGAGCTGTTCATCAGACTGGAATCCTAAGGCTCACATAACTCTATTTAATGTGTGCATATGTTGGCCAGCCTCTTGACCAGTTTTATGAGGTTTCACTGGCGGTGCTTGAATCGGCAGGTCAGATGAGGATTAAGGGTCCTAATGAGTCATGTGACCATAAGTGGTCTTGGATGGTGGCTGTGATCAGGAGACCTACCCCTGGTGTTCTCCACCCTGAGGCTCTTTTCATGCCTGCAGGGAAGGCTGGTCTGGGAAGGCCAAAGAGGGCACTGGCAGAAGTTTAAAATGTCCTGCTCTTCTTGACACAGGACATTACTGTAATATATGTGTGTGTGTATTATATATATATATATATTTTTTCAATCGTTCAGAAATACAGAAGAAAAGTTTTGTCTTAACAGTATAGCATTTAAGAGTGGAAATGGGTCTTGGGAGTTCTAACCCCTTCTTTACAGATGAGAAGACTCAGACTCAAAGATGCTCCTGGTTCCTGGCCAGCATGTGCCACTAATGAGCGAAACTGGGGGTGGTGGTTTCCTCTGCTCTCCTTAGATAGTTATTTCCAGGGATCTCTCCTTTAAGAAAGATGAAGGTATAAATAAGGAGGCAGTGGCGGTAGGAAAAGTTTTGAAGAAAAAAAAAATGATGTAGAGGACCAGGCAGGAAGAAAGGTTGCCAGAGAAATGATAATCTGGGGGTGGGTTACTGGAGGCCTATCTTCATATTTCCTGAAAGTCTTTACTGGACTCCAAGACAGCTGTTAGAGGCTGATGTTTTCACAACACACATACTTTGTCGTGTGTGTGTCTGTGTGTGTGTGTGTGTGTGTGTGTGTGTGTTTAAGCCAGTCCAGGAGAAGAAATTCTTCTCTCTTGGGAAAAAAGAGGGAGTGATGTTTCCAAAAGCGAAGCAGCTCTCATCAAAAGCGCTGGTGGATCTGCTGACAACACGGACACGCGATTCCCTTAGAGCCTGGAAGTTGTCAGGCGGGTACTGGGCTCCTGGCGGCTGCATCCCTGGGCCGGAGAAGGGCTGTGGTCGGGCCAGGGGACTAGTAACGATTCGTCGGGAATCGCAGAGGAAGGGAGGCTGGTCGATCACTGCGACAGAGAAAGGCGAGGTGGGGGAGAGGAGAGCGCGGGAGGAGAGACATGGCGCGGTCACGAAACACGAAACCGGGCTGCTGGATTCTACAGGGAAACAGTCCACCCGCACCGCCGCCAGATGCGGTCCGCTGTCCCGGCTGAAGATTCTGTTCGGGCTCCTCTCTGCGTGGTGGAACCAAGAGGTGGCTCTTGGTTTTGCCCACATTCACGCTTTTAAAAATATTCTTTCATTCTCTGGACGTGGGTCTCGGTGGGGTCTGAGGCTGGAGGCAGTCCGGTCGGATACTGAGGGTCCTTGGGAGCCATGAGCGGTCCTTCCTGAAGCCTCAGAAACAGAACCGGACAAAATGAAAAATCAGCAGGGAAACTAAACAGCGCCCACAAGCCATCCTTCCAGGGCTGGGGAGCAGTGTTCAGGGCTCAGAGCTCAGGTCCGAAATCCGAATAAATGGAGCCCGGTCTTGGATTACGCCCCGGGGACGGCATTTTAATGTAAAGGTAAAATATGCTTGTCATAGACACTTGCGGGCCCTGAAGCACCACTAGAATCTCCGTTTAATTAAGAGAGCAGGAGAGGAGAATTACCAGCTAATTAAATCCAAGCCTATTTGTAATTCTCCCTCCGCTGCTGCCGACTTTACCATGCGAAATTACTTTTTAAACGTGCCTGCATATGAATTTTTAAAACAGGTGAAAACTAAAGGAGAAACTAGGTGACCAGGGGCGGAGGACAAAGAAGAAAAGAATAAAAAGAAAGAAAGAAGGACGGAGAGAGACGCAGGCCTCCGGGCCGAGTCAGGGGCAGCGGGCGGCCTCGGCCCGCGCTCTGAGTTGGGCCACGAATGAAGCCGTTTCCTCTCTTTCCAGAAGTTTCGACTTCTCCTCTCCTCCCGGCTGACCTGCTCGCAGCTCGCGGACTTCGGCCCGAGCAGAGCCCAGGAGCTCGGAGCAGGCCCAGCGCCCCAGGCCCGCGCGCCGGCCAGGAGCGGTTCCGGGGGCCGCCGGGGAGGAAGTGAGCTCACGGGGGAGGCAGGCCCGCGGCGCAGCGCCGGGACGCTTGGGGAGACCGGGGAGGAGGCCGGGGCCGCGGGACTCGACTCGCTCTCGGCCGCGCACTCGCTGCTTCGCGGCCGCGGGAGGGAGCGCGCGGGGCGGGACTCGCGAGGCTCGGGCTTCCAGGACAGAACCCGGAGGCTGGGGCCCGGCGAGCTCCGGGTTCCCGGGGGCGCGGCCCCGGCCCAGCTGCCCCACCCTCCCGCCGCGTGAGCGCGCCCCTGGCCCTCCAGCGCGCGCCCGCCCGCGCCCGCGTCCACCTCCCTTCCGCCTGCGTCCGCGCCCCTGGCCAACGCCGGGTCCTGGAGCTCGGGTTTACCCTCCGAGCGTGGAGGTGTTTGCAGGAGCTAACCAGGGCGACCGCGGCCACCCCCTCGTGAATACGCTCAGTCCTCGTGCTTCAGAATAGTGAGCTGCGGGTCTGTCTCCAAACCTGTACCGTCTGCCACCGCCCGCGCCGTCACCCCGCGGCTCCGCTGCAGTCCTGTCCGGGAAAGGTTGACAGAGCGAGGCTGGCTGTCTCGCCCGGCACGAGGCCCCGAAAGCAGAAAACAGGAGCGAGCGGTACGAGCGTTTCCAAACTGACGAGGCGCCTGACGACGCAGGGGCACCTGCCCAAAGGGAGCCTTCGCACCTCGGCCTCCCGGGCCGCGATGCTGCTCCAGCCAGACCGGTCGCGTTGCGTCGGTCCGGAACCCGGCTCGGGGCGGGGGGAGGGGGTGTAGCTCTAGGCCCTGCGGGCAGACCCCGGCCCCGGGCTTTCTCGAGGCCTTGCTGGAGGGCCCTGCCCTCGCCCGAGGAGAAGGTGCCTGGGCGCCGACGCCGCGCGGGGGCTCGGCCCGTGGCCTGGCTCCGGGTGAGGCCGGCCCGTGGTTCGGGCGTCAGACAGTTAGGGATTGGGGAGGCCTGTGAGCTGGGAGAGTCCGAAGGCCTCTGTGGGTCGGGCGTGGGGCTTATGGTCAGACCGCGAGGACGGGTCCTTGTCTGCAGGGCACTGTGTGCGAACGCTGGTCGCGTTTATGTGCTCTTGATCTGGAATCGATTGGAGAAATTTGCATCAAGTAGGACCTCGCCTTTTCACCTCCTGCAGAAAGCACCCGCATACCTCCTGGCATCTCTACCCAGTGGATGGATAGGTTGTCTCATAAAATCAGTAAAATCTTGTATACTAAGCTAACCTATGGTTATCTATTTGAAAACTCCAAGTCTTCTTCTGTACATTTAGGGCGGAGGTAGTGAAGCCGTCCTGTGTCAACCTGGGCAGTCAGGAGCCGGGAGCTTTACCCAGGTTTCGCGGCGGTGCTGTCAGCTTGCCCTCCCCCGGCCCCTCCCGACGTCTCGATGCGCACCCCACCCCCGCTCCGGTCCCTACTCCCTCCCCCCAAGTCCCCTTTGCGGTCCCTGCCCGCAGCAGTGCCTCCTGACGCCACGTGTGGGGCAGCCGAGACTCTGGGCCTTACAGGCCAGGCCGCAGAGGGGCCTCGCTGCCTGCTTTGGAAACTCTCCGTTTTCCCACAGTATTTCACATTCATATTACTTTTCACACCCTGTTAGGCAGTGATAGCACTGAGCCTGCTAAATACTTCCATGCACCGAGCCAGGCCTCCCAGGACCACGGCCTTCATCGGCCTTCTCCTGGTGATGGGAACCATGCCGGCTCTCTCAGCGTGAGGCCTCGTTGGCTTCTTTTTTCTCTCCTCTTCTGGGATCTATCTCCAGACCCCGGGAAGGCGGTGCCGGTGGTGGCCCCTGGGTAGGGGCGCACAGGTGTGGAGGAGGTCTTAACCCTGGCCTTCAAGCGGGGTGGAGGGAGCGGTTGTGGGAACAAAAAGGCTGCGGGGACTGTCCCGACTTTTGGTAAATTACGTGCGACTAGACGGGCAATTTTTCAGTGAACAAGGCCTTGCTCCGGGCCTCCAGCAAGACAAGAAGAAGGACTTGGCCTGCATCGTAAGTCCCGCCTTCCCTGCAGGAGCATCGGGCCCAAGGCGTAGCATCTGGGCACTGAGGGGCCCGGGGTAGAGGAGTTAGAGCCAAGCGCCCAGGCAGGAGAGCTTCAGAGCAGAGGAGAAAGCAAGTCAGGCTGGCGTGGGAGGCACAGCTCCCCGCACCAAGAGTCGCCAGCTCTTTGGCTGTTGAGTGGACTCTGGAGTGGCACGCGCTCCCCAACAAAGGGCTGACGGGGTCTCAGAGTCCGGTTTCAGTGCACTGGACCCTGATTGGCGCGGTGGAGACCGTGGTCCCGGCCCTCTCCTGAGCCTGGGTTCCTAGAGGGCGCTGCGGAGCCGGGAGGGGCCCGGGTTTGCCACGTGAGCAGGACTGAGGCCGGTGGCCCTGGGGCTTCAATCTGAGAAGTTAGGGGAAGGTAAGAGTGATTCTCTGCCGCTCCTCCAGGACCCCACCTCAGTTCTTCCATCAAGGGGGGTAATGAAATCCGCCTGCCCTCTTCCTGGGGAGATGGGGTGGGTGGGGTGAGGGGAGGAACTAACTTCTAAGGAGAGCCTGCTATGTGTGGAGCGTTTTGCAGGCCGCATATTGTTTAATCTTCACAAACTGTAAGAGGAGTATTTCCAAACCCTGTGTGACTGCAAGGAAGCTGAGGTGCAGAGAGGAGGGACCTGGCCAGAGCCACAGATCTATGCCTGCAAACAAACTCCAGGCCCCCTCACTACCATTCTGTGCTTCTAGCAATGTTCTGGGAGCTGATGATACACTGAGGGGTCCTGCAGCCTGGGCCAGGTCTCCTGGTGACCTTGAGAGGGAGTTGAGCTGCCTTCCATGAGCCTCTAACATGCACTCCTAGAGGGTGATTGAGGCCATGGGAACTTCGGGAGCAGGGACTCGAAGCTTTGGGCACTGTACAAGCTGTAGTGCCTTTATACCTATTCCTCCAAAATACCCATGAGAGCCAAAGTTACCAGACTCTCTTACTCAGCCAGGGGAGCCCAGAGTCCACCACACGTGTCCCTCAGTGTCACTTTTCTTGCCCCACCACACCGGCATTGAGAAGATTTAAATTCAAATTCACTGGACTTGTTTCTGCTCTACCGCTAATATCTCAACTGAATCCAGAGCTCTCCCCTTCAGCCTGGGGAGGCCTGGGAAGGGATTAACACGGTTCCTAACTTCCAAGGGCCACCTCTGCCCTTTCTCCACTTGTCAGGGCCAGAGGTTAGAGTCTGTCCAGCGAGCAAAAGGGACCACCCACCCCTAAGCTGGGGGAAGGACTGAGTGTGGGGCTCTGGAAACCCACGTGTCAACTTTTGGCAGCGAAACCCCAGGAGCTCCACCTCCCAAACATTGTTATTTGCGTCCCTCCACCTCCCAGCACTTGTTCAGTAGTTGCCTCGTGGTGTCCTGGACTCCCCTTTCATCTGCAGAGAGGCGGTCTGGTGACTGCTTGAGAAAATGCCTAGATTTTGGATTTGAGGCATTTGTGTGGAAGGTAGGATGAGAGAGTGAGAGAGAACAGGCAAAGCCAGAAGGCAAGGAAGGAGAGTGTGCGGCCTGTGGCAGGAGGCAACTGTGGATTGGGAGTTGCTAAGGGAAGCGTTTTTTTCTGTTTCCTCTTCTCCTACAAAGACAGTCCCAGCCCAGATCCTCTCCATCCTCTATTTACTTTCTCCTTTCCCTCTTTCTTTACTCTCCTGGTGCTGAGCCTGGGCAAGAAGAATAATGGAGCAGGAGCCCACATCGTTCTCTTCAGGGCAGTCCGCTGCACAGAGTAGCGACTCCAGGTGGCACTGAGGACAAATTGTTTTAAAGGGTCCCTGCAGCCATACGCATCCCTGTTGAGCCCTCTCTTCCCTTTGGGCATGGAGGGGAAGTTCTGGGGCAGTTCCTGAATTTCTGGTTAATCTAAGAGCTCTGGACCCTCATTTCCCCTGGAGCACTGTTCCAAGCTTGGAGGCAGCTAAATGAGTGGTCCTTATTTTTTAACCCTGCAGGGTGTATTAATTCATTTTACAGTCATGGGGGGAGTGGGGGAGAGGGAGTGACTATGATGATTTCCTAAATGCCAAGTAGTAACTAGCCCCTCTATCCCACCATTTTGTTTGATAAACAATGATTGATGATCTGACTCTGGTGACAAGGCTGATAGACAAGTACAAACCAAGTTAGAAAGCCGCAGTGCGCTGGTGTATTTCTCCTCTATCATCCTCTGCTATAGTTTCTGCCCCTACTTGTGGCTGGTGGGCCACACTCAACTTTAGGAAACCCAAGTCCAAGAGGCTGAGCAGAGACTGGGACTAGGTTGCCAATTTGAGTTGAACTTGGTCTTCCCGCCTCCAAGCAGGATGCCGCGACCCGGAAGTGAAATCTCCTCGCCTGTCAGGGACTCTGGCCGGCTGGAAACTCTAAAAATCAAGAAATTCAAGAAGGAAATGAGAAGAACCAGAAACTGTAGTAAGAGAGGGAAAGAAAACGGAAAACAATTGTGCACAAAAATCGAAGGGCTTTCGGAATTCTGCCTGAGTTTCCAACAACCCGAGTTAAAGCTTGGTTGCCTCCACTTCGCTGGGTTTCTCCACGCGGTTTCTAGCGCGCAGTTCCCTTGCTCAGTATCTCTGGGCTTCTTTGCGTGGGAAGGGCGCTTTCCAGCGGGGCTGGCCTCCTGGAGGGCTCTGCCCACGGGCGGTGGTAGGAAAGCTGGGGGCGCGGCCTGGTGGTGGGGGAAGCCCCGGGGGGTGCGGGCAGGTCCGGGCGAGGCCCTCCCAGACCAGGTACCGGAGGGGTCCCGCGCCGGCCGTCCCAGGGGAGCCTCTGGGCTGCTCACCATTCCGGACAACTGGGGCCAGAGTGATCTTATTACAGTTATTCATGATCAGGATGATTTCTTAAGCCAAGACCAAAAAGAAATGGCTCCAAGCGAGCACGCCAGTGCAGCTGCGCTCTGCGCCGTGGCTGTGAGTGGGGCTGGCGCCGGCGACAACGTCCCCAGCTGCTGCTTCGGCATCGCTCCGTGCCGGCGGAGCGGCGCACGACGGCGGCGGGCTGTGAGCTGCTGAGTGTGCAGTGGCGCGGGCCTGGAAGGCACTTACGTGAAACGGTTCGACCACACCGTGCTTACGGTCGACGGAAATAGAAGACATCCCTGGCATACTTAAGAAGACTTACTACCCCCCCCCCCACTCCCTCCGAGAGGCAGGTTTAAAGTAAATCTCTCCTTTGCTAAGGATGACACCACCCCCCGCCCCCAAAAGCATTCAAGAGTTCGGAAAGATCTGCGACCCTTGTAGAATTAGGAATGTAGCGACGATCCAGCTTGAGCCCCTTGCCAGAAGCTGAGTGGCAAGTGCCTTAATGCATTTCGGGGCCAGGTGCACCTGGGCTGGGTCCTGGCTTCTGGACTTACTGGCTTTATGATCTTGAGCCAGAATCTTGGCCTCGCCGAGTTTGTTTTTGCGTTTGAAAAATGGGGACATATGCCCAATAAGGGTTTGAAAGTTCCTGGCTCCTAGCCCTGGTGATCCTCATCGCTGTGTATTTATTCGTCTTCGGGAAAATCACCGCACTGTCTTCCTAGAAACGCGGGAAACGTGACGGAACTGCCATCCCCTCTTCCCACCGCGAGGTGTGGCTTCCTAAGCGACGGCCTCCCTCCCCCGACCCGCGACTCTGGGGTCTCCAAGTCCTTCCCTTGGGTCTCACAAGCGCCTTGCCCGTAATTTACATTCTCCGACCGGCGGGCGAGGTCTGATCCTTGCTTTCTTGCGACTGCTCTCCAGCCTGTTCTATAACCCTCTGGCTGCACGTCTGGAAAGCCCACATTAGACCGCCCCGGACGATGATCCCTCCAAGCCGGCCGGAACCTGCGCAAAAACCCGGACTCACGATGCCAGTGGAGCAAGAGCTCCTATCCACCTGCCGGGCGGGCCAGGCCCCACGTGCGTGACTGCGGGGCCTGGGAGTGGGAACGATGCGAGGGCCAGCTGGCCGCAGGGACCAAGAGGCGACAACTGCACTGGCCCTGGAAGAACCCAGGGATTTGGGCCGTAGGGAGCCGCGTGGGCCTGGGCTCCTCAGCCCCTCCTCCACCTTCGCCCACGCAGAGAAGGCTTCAGGATTGGCGGGTGCTGCGGCCTGCTAACTGAGCGCTGCTTCCCAGGGAATCCTGCATTGCGGGCCAGGATCCTTTTAAAATTTTTTCACTAAGGAAAAACACCTTGCATGTATTTCCATACTGGTCAGGCCCTAATTATGGAAAACCGCGTTCCTCCTGCTAATGGGTCAGGAGGGCGCCGGGGCAGTGGAAGACGCTTGGAACTATACATAAATAGAAAAAAAAAATGTTCAGTTTGGACAGTTTGTGGAGTGTCCAGCACCGACAGGTTGGCGGCTGGAAACGGGGGCGCCTGGATCCCCCATTCCGAAATGGGGGCTTCTATGTCACCTTGCAGTTGAGAGCTGGGTAGGCAACAGGTGAGTGAGATTGGGGCTGCCTCTGTAGGAGGTCAGGACTCCTTCCTGGGCCCGTATTTGGCCAGCACCACCATTCAACTGGGACCCAGTAAAATCTCTTAAGCTTGCAGACTTGGAAAGAGAGGAAGGTAGCCAGGCAACGGAACTGCGGAAACATCCTCTGAGTCACGTGAACTTTACTGCAGATCAGGAAGTTATCTAACAGCTGCCAAAAATCTTCTGACTCCAGAGCTCCAAATGTTGACTGTTTCTCACACCTCACCACCGGAGTCTGCTGCCTTGGGGGTTATTCACATTTCCTAATCCCTTTCTGCTTCAATCTACCCACCACCTGCCTGGTTGCATTTGGCCATGATTTCCTTTTGTCCATTCCCGAGACCATGTGGTTCCCATACTTACCTGGGCTGGCTCTTTCCCCACCCACCCTTCGTAGGGGGAATTCCAAATCTCCTGAGGAGGGAAAGCCGGGTTGAGGAAGGGTCAGAAAAAGGAAGCCGAGCCCAAGGCCAGGCGTGCAATATTATATTCTTCTCCGGGTGACTTTGAGTCATTCCAGAAAAAAAGTGCAGCAGAATAAGTAATTTTAATGTGCCCCCTCCCTTTCTTCCACTAACGCGCTAATTCCCAAGTCCTGAGCCAGGTTCACGGGCAGGAAACTGGCCTTCTGTGGCCTGGTATCCCCAGACGGGGCTGGTAAAGATCTGAGCACACAGTAGGCCCTGAGACAATTGATCCTGGTTGACAGACGGATGCTCTGAAGGAAAAGGAGCAATTGTTTGAGAGCAACTGTAAGTAAAGGCGCCAGGTGTGTCCAGTTAATTTCAGGCTCACAAAGGAGATCACCTCAGGAGGATCTGCTCCCACTTTCAACACAGCGCCCAAACACGAGGGAGCCCGCTTCAGCTGCCCCATTGAACGGACAGGGCATCATTATTACTTCTGCGGACAGTGTTCCTCTCCTGACCCTCGAGGCTCGAGGTTAGCTGAGCCCGCCCGACCTAATTCACACTCAGGCCAGACTCACTCCAGACAACCAGGAGCAGAGACCTTCCCGGAGGCGAGAGTGCAGAAAAGCCGTGTCTTCTGCGCCCACTGAATTTAGGCTAGCTACTGGGGCGCCCGGGCCGTGCCCGAGTACTCGCGACCACGGGTGGGGGCGGGGATGCTGAGGTCGCGCCCTGGTCCCCCGCTTCCCGGATCCCCCTTCTCTGGGCGGGCGGAGAGCAGACGCTGACTTGCTTGAGCACTGGAGCTTGATCGTGACTAACTGGAGGGGCCCTGGTGTCGCCCACCCGGACGTTACTGTCGGCTAAGGTTGTTACAGCTCTTTTTCGGCGCTAACCTTCCCCTACGCATTTGTAGCTATCCACAGGCACCGACTTCGTCCCCGTGGCGCGCACCCCGGAAGAGCTCGTGGAGACCCGGAAGGGGCGGGAGCTCAGACATCGCTGCTCTCGCGGGCGAGCCCTCCCCGCCCCGCCCACTTGCGAGGCGCTGGGGTTATCGAAGCCTCGCGTCGCGCGAGACCTGCGACCGCGTCCGCGCCGCCCTCCCGCCCGGCAGCGGGGTCTTTCCCGCCTCTGGGTCCCGGCCGGTGGCGGCCCGGGCCTCCCCGTCCGCGGGAGGAGCCTGAGTGGATTTAGAGTCCTCGGAAGGCCGCCGTGCCGTCCGTCCACGGGTAGAGGGAGGCAAAGAGAAGGAGGACTTGACAGTGTGCCCGTGGGGGGCCATTCGGTAAACTCCAAAGAGACGAGGGTCCTGAGGTGACTCCTAACTCCTAACCGCCGTGGGCAGGACGCCTCGGGTCCAGCCGGGCCGGTGTCCGCGACGGGAGAGCCCGGGGCCGCGGGCGTCGGGACAGCGCCTCGGTCCACGTGGCCGGCCTACCGGGGGCCCGCGCCCTGGCCTCGCTGTTTTCCTGTCTGTGGGGCTCAGGCGCAATTGGAGAAAGAATAATGTCTCCACTTTCAGGAAAAACATCAAAGACCGGGGCTGCGCAATATGGAGCGCACATGGCGGTCTCCGAATGCCGGACCTGCCAAAACACGTTTCGCAGGATTTTCCTCCTTCCCTTTTTGTCCATCCCCGCTCCGCCCTCACCCCAGGCTTTTCTTGTTTTCTCCCCCAGTGGGAGGGAGCCACGGGCTCGCGAGGAGGCTGCGAGGCGATCCACGACCTTTCGGGATGTGATGCTCGCCCGGGAAGGGGCTGTGGGGACCGCAGAGCCGTGACTCGCCCGGGACCCAGAGCAGAAGCGCCAGGTCGCTTCTGGCATTTTACCTGCAAAAGCAGGTAAGTTTCCTGCTGGTAAGCGCGCCCTTACTGTCACGTTACACCAGCTGAGTCCTCAGGCCTCAGCGCCTCGCTCTCCTTAGGTCAGGGCTCTTCAATAGTTAATGGACATTGAAGTGAAGGGAAGGCAAAAGCCTGCAAACCTGGCTTCAGTTTACTTTTTACTTCAGTCTAAACAAGATTTAGGTGCAAAGCTCCTCTTCCTCATTAACGGCCATGTTAAAATTATTATTACTGCTAAACAATAGGAGGCCACTATCGCAGTTCTTTAAATAAGCTAGCAGAGAGAGGCAGGGGACAGTTGGCTCAAAGTTCAGGTGGTTTGCTTCAGGAATTTCTCAAGGTGAAATCTCAGAATGTGAGGGGTCATTAAAATGATCTAGTTTCAACTTGTGAACTTCCCGGAAGGTGAGCTGGGCCCTGACTAGGTAGTTACTAGCCCAGGGTGTAGGCTAGGATGGAGCTGGGGAAGTGCGCTCTCTCCCAGGCTGATGCCTAAGAGCTCACTGCCCCTCACCGCCCTCAGTGGAAGGGCAAGCTGGATCATTTCATCTCTTCTCGCTGCTTCTGTTAAATGGATTGCTGTCGCCTCTGAAAAATGGTCTCAGGCTCTTCTCCTTCAGCACATTGACACGTAAGGTTGGTATTAAAGGTAGGAGTAAATTCTTGGGAGCTCCCATTTAACAGAAGATCCATGCCGTCGCCAGAACATGCAGCTTTTTCTAATGCGCTACTGATGACAGTGGGGGAGGGAAACACACCGCCGCACATGGAGCTGGTTAAACATGAATCTCATCAGATCTTCCAGTGTCTGGTGACTTATGTGACTTACATACCCAGACCGGTGGGCAAATTACCTGACAAGCAGTTAGAAAATCTAGACTTTACACCTGGCTTTGCCATCAACCTGCTGCATGTCCTGACCAGTCAATTTCTCTGGATTTATTTCTCTCTATATATACACGTTTTTAATTTTTATTATGTGTGTGTATTATATATTTGTGTGTATGCATACGCATGTACTTATGTTATTAATTTTTAATCTTGGTAATCTGTTGGTTCACAAACCCAATTTCTGTTTTTATATTTTCTGATGCTGTTGTGTGTATCAACATACAGTGAGTCCCTGACCCCTACCAGATGAAGAAGCAACAGAGCCAACACCGACACCCTGCTTATTCTTGTATTAAGTTAATAAGTTAATCAGTGAATGTTAAACCTGCATAGTTCTTTAGAGCTGCTTCTGCCCCTTCTTGCCGATGAGCACACGAGCCCAGAGAGCTGATTACCCCCGGTTGCACAGCTAGAGAGCCCAGGATGGCGTCTTGCTCAGTGCCATACTCCGTGAAAATTATTGCAGAGACGGGCCAGGTGAGCATGGGTCAAGTCTCTAGGATATTTCCTTCTACCACCCAGCCATTCACACTCCTCACCCAACTTTCTCATTCAGAACAGCAATACCCAGACCAGAATATAATGGTCTTGGGTACAGGACTACAAATTTAAAGCAAAACTCGAAGTCAGCACCGTGTCACTTGTGCTGCGCTTCTTTAAACATTCTTGCTCTATTGTGTGGACAGCGAGCCCACAAGGAGCTTTGGGACAGGGTTACGGGTCCGCTAATGCGGATACAGCCACAAGTCTCACGGGTCTTTAGAGTCTCTTTAGAGGCAGAAATCCATGATCAAAGTTAATAAAGAGGCACAACAATAATTAACAAATTTGTAAAGTAAAGCCAATGTTTAGACTAATATTTCACTGATCCTTTTCCCTCACACAACACACTCCCAAATTACCAACACTGGGGGCAGGTGGAAGAGCTAACAAAGGAATTATCCAGCATTAATAGTAAGATGGTAAAGCTGCTTGTGCTTGCTTTGGGGAAGCACCTTCTCGATGTGAGATAAGGATGTGGGGAACTGTCTGCCATGTTGGAAATTAAGTGTGGGTGCTCTCTCCTGCCTTGGTGGACCTTGATGAGCCTGGTGGTGCTGCCTGGCTGGAATCCAGAGTGTTTCAGAGGGACAGTTGTAATGTGTTTCCCGTGGCGTGTGGCGCAACAGGCAGCTTCTCTGCACTGAAGCAGTCTCTCCCTCTCTCACCTGCAGGCTGGGGGACCTTGACAACTTGGAGGCTAAAAGAACCCCACATAGCACCAGGGCTGAGGGGGTCTCCCTCAGGGCTGAGGGGGTCTCCCTTAGGCCTGTGGCAATGGGCCACCCAGCCCAGACAGCCGCTGCAGGCTGTTGTCCTAGGTAGGACCGGAGCAAGGATACCCACCTTCCACCTTTGAATCTGGGCGATTATGTAAGGTGTTCGTTGCAACTCTAGCTGTGCAATAGAGTACAAAGAGCTCTCCGCCCATTCCTCCTAAACCTCATCCTCAGGGTCCTGTTCTGGACCTTTTCTCTTCCTATATGAAAACCTCTCCCTGGGCTATAGTCAATCTAAATACTTCCTGAGATGGTTATGAGGATTAAATGAGAAAATCTACTAAAAGTGCTTTTCACAGTGCCACGTATGTAGTAAGTACTAGATGCATGTTAGCAATGATTATTATTATTATCGTTATTGTTTTTATTAGCCATTCTATGGTTTCACGTGACGTTGATGGCATATTTTTCTACAGTTCAGATCTCTTCTAGGAGTGCTAGACCCAAATACCCCACCCCCTGCTGGAGGACATTTTCACATCCGAAGGAGATGTACTTAGGTTTTTAAGCCTCGTCGCGCTCAGAGCGGAGTGCGTTTCTAGCCCCTGTTGCACACTCATAGTCTCTTCTTCTAGGCTCTGTGAACTGCACCGCCGTCAGTCAGGAGCTGGGCCGTAACCTGGCAGCTGCCACCAGGTCCTGCTAGTATCTTTCAGATCCACCCTTCCTATCTCCTGCCGCAGTGACGACAGGTACTGAGTTTGCGTCATTCCATTATTTCTCCTGCTGCCAGTGTGCTCTCCAGTCTGTGCTCGCAGCAGCCGGTGTCATCTTTATATAATGCAATTTGATCATGTCATGTCCCTACTCTCAATCTTTCATTCACTCTGCATAGACTTCAGGAAAACCCAAATGCGAGCATGTGACGCTCCTAACATAACATCTCCTTTCTCACCACTTTCGCTTCACACACGCTGAGCCCTGGCTCTGCTGAACTGTGTTGAACAGCCCAGTTTCTTTTGCCTTCATGTCTCTGCACGTGCTGTCCCTCTGCCTGCTGCACACCTCCTTCCTTTTCCATAAAGTAGAAGGATGTCATTCTCCTTGTCCTTCAAGATTCCACCTGGGTGTCTGCTCTTTTTGGAAGCCTTCACGAAGCCTCAGGCTGACTACAGAGTTTATATTCTACAGGAGTGACATTTCTCTCTTTTCCACTAGGTGTGAGTTCTCGAGGACAGTAGAATAGGTCTTTAATCTTTGTGGCCACAATGCTTTACTGGCATACAGTGGGTGTCCATCACGTGTTTGCTGAACATGAGAAAGGCCCAGAATTAGAATAAATATCTTTGGTTTTATAGCTTCTCATTATCAAGATTCAGGGCAAGTTATTTTTTTCTGAGCTGCAGTTTTTTCACCTGTAAAGTGGGGATTAATGATGCCCCCTAATGTTGTGAGGGTTAAATGAAAAGTGAATGCTGCAAAGTCTCCAGTAAACTGTGTAGCACTGTACCTGAGTCATTATTATAATAAATGCAAACCCACGTTTCCCGTGCATGTACACATTTCCATTCATGCACGTAATGTGTGCCTGTTACATGCATCCATGTGTCTGTTGGTGCACCTTCATGGTTACATGGAAAAGCAGCTTCCAAACGTAACCTTTCTCTAGATCCTCCCCCCTTTAAGAGGCCAGCTGAAATAGGCGGATAGGTAATCACTTTAGATAACTAACTAGTCCAGGTTTAGTAGTAGTGTCTTCCATTGTCCTTCTGTGGGTTCGTTACATCCATGCACAGAAACAGTGCAGATTTATAGAGCACTGAATGGGTGTTAGGGTCCATTACCATTTTTATTACAACTGTGATTGTACTTTTCTACTAAAGCGGGAACGTCGAAAGCGCTTCCGGGTGGGCTTTGCTTTATTTTCACATAGGTCACTTGTAGCAGTTACTGAACGTGTGGTTTTCCCCATTTTGCATGTGAACAAACCCAGGCACAGGGGGTTCCTTTAACAAGCTGCCCCCTTTCCAGTGCTGCAGCTGCATGGAGATCAGAGCCCCTTCTCCCGTCTCCTTTCTTTTCCCGCAGGTCGGTGTGGGACGTTTGCGCAGAATAGCTGATAGGTAAAACCAGCCAGAGCCCATCGAGGCGTAAACTGACCAGTGCTGATTTATAACGCTTTGAGTTGCCACAGTTATTTCTGCGCTTCGGGCCTGCCCTAAATGTGGAATCCGCTCTTCTAACCTCAGTAGCGGGGGAAATTCCTGGGTTTTCGGTTCCCGGGAGGGTAATTGCCTGTCCTTCTGCAGTGTGCGGTTGCCAGCTGCCCGGCCGCCCCAGGGCTTTGAAGGGGGGGCGCTCCGGGGCGCCTTCCCTCCGCAGTGCCCGCAGCCCCTCGCCCACCTCCTCGACCTCCCGCCTCTCGTTCTGCTTGAAAAAGCCAGGTGGCGCCAACCCTCAAGCCAGGCCTGAGCCCAGGGCGCAGAGCTGGGAGGAAGGGTGGGCCGGGCTGGCGCTCCCTCCCTGCACCCTCCGCCCTCCCCTGCGCACCCCTGGAGGGATACGAGGTGTCCTGTGTGCCACATGCAGCTTGGGGAATGGAAGTAATTAACGCCATGAGGTTTCCTGGCTCTTTGCGGTGTTTTCGGTGGGTTTTGATTCGGGGAAGGAGGGCGCGGAGCGCGGCAAGCCGGTTCCAATCTGCCAGCATCCTGTGTCTGCCTGTCTGCGCTGCAGATGACGCGCGGGCCCGTCCTGCGGGGACAGGAGAGGCCCTGGTGTCGTGTGCTGGGCCTACCTGAGATGACGGACAGAGTCGGTGCAGGTCCCAAAGAGGCAGAACCGGCCGAGCTGTGAAAGGAGGGCTTCCAGCTGCCCTCACAGGACAGCTGAGGGTCTGAATCTATTAGGAAAGGCACACGTTTCAGCTTTCAAACCCCATTTTTTATCCTTGAAATGTTTCCAGTCTTTGAACTGCTTTTATTTAACAGGGAGAAGAGAGAAACTCGATTATGCAATTATATCCATTTACTTGATTTAAACCAAACTACATTGAACAAAAATGTTTGTTGAAACTTAGAAAATAACTGCTTATCTGGTAATGAGAATTTAGCCATCCACACGTGCTGCTGTTTCAAATCATCACCAAATTTGAAGTTAAGATGAGTCCAGTAAAAGTAATTTTTTTGTATTTATTGGAACACTAGGAGCATAGAGTTGAAATTACGGCCTGTAGCAATTTTACGATGTTAATTGAAATGACAGCAACACACATACAAATACACAGAGCTCTCAGCAGTGCTGGTCACAATGAGAGTGTGCTATGAATGCTGCCTTCTCTGGGGCGCCGGTGGTGTGTTTATTCCAGTGTGGACTTCAGTGTTTTTCACACCACAGGTTGCCAGCCATTAGTAACTCGGTAATGTGAGGTTTGACTAGCATTTTTAAAGTAGAATAGAAAAGAATAGAAAATATTAGAAGGATGTTAAGGATATTCTTTCATAAGTCTTTTTTCTCGTGTATACATACGTGTGTACTGAGTCGCAATGCAAAATGTATTTCTTATCATGGATTACAGTAAAAAGAAGTTTGAAAGCTATGGTTGTAGAAAAATCCAACAAGGTCCCCATCCATGTTACGCTCTTGAGGTTTGGGGTGCAGGGTTGGGGCTCCTGCCGCCTCCTGGTGCTCTGCAGTGAACTAGAGGGTATATGCCCCCTTGTAGATCTGACACTGAGCATGACCCTCAGGGAAATGAGATCGGGAGGTGGGTATTCAGTTTTTAAAATCTCAGCACAGTGGGTTCTTTCCTGGTCACAAAAGTAACACTTGATAAGACATCACATCAGGCCTCAGACCCCAGGAAAAAGATTGGCATGGAAGAATGAGATGGAGCCCCAGGCCTCAGAGAGGAAGGTGGCAACAGGAAGATGAACAGGACCTCTGCAGCAAAGTCCAAAGCAGAATTCTGCTTATTCAACCTGGGTGTGGAGGGGGGAGGGGCAGCTGGAGTCAGATGTTTTGGAATGGGGAGTCTTTGTCTTAGCTTATCTTAGCAGGGGCAGGTAGAATAGTCTTAAGCCAATTTAGGAGCTCAGGGATTGACACGGGGCATGAGGAATGCTTCTGTCCCTCATCTTCCTCTCCGCCCCGGTGTCTAAGGGGAGCAGATACTACAAGACTTTGATTAAACCGTGTTTACTAGAGGGGCAGGTCTTTTGTTTTAAGAGTCGATGGCTCCCTTTGGCTTTTTCTCCTGCTTCCTGGTATAGGAGCCTGTCCTCAGGAATGTCAACCAGGCCTGTCTTTTTTCCACTCCAGATACTGGGATTGGTTACCTGAGCCAGATCCAGATTGGGTATGGCCTGCCTTCTCTCTCTTCCCCTGAAAACATGCTGGTCATGGCTTTGACCCTGTCCCACGTGGTCAACCAGAGGGAAAGGAGACGTAGATTTGGACTTTGGGGCAATGGACCTAGCCCAGGCTCCATCTTAGCCTGACCAGACCTCTGCTGAGATGTATGCCGTGTTCACCCCTAGTAATCAGGTGGGCATTGTTTCCACTTCCTCTTGTTCCAGAAATGTCTAATTCCCAACTGCAGGGCTTCTCAAACTTGGGGTGCAGCAGAATCAGCCGGAGGGCCTGTTAAGCTACAGATTGCTTGGCTCTACCGCCCCCCAGCTTTGGTGCACCCAGGCTGGGGTGCGTTTCTAACACGTTCCCGAGTGATGCCGATGCTGCTGGCCCAGGACCAGACCTCTTGAGAACCAGTGGTCTGTTTTGAGAAGGGTGCTAGGGGAGAAGGTGACTGGCAGGGCAAGAGGAGAGCCCTCCTGAGATCTTGGCCTTAATACCACCTTAATTCCATGAACCCTGCCCGCCCCTGCCCCCAAGCCAGTCCCCTGACACTCAAGGCTGCCAGGGGATCAGATCTGGAGGAGGGTGACTCAGTAACAGCGGCTCTGACTGGTTAGTTTTGGGACTCTCCATCTTGAGGGGACTCAGGAGAGGAGGGGTCCGGGGCCCCTTACTCTTGGCAGCCACTGAGGACTGTGGTTGCCTGTCCCTGGAGGAGAGCCACGCTCTTGCCGATGGAACTCCTTGTGCTGCGGGGCCTGGGGCACACGAACTAGAATTCCCAGTCACTTCTGCAGCCAGAGGCAGGATGCAGGGCAGGTTTTGATAATGAAATGCAGTCACCTAGGATTTGAAAGGCAGAAAAGAGGAGGACGCTCTCTTTCCTCAGCTGTGTAGGTGCCCAAGAGGGCTCTGGAAGGCATGAGTGTGGGCAGTGGCCCCATCCCATGGCCCATTGCCTGGTCCCCAGCTTAGAGGGTATGGGGGCTCTCACGGCTGCTCCTCCAGCCCTTCCATGTGATAGCTTGTATTAAATCCCTCTGAGCTTGAAAGATCTGGTGTGTTTTCCGTTTCCTGTATTGAACCCTGACTGACACAGGGAGAGGACGGTGTGGGCACAGAGTATGGCGTAGACGCTGCAGCTGGTGAGGTGACCGTCCTAGGCGGGGGGACCTTTGCGGGTGATGAGCCAGGGCCTGGAGAGCTTGCCTGCTGTCCTGAAACCCGCAGCTTGTTCTGCCTCTCTCGCCACAAAGCCTCCCTTCTACCAGCTTCCCTCTCTGGATTTTGCAGCAAAGCAGGAAAACCAGCAATTTTTTGGAGAGTGTAGGCACACGTTTTCGCTAGGGCTCCGTGACCGTCTGCTCTGCCCATTTTGTTACTTGATTGAATATTGTCCTGTCCTGCGCTCTAATTTCTGGACATTCACTCCCCAGTGAGCCTTTACCCTAGTGAAGGGAAGAGAGAGGGTTTTCGGGTTCCAGCCCGAGACTGAACAGCAAGTGACTTGGGCAAGTCAGCCTGGCTCGGTGGGAACGCGGTGCTGGACGGGCGCTGCCGATCCTGGCCGCAGTGGCGGACTCCGGGGCCACTGCCTCCGTCTGCCTTGCTGCCTGGCCCCACCTTAACGCCCTGAACTGCAGCGCTTATTGCGGAGCTGATTCTCTGGCTCAGCGGTTCTTCCTGAGCAGAGACAAGACTGAATATGTGTCCCTTACTGATTGTCGTCCAGAAGGACTGGCTTGCTCTGGGAACGGTCTCACTGCTCTCGGCTCGGTACCCGTCCCTGCAGGAGGAGACGTCTGCTGCACTTGGGTGTGACCATGTGAACTTGCTCTGGCCAATGAAGTGGGAGTGGAAATGACTGCCCTTGGTCCGCACTTGGTCTTTAGTCCCTCTTGCTACACGCCAGCAATGATGGCAGATAGAGGCAGTGCTGCAGCCTGGCCCCCTAAGTGATGACGACGTGGAGCCTGGCTGCAGGAACCCAGGAGGGACCTGGTGCTAAAACTTTAAAAAAAATATTAATTCTGTATTAGTTTATTGATTTCTGTGAAGTGGTTGGGACTTTAGAGGCCTAATACATTGCACCTCTCACCCCAGCCAGGGTTTAGTCCAAAAGGGCCGGTGGTTCTTCCAAACGCACCAATGGGCTAGGTCAGGAAGGGGTGCAGGGAGTTACTCCACAGGCGGTCCTGTCCCCTGAAAACTTCGGGGGAGGGAAATAGGAGAGGTTTCTGAAGGGATTTCATTACTGTAGAATTGTATCACTCTCCATATCTGAAAGAATTTGCCAGAAATAGAAATATTAGGAGAGGCCAGAAAAACGTTAATTCTTGTCTCATTTTCATTCTTGCATATTTGAAAGCCTAAGGAGGCCATTCAAGTGATGGATCAAGGCATTAAATAAAACTTCATGCAACGGTAATCCTAACCGATAGAGCAGCGGCTCTATAGTAGGTGAACTGTGGCCTGATCCTTAACAGGGCAGACTTTTCTGCCAAGACTCTGAGGGCCCGGCTCCTTGTTAACTGATGGCCAGTGCTCCCAGCACGGTGCTCTGCTCTGGCTGCCGAGCCTGGGGAAATGGCGTTGTTTTGAAACCCAGTGCTCTTAATGAAGCAGTTCCTGGCCCTGAAATGTGCGGAAAAATACCTAAAAGTGCCACGAAAAACTGGTCTGTTGAAAAGCCAATGACCTTTCCAGGGTTGATTTTTAAATAATAGATTTGTTTTATTTGACACTTTGGTAAATGCTTTAATAAAACGTAACGAGGTCAAAGAAATTGTAGTGTGTTTTATGTCCCGCAGCCTGGAATAGCTGAACTCTGTGCTTGCAAACGACCATCATTAGTAGTGAAAATTTTGTTGCACAATTTTTCATGGACTGTTTTGGAGTGTCAGACTTCAAGGCGCTATCACAGAATTGGCAAGGTTCAAGGGATTTTTACTGACTTAATAACATTTTTCTTTATTGTCTCCATAATCACCTGCTTCATGAACTGTGGCTAGAGCAGATGTTGCAACTGGTAATTTTCTTAGAACCCAAGTGCCATTATGTTTTTCCATCTTTTGATTTCCATCATTTCTGGGAATTGTTAGTAGATGGAATAAAAAGAGAATACATTATAAACAATTCAAAACACTGAAAACAAAATTCCTTGGACCTTTTACAGCTACCACACATGCAAATAAATGTGGCTTTGCATTCCAATGGCATTTGAGTGGGGATTACATTTTCCTCATTAACCTCTTTCTTAACCAAACACTATTGTTTTTCAAGTCTCTTTTATTGAAATCAAGTTTGACATTTTAAATTAATTCGCACTGACTCAGTTCAAGTGAAGAAGCAGAGTGTCTTCTTTTGATCCCAGTCATTTGTGCAGTCCTGGCTGAACTGTGCCAAAGTAGGAAGGCCTCCTGGTTTACCATGAAATCAGGAGGTTGGTTGTATTGCTTGCAAAATCAAAACATTAGGGTTCTAAGTATGTTTTTTCCTGTCCTACTAAGGAAAGAGGTGGAAAAAGTAATCACAGATGCACACCTGAGATCTGAAGTGCTTGCTTTCCAATGGCAAACTATTTATAAAGTGAATGTACGTACTTCTAATTGAAGGAACAGCCAATCTGTCTTCCATTGGTCATAACCAATAATTCCTCTGCTAATATGTGGACCTTAATTTGAAGCAATGGGAATCTTCTCTTTTCTCCAGGAAAGTCAACAGAGTTGTTTAGAAAGACTGCACAATTTCGGTAGGAGAAGAAATATAACTTAAGATTTTTAAAAACTTCTGTAAACACTTATGCATGTATCTGCAGTTCTTGCCCTGATACAGAACAAAAGTATACATCGCTTTCATTGTTGATATTTGGCAGTAGATGGTGAAATATTTGTGTGTATTTGGGTATGTCTAAGTAAAATGAAAGAGATGTTAAAATAACTCTCGGTCTGAGTTACATGCACCAATTTTAGGAAACCCTGTAGCAGTTGCCTTCACTCTGCTGTTAGCTCTGTCTTGTTTTGTCAAGATTTCTTTTTCATTCCACCATCTTGTCATGCATTATTTTCAACTCCTGTAATCCTAGCTCAATGTGGCATGAGTTAGAGTTGGAAAGAGAAGCAACACTAGTTTTCTTAGTGTCCACAGTTTCAAAACACACCCTTTCATGTTATTGGACACCATTTTCTACATGTGCTTTCTTTAGAAAGTGGAAAAATACATTATTGAGAGTTTGTCAGATGATACCATATTGCAAAATGTTTGCAAAACTGAATTATTGACAAAATGCATGTGATTCCAAAAGGGCCTGCTTGATTGAAAGCAGTTGCAGTATTTCAGCATGACAATATTGCTCATCCTTTCTGTTGTCTTTCTGTTTTTAGATTCTACATAGCATACCTCTGCACTTCTACTGTCTGCAGATAGCAGTTTCTACACAGCTAACTTGGAACAGGTTAGAGCTAGACTCTACAGCTTCTATTCCTGGAGTAAGCATTCAGGAAAACTGCTCTCCCCTGGTCATCTCTAGTTCATAGGAGGCTGAATTCCCCTGCATGCCTCTAGTGTCTAACACCACCTACCTGGCGTAATCATGCTTGTGGAATCCCAGCGTGTGCTGTGGTCGCCAAGATGCAGCTGTGCCCTCAGTAGGTCCTTTGAAAAGATGCTCCTTCAGAATTGACTTGCTGTTCATGCCTCAGCATCCCAGCTTGGCTGACACTTAGCCTACTTCTGCGAATGACACCAAAATCAGTTCTGCCACTAACTAGAAACAAGGCTGTTTCCATTGTGAAAGAGTAATAGCCTCATGAAAAGTTGCATTTGCATACTTGGTGATAATAATTAACAATTAGAATTTTTTAAAAAAATTCTAAAGCCTAAGTATGTAATGTATGCGATGTATGGTGAGAGAGAATTTTTCAAAAATATAATGTATTTGACATGTCAGTTGCCTTTTGACTAACACAGAATTAGCATCCTGAAAATTGATCAAAGAAGGAGAAAAAAATTTTGCTTTATTTTTTCATTTGCAATACATTTCCTTTGTCAAACTACTCTCTTAACTAATAAGGAAAACCATCCACAGCAGTGTAGCTCATCTTTATTTGGAATTTCAGAAAAGCTACTGTCCCCAACTATTTTCTGAACTTTTCAAAGGACTTTTTGCTGTCTAGCTTCATCTTGTTTAAAGATGTTAGAGCTGTGTTGAGATTAATATCAACAATCAGAAAGTAATATCATGGTCTGGTTGTCATTGTCCTGTGTAGACATGCTAGAACTAGATTGCCTGTGTTAAAACTTAATGGATTAGGGAAGAGAAGCATTCGGACTCTCAATGATGGGGGCTTCAGCTATCCCGGCATCTGCCAGATGTCTCATTTTCTAAACTCAGAGCCTCTGATAAATTCATGATTTACCTCAGTTAGTGCTCTCAACCCCGGCTGCACGTTAGAATAATCCCAGACTTTTTTTAAAAAAAATGGATAGGCAGGCTCCACCCATTCTAATTAAAGCAGAATCTCTCAGGGTAGGGCCCCAGACATTGGTTTGTTTGTTTGTTTTTAAGTGCCCCCACCCCCTAGTGATTCCAGCCTGCAGCCAGGTTGAGAATCGCTAACCCACGTGATAATTTCATCTTTCAGAAGGGAGAGGAAGTGATGAAGAGGATTAACACCCTGCTTCTAATTCTGGCCAACTCAGAGGCTCTGCACGGAAAATCAGAAGTGACAGGAATCCTGGAAGAGGGCCACCTGGCCATCAGAAAATTCCAGAGGGATGTGGTCACTGCCAGACATACAGTCGGTTAGTTTGAGTTTTAAAATATCTCAGGAAATTATAAAAGCTTGACTTTGACCCCCTGGTCTGAGATTCCAAAAAGAAGCAGGGGAGAGTCCTCAAAATGAACTTCTGATGCTACAATTGTAAATGGTCCAAAGCAAGGGCGGGTTGGGGTGGGGGGAGACGAAGAAAAGGGAAGGAGGTAGCCAAAACGATTTACTATCTTTGTGCAGGAAGCTGTTTGTTGAGGTCAGATATATTTTTAAATGGTGTATGTAAAGTGTGAAAGATGATCTGGAAAAACAAGCATGGATACAAAAAAACTGCCAAGAACACGTGAGAAAAGAGTCAGAAAGACTAAATCCAGAAGGAGGCTAACATTCCCAATGATGAAGAGGGCTGTTTGAAACAAAAGCAAGTGTAGAATCCATGCACGGCTGGGATGGCGCTTCATCCATGTTATGTCAGCAGTAAAGATACAAGGTGACCACTCCCTCAGACTCTATGTTACACTTTAGACTAGAAAGGATAGTGCTCGCTTCGGCAGCACATATACTAAAATTAGACTAGAAAGGATGGGACAGAGTTTGGTTAAGAGGAATTGAAGAATAAGATCACTTAGGAGCAATGCTCGCTGTCCTAAATAAGTTCAAACATTGGTCTGGAAATAACAAACCGAAATATTAATAGAATTTTCAGATGAAATTGCTTTAGTCATTAAAAATATGAAGATTGTAAGATGTGCCTGAGGACTGTTCCACATTTTTTTTTAAGAGGAAAGTAGAAAACGTCTTTGAACTATAGACTCAAAGACCTGCTGATTCTTCAGTTCAAAAATTCTAGAATTTACTTTAAAATGCAGTTTGAATGCAAGACTGCCACGTTGAATTATACCTATGACATAGTTAACAAAGAGAGCAGAGACAAGGAGTCATAACCTTTGAAATAATCTAATTCAAATTCAGAAAGTCATAACCCTTGAGAATTCGATAAAAGCTAAATACACTCTTGGAATAGTTAAATAATACAGTGGTAACTGACCACTCCAGAACTTAGTGGCTTAAAGCAGCCACTATTAATTTGCTCACAATTCTGTTTTCCTGGGCCCAGCTGGCTGGTTTCATCTGGGATCCCTCAGGAAGCTTCAGTCATCCTTAGCTTAACTGAGACTGGATGGTCCAGGACACCCTCAGCCACATGCCCAACGGTTGTTGCTGGCTGCCAGCTGGGCCGCAGCTCTCCAGCAGGGGTGCCAGGGCTTGTTTACATGGTGGGCAGCCTTCCAGAAGAACGAGGGCAGAAGCAGCAAGGTCAAGGCTGAGAAGTCACATAACATCACTTCTGCCTCATCTTGTTGGTCAGGGCAAGTTGCAAGGCCATCCCATACCCAGGGACAGGGAATCACATAATACCTTTAGATGAGAGTTGTTGCTGCTTGTGTGTCTAATCTACCACACCTCTCCCCAGAGAAAGGCCTCTACACTAATACACACGAAATAGTTTAATTTCAGGGGATTCATGGACCCTTCCAACCCAAGTTAAGAGTCTTTATTCTAACCATTGGCATATTTAAGCAAGGAAATTGAGGTCCAAAGACACTAAGGACTGTTTGTTGAGTATACAAGCATAGAAGAGTGGGCTGTCACATAGGTGTTACAGCTCCCAATCCTGTGCTGTTTTCATCATGCCCAATTAATAATCACCTCATTATTACCGGAAGTGGATTTTAGCAATTTCCAAAGGCAACTTTTGACAACCAAATCTGGACAACAATTTAACTCAGATGTATACAGTAAAATATAAGTATTTTATTTGATTTGCATATTCTACACATACATCCAGATAGGAAAGTAGACTGGTTAAAATAAGTAGACTAGTTGCAGCCCCAGCTTTCTGAACTCGCAAGATGCATTTTCCCTTTGTCAATTAGCTAGTCATCAGTGGAGCCATGAAAATATCTAGTTCCCTAAAGTTAGTCTTTTTTAAAAGCATAACTCACTGTGCTTTTTATTTTAATAAAGAATTATACTCGGTTTTTCAAAGCTTTCATCAAGCTGGTATATTCAGCCTAAAATTATGAAAACAAATCAGTGTCTGCAGTCAGCCATTAGGTAGTTATTCATTCTCTTGCTCCTATCTTTGTCATTTGGGGTACTATTCTAGCTTACAGTGATCGTGCCTACCTGGGCTAGTAAATTGGCCATCAGTGGGTTCCCAGAGCTATGTGTTGTAGTCCCCTTATCCACTCCTTTTATTTTATTTCTTTTTTAGAGATTGGAGTTTATTTATTTATTTTTGGCTGTGTTGGGTCTTTGTTTCTGTGCGAGGGCTTTCTCTAGTTGCGGCAAGCGGGGGCCACTCTTCATCGCGGTGCGCGGGCCTCTCACTATCGCGGCCTCTCTTGTTGCAGAGCACAGGCTCCAGACGCGCAGGCTCAGTAGTTGTGGCTCACGGGCCTAGTTGCTCCGCGGAATGTGGGATCTTCCCAGACCAGGGCCCAAACCCGTGCGCCCCGCATTGGCAGGCAGACTCTCAACCACTGCGCCACCAGGGAAGCCCTCCACTCCTTTTATTTTATGGTTACTCCATGCCCGTGTTCAGACCTGGAGCAACGTAGACTGCTGTGGACACGAATGTCGTATTGTCCTGAGTAATGAAATGAGATCCAGGCAGCACCCCATGACCAAGAAGGTGGGCATTACCGTAGGTGTGTGATGGCTGCCGGACTCTGGCCATAAAGGTATTGAGCCACACACCGGAACTGAAACGGGGGGTCCCTTGAAGTGACTTCTTTGTTTCTTTTTTTAAGAAGGTCCAAAGACGTGAATGAAGACATACCAGTAACCAAACATGGTGGTATCAAGCCTAATTAGGAATAGAAAATCATTTCTAAAATCTGTGTCTGTTCATTTTCCTTACTTCATTTGTTTTTGTTTCGCCCTCATCTGTGATTCATTTGCCTTTCGTCATCTTCCACAATGGCTTCTGCGAGAATATCCGTCTCGAAACCTACAGCATGGCTTGCACCCACTTCAAACATTGTTTAAAATCTCATTTATTATTTTGTACTGTGGTCTCACTTAAAAGCCAGGTTACTGAGACTGCAGAGCACGTACCTTTAATTCCCAGGGTGAGAGGGAGGATGAGAGGGAGAGGGAGAGGGAGCAGGCCCGAGAGTGTGCCGGGGTGGGGGGTGAGCTAGAACTGTGAGACGCTCCACAGCAGACATGCCAGGAAAACAGAATTCAGAAGTCTTACAGGCAACTGAAGTCTCTAGACAGAAGAAAACTGGAAACTGCCCAAACCTGGGCTCCATAGAGTATCGAAATGTGATGAAGACCAGGACGGTTTTTTTTTTTTTTTCCAACCAGAGGTTAGTTACTTAACGACCACATTCCCAGGATTACAAGGATTTGCCTGAATAGCCAAGGGAACACTTATCTGCAGTAGAATTAGTAAAATGAAGAGATGGGATTCTATGTGAGCCGCCTGTTACAGGAGACTATTTAGAACTTGAAATTAACACTGGGAATAATCATATTAAATTGATACGAGCAGATGAAAGCTATATTAAGTCGGAATTATGTTTTGCTAATTATCTTAAATTTTCAGATACTAAAATCCAGGTGTTTGGGGGAGCCACTAGGGTTTAGCATCATTCCTTTAAAGAAAAACAAAAACAAGACCATGTGGGGAGCATCGCAGGCCAGGAGCTTAATCATATTCATTCAGCTCACTTCCTTGCTCCATGCCCAAATAGAAAATAGGCACCTACAGTGGAAAACTGCTTCCGGGAGGGCTGTGCTGCCTCGGACGAGGGCTGGGGGGGCAGCGTTCCGTAGGCGGGGGGGGGGGTGCTCTGCTGAAGCACCTCCACCCAACACGGTGCAGAAACATTTTGTGAACAGAGGAAAAGCACAGTGATAGCGATTGAACTCACTAATGGTGGAGGTCCTCATACAAGTGAAAAATTAGGATGTTCTGCAGAAGGCCCCCAGTGGCTCCGCAACCTTTAGAGAGCTGGGGGGAGTGAGGATGGCTTTGCATGTCGGGCTGGAGGTTCAGCTGCAATAAATGTAACTTTGTGGTGCAACTACGGTTCTGTTTCCAACCCTCGTTCAGTCACTTCAAGACCTGTCTCGGTTTCTGGTGTCACACGCAGATTCCGGGGAGGCTTCCACAGAGCCGAGGCACTGGAGGGCCTCGTCTGATCCTCCGTAGTGTCTGTGTGCTCGGGGGACACTGCGTTGCCCATCAGCCTGGGCTGTCCCTGCTCATAAATGCAGTGCTGTGAGGTCCCTTCAGCTCCATCTGCCTGCCCTCGGCTCCTGTGCCTCTTTCTGCCGCTTCCCCACCCCTCCTGGGCACTCAGCAATTGTTCTTCTGCGCGTGCGCTCACGGGGGCCGGGGGATTTTGTGAGCCTAAGACCTGGGGTGGCCAAGACACGGCACAGAGCCATATTTGTCCCTCTTCCAAATTCTTGCCATTCTCAGGGCTGTACCAGGAAGCGCGGTACAAGTTTCCCTGTCTGAGATCTGTGGTTTTGACCATTCCCCAAGAACAGCGAGCAGGGCCTTTCTCAGAAACCCATCACTGCCTGCCTCTCCAGCTGGCCTCCCTTGCTGCTTCTCCCAGGCTGAGGAATCTTTTTCTGGGCCTAAGGGCAGAAAAGACTTGCTTTCAGTGTCTCCTCTGCCACTGAGTGAGTTTTGTTTTGTTTTAATTGTGGTAAAATACACATAACATAAAATTCATCATTTTAACCAATTTTAAGTGGCATTAAGTACATTCTGATTGTTGTGTGACCATCACTGCTCTCCATTTCCAGAACTTTTTCATCTTCCCAAACTGAAGCTCTGTCCCCGTTAAACACTAACTCCCCCTTCCCCACCCCCAGCCCCTGGGAATCGCCATTCTGCTTCCCGTCGCTATGAATTTGACTAAGTACGTCATACAAGTGGAACTGTACAATATGTGTCCTTTTGTGTCTGGCTTATTTCACTCAGCATAATGTCTTCAGTGTTCATCCGTGTCGTAGCCTGTGTCAGAATGTCCTTCCTTTTTAAGGCTGAATAATATTCTGTTGTATGGATGGACCACATTTGTGCGACGATGGACATTTTGGTTGTTTCCGCCTTTTGGCTATCATGAATAATTCTGCTGTGAACACTGTTGTACAAGTATCTATTTGGGTCCCTGCTTTCAATTTTTGGAGGGGTCTATACCCAGAAGTAGAATTGCTGGGTCATGTGGTAATTCTAACTTTAATTTTTGAAGAACTGCTATATTGTTTGCCAGAGTGGCTGAATGCACAGGGTTCCAGTTTCTCCATATCCTTGCCTGTCAGTGAGTTCTAACAGAGGTGCTCTTGGAACTTGGGGTCAGCCCTTCCCTGTCCTGCAGGATTTTCCCCACTCTTTAGCATCCCTGGCCTCACCCACTATTTTCAGGTGATGGAATAATGTCCCTGGTTGTTGTGAAAAACACCTACCCCCCAACTGGTATACAGCGCTTTTCAAATATCCCCTAAGGGGTGAGAAGAAGCTGCATAGTTAGAACCCCTGGTGTGATGCCTGAAAGCTTTGTCTCTGGAAACTCAGAATCCTGGAAGAGGCTCTTTTTTCTGTCTTGCTGTCACATCCCTTCCTTGATTCAATTAGTAGAGAATGACCTAATTTAATTGAAAGGAAGGGACAGGAGGAGGAGGGAGGAAGGAGATGACTATTTCAAAATATTCACTCACTACACAAGGATTTCTCATCTTGTTTACTTCCTTTTCTTGAATAACTACAAATGTTTGTGATCTTTATTTTCTTGTCTAACCAATTTAGATGTTCCAAAAGGCCCTAGACTTGGCATACAACATGTCCTTCAAAAAAGCATGTGAACTGTATTAATGCAATGAATGCAGTGATAAGTATCACTCCTGTGTGTCTCTCCTTACTTTAACATGCTCTGTTATACTACTTCACTTTGACACCATGCGGGTGGGTTTTCCACCCATCAACCCAGCTGGGTTCCTACACTCTAACTCAATTCTGATACTGCCTAGCTGGAGAGAACATCAGATCCCACAGGTTAAGGGCTCAGTCCTGCAAGACTGCCCCTTCCACTTCAGATGCCAATCATAAGTGCAGGTTGTCACCTGTGCTTTTGACAAACCAGCCATAAATCGGAGGTGCCCACGACCCCCTCCTCGAGTTCAATTAATTTGCTGGAGTGGCTCACAGGACTCAGAGAAGGATTTTACTTAACTAGATTTGGTAATCTAGCATAAAAGGATATAACTCAGGAGCAACCAGTGGAAGAGGTGTGTAGGGCAAGGCCTGGGGAGGGCGAGGAGCTTCCATCCCTCTCAGAGTGAACCCTCTCCCAGCACGTCCACGTGTCCCTCAACTCAGCAGCTCTCCCAACACCCTTCTTGGGGTTTTTTGGAGGCCCCACTACATAGGCACGATTGATTAAATCACTGACTGCTGGTGATTGATTCGACCCCCAGCCCCTCTCATAAATCACAATATCACACCGCTCTTTACTGGGATGTGATACTGGTCTAGTGACTCGTCTCTACCTGTAGCTTACCCACAGACGAGTGATCTGCAGGCAGCTGTGACCAGTCAAGTCTGTTGACATCTCATGACCACAGGTAACTCCAGGGACTTTGAATTAAATGATCATTAAGTGTCATCCCTTAAAGACAGTGTAATTGTAGACCGTGACCAGTAAATAATCATAAGAATTCACATATCATGTGGAGGAGCTACTAGATATTCTAAAATGTAAAGAATTTCTGACTCTTGTTCCTCTTCATTTAAACTTTATGTTTTTATCTTAAACTTTGTTTTTATTTTCCTACTTTCTAATGTTCAAGTGACCTGCTTCCTTAAGTGGTTAAGGGCTTTGAAGTCAGAGACCTGGCAGCTTTCAGACCAAGGGATTTACTCTCTGAGTCTGCCTCCTCATCCACAGATCTCTGGATTTACGCCAGGTTCAGTTCCTTAAAACTGGTAACTTTTTTTTTTAATTAAAAAAAATTTTGTCCTTTTTTTTTTTAAATTGAGGTATAATTTATGTATAGCATTATATTAGTTTCATATAGTGGTTCAATATTTGTATATATTGCAAAATGATCACCACAATAAGTTTAGTTAACATTCACCACCACCATACATAGTTACAAATTTTTTTATATTTAACTATAGTTGATTTACAATATTGTGTTAGCTTCAGGTGTACAGCTTCAGATTCTTTTCCATTATAAGTTATTACAAGATACTGAATATAGTTCCCTGTGCTATAGAGTAGATCCTTGTTGTTTATGTATTTTATATAGAATAATGTGTAGAATTCTATATCCAGCAAAAATTATACCTCAAAAGTATAGGAGAAATATTTTCTCAGACAAACAAAAACAGCTGACTCTGCAAGAAATGTTAAAAGAAGTTCTTCTGGGAGAAGGAATATGATAAGGTACAACTTAGATTTATATAAAGAAAGGAAGAGCATTAAATAAGGAATTATGTAAGGTAAAGTCAAATATTCTTTTAATTTTTCTTCTCTTTTCTGTTATGGTTTGTCTGTTGAATATAGTTCCCTGTGCTATACAGTAGGACCTCGTTGTTTATCCATCCTGTATCTACTAGTTTGCATCTACCAACCCCAAACTCCCACTGCATCCCTCCCTCACCCTCCCTTCCCCTTGGCAGCCACAAGTCTGTTCTCTATGTCTTTGAGTCTGTTTCTGTTTCATAGATAAGTTCATTTGTGTCATATTTTAGATTCCACATATAAGTGATATCATATGGTATTTGTCTTTCTCTTTCTAACTTCACTTAGTATAATAATCTCTTGGTCCATCTATGTTGCTGCAAATGGCATTATTTCATTCATTTTTTATGGTTGAGTAGTATTCCGTTGTATATATGCACCACATCTTCTTTATCCATTCATCTGTTGATAGACATTTAGGTCATTTCCATGTCTTGGCTATTGTGAATAGTGCTGCTGTGAACACTAGGGTGCATGTATCTTTTTGAGTTATAGTTTTGTCCAGATATATGCCCATGAGTGGGATTGCTGGATCATATGGTAATTCTATTTTTAGTTCTGAGGAACCTCCATACTGTTCTCCATAGTGGCTGTATCAGCTTACATTCCCACCAACAGTGCAGGAGGGTTCCCTTTTCTCCACACCCTCTCCAGCATTTATTATTTGTAGACTTTTTAATAATGGCCATCCTGACCATTGTGTGAGGTGATACCTCATTGTAGTTTTGATTTGCATTTCTCTAATAATTAGTGATGTTGAGCATCTTTTCATGTGTCTATTGGCCATCTGAATGTCTGTAATTAAATAATGCTTAGATTAAAATAATTTTCTTCTAAGGAAAAAAGACAAAGTAAAAGATGCATTCCAGTCGAGAGAAAAAATGTTAGCTATGCCTCCCTACCTTGGGGTATGACATGAACATGAACAGTTAGGCAACAGTCTAAGTGAAAATACGTAACAGTTGAGTTTATAAATCTTTTTTAATTTATAAAATAAAAAATTTTGAAGTCACTAACAATGCCAGGTGGAGTCACAGGTGATGTTAGCCCAGCCCCATTATTCTAGAGCTTCCTTACAAGAGTCCTTGCCTGCAAAGTCCCTGCACCAAGACATTCTTTAACTTGGGGACCTTGCTCTGTATTGTATACGGGCAGTTACTTAGAGAGGAGCTGGGCATCCCTGTCCAGTTGAACCTCCATTTGGCTCCTTTATTCTTTGGATAAACTTTCACTTCTTTATCTGTGAGATCCAGAGTTATTAAACAACGTTTCTTACTCCTGGCTTCATCTAAAATTACAGAATAAGTAGTTCCTGAGGAAGCACAGAAATCCATAGAGCCTACTCGCAGGCTATCAGGATAACCTTGGTGTCAACAGACAGGTGGCAACTGTCTGAGAAAACCCTGACTCCTGGCAGGGCTTCGGAAGGACCAGCGAGAAAATCAAAATATTTCTGCAAACGTTATTAAATGTGCTAACCTGAAATTACTGCTTATTTATTTTCAAAGGTTGAACATTTCTTGGTGATTCCCCCACTCAAAATTTCGCGTGCATGGGAATCAGATCTAAGGCTAACTTCAAAAGGCTGTTGTGAGGATTAATTGAGGCAGTGTATGTAACCTGCCTTGCCTAATGCCTAGAACTAAATAACCATCCAATAAAAAGCTCTAAAATTGTGATGGTGAAGATAACGGTGCCAATAATTCTAACACTGATGTAATTTTATTTTTTAAATTTATTTTATTTTTGACTGCGTTGGGTCTTTGTTGTTGCGCGCGGGCTTTCTCTAGTTGTGGCGAGCGGGGGTTACTCTTCGTTGTGGTGCGCGGGCTTCTCATTGCAGTGGGTTCTCTTGTTGTGGAGCACGGGCTCTAGGTGCACGGGCTTCAGTAGTTGTGGCTCACAGGCTCTAGAGCACAGGCTTAGTAGTTGTGGCGCACGGGTTTAGTTGCTCCGCGGCATGTGGGATCTTCCCGGACCAGGGCTCGAAGCTGTGTCCCCTGCGTTAGCAGGCAGATTCTTAACCACTGCGCCACCAGGGAAGCCCCCCACTGATGTAATTTTTAAAAAGTTGGTTCAAATCGGTAAATACTCAGAAATTCAAGTTTTAACAGACATGTTTGTTTTTCTAAATCACACATCTAACCTAAACTATCTGCTGTGACGTTGTCATTACCAGCAGGATGTGTTCAGACTCCCCAGCCCAACACACAGAAGCCTTTAGGATTCAGCTACCGTGAACCCCCATGACTGAGTCAGGAACCCCCTGATTGCCTCCTCCAACCCTCACCCCTCCGCTGCTGCCCAGACATATCGGAATCCTCCGTGGTCTGGGGCCCCTGCTGATCCCTGCTCCTTGGCCATCACGCACAGAGTGCCCTTTCCCTTTCTTTCTCTGCCCAGTAAGCACTCTGCCTCATTCTCAGGATCAATCCCAGGATCTGTTGAGAGCTCTCCTGGCCCTGCCTGCAGGTAGCTCAGCCTCTTCCTCACGGGCATCCCTCCTGTATCTTACAGAAACTTCTCTCTCATCTAGTCTAGCTAGGTGGCTGCAAAATTTGTTGCCCAAATAAGGATACTTTTGCAAACAATAGGGAGCTTTTAATTAGTTCATTGGGACTACAGGTGTAAAGGGGGCTGCTCTAGGCTAGTAGCATGTGTGGTCATCTTACCATTGACACTATTTCATGCATGCATGTATTGAATCATTATGTTGCACACCTGAACCTAGTACAGTGTTTTTTAAATTTAATTTTTATTTTATATTGGAGTATAGTTGATTTACAATGTTGTGTTAGTTTCAGGTGTACAGCAAAGTGATTCAGTTATACATACACATATATCCATTCTTTTTCAGATTCTTTTCCCATATAGGTTATTACAGAATATTGAGTAGAGTTCCCTGTGCTATACAGTAGGTCCTTGTTGATTATCTATTTTATATGTAGTAGTGTGTATATGTTAATCCTAAAATCCTAATTTATCCCTCCCCCCACCAGCCTTTCCCCTTTGGTAACCATAAGTTTTGTTTTCGAAGTTTGTGAGTCCATTTCTGTTTTGTAAATAAGCTCATTTGTATTATTTTTTTTTAATTCCATATATAAGTGATACCATATTTGTCTTTCTCTGTCTGACTTCACTTAGTATGACAATCTCTAGGTCCATCCATGTTGCTTCAAATGGCATTATTTCATTCTTTTTTTATGGCTGAGTAATATTCCATTGTATATATGTGCCACATCTTCTTTATCCATTCATCTGTCGATGGACACTTAGGTTGCTTCCATGTCTTGGCTATTGTAAATAGAGCTGCAGTGAACATTGTGGTACATGACTCTTTGTAAATTACAGTTTTCTCAGCATATATGCCCAGTAGTGGGATTGCTGGGTCATATGGTAGTTCTATTTTTAGTTTTTTAAGGAACTTCCATACTGTTCTCCATAGTGGCTGTATCAATTTACATTCCCACCAACAGTGCAAGAGGGTTCCCTTTTCTCCACACCCTTTCCAGCATTTACTGTTTGTAGATTTATTGATGATGGCCATTCTGACTGCTGTGAGGTGATACCTCATTGTAGTTTTGATTTGCATTTCTCTAATGGTAAGTGATGTTGAGCATCCTTTCATGTGTTTGTTGGCAATCTGTATATCTTCTTTGGAGAAATGTCTATTTAGGTCTTCTGCCCATTTTTGGATTGGGTTGGTTGTTTTCTTGATATTGAGCTGCATGAGCTGCTTGTATATTTTGGAGATTAGTCCTTTGTCAGTTGCTTCGTTTACAAATATTTTCTCCCATTCTGAGGGTTGTCTTTTCATCTTGTTTATGGTTTCCTTTGCTGTGCAAAAGCTTTTAAGTTTCATTAGGTCCCATTTGTTTATTTTTGTTTTTATTTCCATTTGTCTAGGAGGTGGGTCAAAAAGGATCTTGCTGTGATTTATGTCATAGAGTGTTCTGCCTATGTTTTCCTCTAAGAGTTTTATAGTGTGTGGCCTTATATTTAGGTCTTTAATCCATTTTGAGTTTATTTTTGTGTATGGTGTTAGGAAGTGTTCTAATTTCATTCTTTTACATGTAGCTGTCCAGTTCTCCCAGCACCACTTATTGAAGAGGCTGTCTTTCCTCCATTGTATACTCTTGCCTCCTTTATCAAAGATAAGGTGACCATATGTGCATGGGTTTATCTCTGGGCTTTCTATCCTGTTCCTTTGATCTTTATTTCTGTTTTTGTGCCAGTACCATACTGTCTTGATTACTGTAGCTTTGTAGTATAGTCTGAAGTCAGGGAGCCTGATTCCTCCAGCTCCATTTTTTGTTCTCAAGATTGCTTTGGCTATTTGGGGTCTTTTGTGTTTCCATAGAAATTGTGAAATTTTTTGTTCTAGTTCTGTGAAAAATGCCATTGGTAGTTTGACAGGGATTGCACAGAATCTGTAGATTGCTTTGGGTAGTAGAGTCATTTTCACAGTGTTGATTCTTCCAATCCAAGAACATGGTATATCTCTCCATCTGTTTGTATCATCTTTAATTTCTTTCATCAGTGTCTTATAGTTTTCTGCATACAGGTCTTTTGTCTCCTTAGGTAGGTTTATTCCTAGGTATTTGATTATTTTGTTGCAATGGTAAATGGGGGTGTTTCCTTAATTTCTCTTTCAGATTTTTCATCATTAGTGTATAGGAATGCAAGAGATTTCTGTACATTAATTTTGTATCCTGCTTGCTACTGTACCAAATTCATTGATTAGCTCTAGTAGTTTTCTGGTAGTATCTTTAGGATTCTCTGTGTATAGTGTCATGTCATCTGCAAACAGTGACAGTTTTACTTCTTTTCCTATTTGGATTCCTTTTATTTCTTTTTCTTCTCTGATTGCTGTGACTAAAACTTCAAAACTATGTTGAATAATAGTGGTGAGAGTGGGCAGCCTTGTGTTGTTCCTGATCTTAGAGGAAATGGTTTCAGTTTTTCACCATTGAGAATGATGTTTGTCATATATGGCCTTACTGTGTTGAGGTAGCTCCCCTCTATGCCTACTTTCTGGAGGGTTTTTTTTAATCATAAATGGGTGTTGAATTTTGTCGAAAGCTTTTTCTGCATCTGTTGAGATGATTGTATATTTTTTCTCCTTCAATTTGTTAATATGGTGTATCACATTGATTGATTTGCATATATTGAAGAATCCTTGCATTCCTGGGATATACCCCACTTGATCATCGGCTATGATCCTTTTAATGTGCTGTTGGATTCTGTTTGCTAGTATTTTTTTGAGGATTTTTGCATCTATGTTCATCAGTGATACTGGCCTGTAGTTTTCTTTTTTTGTGACATCTTTGTCTGGTTTTGGTATCAGGGTGATGGTGGCCTCGTAGAATGAGTTTGGGAGTGTTCCTCCCTCTGCTGTATTTTCGAAGAGTTTGGGAAGGATGGGTGTTAGCTCTTCTCTAAATGTTTGATAGAATTCACCTGTGAAGCCATCTAGTCCTGGGCTTTTGTTTGTTGGAAGATTTTAAATCACAGTTTCAATTTCAGTGCTTGTGATTGGTGTGTTTATATTTTTTATTTCTTCCTGGTTCAGTCATGGAAGGTTGTACTTTTCTAAGAATTTGTCCATTTCTTCCAGGTTGTCCATTTTATTGGCATATAGTTGCTTGTAGTAATCTCTCCTGATCCTTTGTATTTCTGCAGTGTCAGTTGTTCTTTTTAATTTCTAATTCTGTTGATATGAGTCTTCTCCCTTTTTTTCTTGATGAGTCTGGCTAATGCTTTATGAATTTTGTTTATCTTCTCAAAGAACCAGCTTTTAGTTTTATTGATCTTTGCTATTGTTTCCTTCCTTTCTTTTTCATTTATTTCTGATCTGATCTTTATGATTTCTTTCCTAATTGCTTTAGGTGTAAGGTTAGGTTGTTTATTTGAGATTTTTCTTGTTTCTTGAGGTAGGATTGTATTGCTATAAACTTCCCTCTTAGAACTGCTTTTGCTACATCCCATAGGTTTTGGGTCGTCGTGTTTTCATTGTCATTTGTTTCTAGGTATTTTTTGATTTCCTCTTTGATTTCTTCAGTGATCTCTTGGTTATTTTGTAGCATATTGTTTAGCCTCTGTGTGTTTGTATTTTTTACAGTTTTTTTTTCCTGTAATTGATATCTAGTCTCATAGTGTTGTGGTCGGAAAAGATACTTGATATGATTTCAATTTTCTTAAATTTACCAAGGCTTGATTTGTGACCCAAGATATGGTCTATCCTGGAGAATGTTCTATGAGCACTTGAGAAGAAAGTGTATTCTGTTGTTTTTGGATGGAAGGTCCTATAGATATCAATTAAGTCCATCTTGTCTAATATGTCATTTAAAGCTTGTGTTTCCTTATTTATTTTCATTTTGGATGATCTGTCCATTGGTGAAAGTGGGGTGTTAAAAGTCCCCTACTATGGTTGTGTTACTGTTGATTTCCCCTTTTATGGCTGTTAGCCTTTGCCTTATGTATTGAGGTGCTCCTATGTTGGGTGCATAAATATTTACAATTGTTATATCTTCTTCTTGGATTGATCCCTTGATCATTATGTAGTGTCCTTCTTTGTCTCTTGTAATAGTCTTTATTTTAAAGTCTATTTTGTCTGATATGAGAATTGCTTCTCCAGCTTTCTTTTGATTTCCATTTGCATGGAATATCTTTTTCCATCCCCTCACTTTCAGTCTGTATGTGTCCCTAGGTCTGAAGTGGGTCTCTTGTAGACAGCATGTATACGTGTCTTGTTTTTGTATCCATTCAGCCAGTCTATGTCTTTTTTTTTTTTTTTAATTTATTTATTTTATTTTTGGCTGCGTTGGGTCTTCGTTGCTGTGCGCTGGCTTTTCTCTGGTTGTGGACAGTGGGGGCTACTCTTCCTTGTGGTGCGTGGGCTTCTCCTTGCGGTGGCTTCTCTTGTTGCAGAGCACAGGCTCTAGGTTCACGGGCTTTGGTAGTTGTGGTACGTGGGCTCAGTAGTTGTGGCTCGCAGGCTCTAGAGCACAGGCTCAGTAGTTGTGGCGCACGGGCATAGTTGCTCCACGGCATGTGGGATCTTCCCGGACCAGGACTCGAACCCGTGTACCCTGCATTGGCAGGCAGATTCTTAAGCACTGCGCCACCAGGGAAGCCCCAGTCTATGTCTTTTGCTTGGAGCATTTAATCCATTTACATTTAAGGTGGTTATCGATATGTATGTTCCTATTACCATTTTCTTAATTGTTTTGGGTTTGTTTTTGTAGGTCTTTTCCTTCTCTTGTGTTTCCTGCCTAAAGAAGTTCCTTTAGCATTTGTTGTAAAGCTGGTGTGGTGGTGCTGAATTCTCTTAACTTTTGCTTGTCTGTAAAGGTTTTAATTTCTCTGTCGTATCTGATCCTTGCTGGATAGAGTAATCTTGGTTGTAGGTTTTTCCCTTTCATCACTTTAAATATGTCCTGCCACTCCCTTCTGGCTTGCAGAGTTTCTGCTGAAAGATCAGCTGTTAGCCTTATGGGGATTCCCTTGTATGTTTTTGTTGCTTTTCCCTTGCTGCTTTTAATATTTTTTCTTTGTATTTAATTTTTGATAGTTTGATTAATACGTGTCTTGGCATGTTTCTCTTTGGGTTTATCCTGTATGGGAGTCTCTGCGCTTCCTGGACTTGACTATTTCCTTTCCCATGTTAGGGAAGTTTTTGACTATAATCTCTTCAAATATTTTCTCAGACCCTTTCTTTTTCTCTTCTTCTTCTGTGACCCCTATAATTCGAATGTTGGTGCCTTTAATGTTGTCCCAGAGGTCTCTGAGACTCTCCTCAATTATTTTCATTCTTTTTTCTTTATTCTGCTCCTTGGCAGTTATTTCCACCATTTTATCTTCCAGGTCACTCATCCGTTCTTCTGCCTCAGTTTTTCTGCTGTTGATTCCTTCTAGAGTATTTTTAATTTCAGTTATTGTATTGTTCATCACTGTTTGTTTGCTCTTTAGTTCTTCTAGATCCTTGTTAAATATTTCTTGTATTTTCTCCATCCTGTTTCTGAGATTTTGGATCATCTTTACTATCATTACTCTGAATTCTTTTTTAGGTAGGTTGCCTATTTCGTCTACATTTATTTGGTCTTGTAGGTTTTTACCTTGCTTCTTTGTCTGTAACATATATTTTTGTCGTTTCATTTTTTTTTTTTTGATGGGTGGGGCTGTATTCCTGTCTTACTGGTTGTTTGGCCTGAGGCATCCAGCACTGGAGTTTGCAGGCAGTTGGATAGAGCCAGGTCTTGGTGCTGAGATTAGGACCTCTGGGAGATCTCACTCTGATTAATATTCCCTGTGGTCTGAGGTTCTCTGTTAGCCCAGCTGTTTGGACTTGGAGCTCCCACCACAGGAGCTCAGGCCCGACCTCCGGCCTGGGAACCAAGATCCTGCAAGCTGCATGGTGTGGCAAAAAAAAAAAAAAAGGAAAAAAAGGAGCAGTACAATATCAAAGAATAAAAACAAAATAAAATTAGAAAGATAAAAAAGATATTAGGAAAAATAAAAATATAATTGAAACCACTGCAACAGGGTAAAATACAACCACAGTAGAAAAAAGAAAAAAAAAAGGGTGTGTGTGTGTGGGGGGAACAAGCCAGAAGGAGAAAACAATAACAAAGTATAAAGAATAAAATAAAATTAGAAAAATAGAAGATAAGGAAAAATAAAAATATAAATGAATGAACAGCAATGAATCAACAGGGTAAAACAGAGCCCCAATCTAAAAGAGGAAGAAAGAAAAAAAAAAAAAAGCCTTGGCTATGGGGGGTGGAGTTTAGGCGGGGGTGGAACTTAGGCAGTGGTGGGGGTTTAAGGTGCGACAGGACCTAGGTTGGTGGGGGGGCGACGTTCATGCGTGGGGCAGGCTCTCTGCTTAGGACCTGCGTGGAAGGGGAGCGGCAGCACGTTGGAAGGAGGGCCTCTGGAGTGTGGAGTTCCGGAGTTTGGAGGTAGGGCCCTGGGTGAGGGTGTGTGGGTGGGGTTTAGGCCCAGCATGTTGGAGGGGGTCTCAGAGGGGGTCTCCGAGTGTAGAGGTGGGGCCCTGGGTGGGGGTGTAGGGGCGGGGCTTGGGCTCTGCGCGGCAGGAGGGGGGCTCTGAGGGCAGAGGATTAGGCCTGGGGGCCCAACAAGCTTTCTGTTTCCGGTGTCTAAGTGGACAGGGAAGGCATTGGCCACGTTCCCTTCTGTTCCTCTGTGCCCCTCCCCCATCACCCCCAGGGTCTCCCCCATCGCTGCTGGACCTCTAACCGTGGGTGGGTCCTGCTGGGTGTAGGAACTCTTCCCCTCCCCCAGCCACCCCCCCTCAGGGGTGCCGATCCCAGAGGTCCGACCTTTACTTTTGCTCCCCCTTCCCTCCTTCCCACTCCCTCAGGGCCTGTGTGGCTAGAGGGGGCCTCGGTGGGCAGAGGATCAGGCCCGGAATCTCAGCAGGCTTCCAGGGGCCCAAGTGGGCAGGGGAAACTTGGCCACACTCCCTTTTGATACTTTGTCCTCCCAATGGTCCCCCAGTTTCCCACTTTGGCATGGATCCCTTCCCCTCCCCCAGCCGCCCCTCAGGGGTGCCAGTCCCGTCCCACCTCCACTTCTCCCCTTACACTCCCCCCACACCCCATGTCCTACCCGGTCGCTGGGGTTTCCTCCCGTCCCCTTAGGTATCTGTGGTCCCCCACCAGTGCCTGGTAGGTGCCCTAGTTGTGAGGAGACGTGAATTCTGCGTTCTCCTAGTCCGCCATCTTGACTCCATTCTCTGTAGAATTTTTGATGATGGCTATTCTAACTCGTATGAGGTGATACCTCATTGTATTAGTGATGTTAAGCATCTTTTCCTGTGCTTTTGGGCCATCTGTTTGTCTCTTTGGAGAAATGTCTATTTAGATCTTCTGTCCAGTTTTTGATTGGGTTGTTTGTTTTTTTGACATTGAGCTGTATGAGCTGTTTGTATATTTTGGAGATTAATCCCTTGTCAGTCACTTCATTGGCAAATATTTTCTCCCATTCTGTGGGTTGACTTTTCATTTTGTTTATGGTTTCCTTTGCTGTGCAAAAGCTTTTAAGTTTAATTAGTTCCCATTTATTTTTGTTCTTATTTTTATTACTGTAGGAGGTGGACCCAAAAAGATATTGCTGCAACTTATGTCCTAGAATGTTCTGCCTATGTTTTCCTCTAAGAGTTTTATAGTATCTGGTCTTACATTTAGGTCTTTAATCCATTTTGAGTTATTTTTGTGTGTGTATGCTGCTAAGGGGGTGTTCTAATTTCATTCTTTTACATGTGGCTGTCCAGTTTTCTCAGCAGCACTTACTGAAGAGAGACTGTCTTACCTCCATTGTATATTCTTGCCTTCTTTGTCATAGATTAATTGACCATAGGTGTGTGGGTTTATTTCTGTGCTTACTATCTTGTCCCATTGATGTATATTTCTATTTTGGTGCCAGTACAATACTGTTTTGATTACTGTAGCTTTGTAGTATAGTCTGAAGTCAGGGAGTCGTATTGCTTCAGCTCCGTTTTTCTCTGTCAGGATTGCTTTGGCTATTCGGGGTCTTTTCTGTTTCCATACCCATATTAAAAGTTTTTGTTCTAGTTCTGTGAAAGTTGTCATTGGTAATTTGATAGAGATTGCATTGAATCTCTAGATTGCCTTGGGTAGTATATTCATTTTGACAGTATTCTTTCAATCAAAGCATGTGGTATATCTTTCCATCTGTTTTATGTCATCTTCAGTTTCTTTCATCAGTGTCTTATAGTTTTCCATGTACAGGTCTGTTGCCTCCTTAGGTATGTTTGTTCCTAGGTATTTTTTGCTTTTTGATGCAATGGTAAATGGCATTGTTTCCTTAATTTCTCTTTCTGATCTGTTATTGTTAGTGTATAGAAATGCAAGAGATTTCTGTGTATTAATTTTCTATCCTGCAACTTTACTGAATTCATTGCTGAGCTCTAGTAGTTTTATGGTAGCATCATTAAGATTTTCTATGTATAGTATCATGTCATCTGCAAACTGACAGTTTTACTTCTTACTTTCCAGTTTGGATTCTTTTATTTCTTTTTCTTCTCTGATTGCCATGGCTAGGACTTCCAAAACTATGTTGAATAAACATGGTGAGAGTGGACATCCTTATCTTGTTCCTGATCTTAGAGGAAATGCTTTCAGCTTTTCATTGTTGAGTATGATGTTAGCTGTGGGTTTGTCATATATGGCCTTTATTATGTTGAGGCAGGTTTCCTCTATGCCCACTTTCTGGAGAGTTTTTATCATAAATGGGTGTTGAATTTTGTCAAAAGCTTTGTCTGCATCTATTGAGATGATCATAAGTTTTTTATTCTTCATTTTGTTAGTGTGGTGTATCACACTGATTGATTTGCAGATATTGAAGAATCCTTGCATCCCTGAGATAAATCCCACTTGATCATGGTGTATGATCCTTTTAATGCATTTTTGGATTCGGTTTGCTAGTACTTTGTTGAGGATTTTTGCGACTATGTTCATCATTGATATTGGCCTGTAATTTTCCTTTTTTGTGGTTTCTTTGTCTGGTTTTGGTATCATGGTAATAGTGGCCTCGTAGAATGAGCTTGGGAGTGTTCCTTCCTCTTCAATTTTTTGGAAGAGTTTTGGAAGGGTAGGTGTTAACTCTTCTCTAAGTGTTTGATAGAATTCGCCTGTGAAGCCATGTGGTCCTGGACTTTCATTTGTTGGGAGTTTCTAATCACAGTTTCAATTTCAGTACTTGTGATTGGTCTGTTCATATATTCCACTTCTTCCTGGTTCAGTCTTGGAAGGTTGTACCTTTCTAAGAATTTGTCCTTTTCTTCTAGGTTGTCCATTTTATTGGAGTATAGGTACTTGTAGTAGTCTCTTATGATCCTTTGTATTGCTGTAGTGTCTGTTGTAACTTCTTTTTCATTTCTAATTTTATTGATTTGCGCCCTCTCCCTCTTTTTCTTGATGGGTCTGGCTAAAGGTTTATCAATTTTGTTTATCTTTTCAAAGAACCAGCTTTTAGTTTCATTGATGTTTTCTATTTTGTCTCGATTTCATTTATTTCTGCTCTGATCTTTATGATTTCTTTCCTTCTACTAACTTTGGGCTTTGTTTGTTCTTTTTTCTCTAGTGGCTTTAGGTGTAAGGTTAGGTTGTTTATTTGAGATTTTTCTTGTTTCCTAAGGTAAGATTGTATTGCTATAAACTTCCCTCTTAGAACAGCTTTTGCTGCATCCCATAGGTTTTAGATCATCTTTTTTTCATTTTCATTTGTCTCTAGATATTGTTTGATCTCCTCTTTGATTTCTTCAGTGATCCATTTGTTGTTTAGTAACATATTGTTTAGCCTCCACGGGTTTGTGTTTTTTACAGTTTTATTCTTGTAGTTGATTTCTAATCTTATAGTGTTGTGGTCGGAAAAGATGCTTGATATGATTTCAGTTTTCTTAAATTTACTGAGGCGTGCTTTGTGGCCCAGCATGTGATCTATTCTGGAGAATGTTCCATGTGCACTTGAGAAGAATGTGTATTCTGCTGCTTTCGAATGGAATGCTCCATAATTAAGTCCATCTGGTCTAATGTGTCATTTAAGGCCCATGTTTCCTTATTGATTTTCTGTCTGGATGATCTGTCCATTGATGTAAGTGGGCTGTTAAAGTCCCCCAGTATTATTGTGTTACTGTCAATTTCTCCTTTTATGGCTGTTAATATTTGCCTTATATATTGAGGTGCTCCTATGTTGGATGCATATATATTTACAATTGTTATATCTTCTTGGATTGATCCCTTGATCATTATGAAGTGTCCTTCTTTGTCTCTTGTAACAGTCTTTATTTTAAAGTATGTATTGTCTTATATGAATATTGCTATCCCAGATTTCTTTTGATTTCCATTTGCATGGAATGCCTTTTTCCATCCTTTCACTTTCACTGTGTATGTGTCCCTAGATCTGAAGTGGGTCTCTTGTAGACAGCATATATATATACGGGTCTCGTTTTTGTATCCATTCAGCCAGTCTGTGTTTTTTAGTTGGAGCATTTAATCTGTTTACATTTAAGATAATTACCGATATGTATGTTCTTATCGCCATTTTGTTAATTGTTTTGGATTTGTTTTGTAGGTCTGTTTTCTTCCCTTCCTCTTTTCTTCTCTTCATTTGTGATTTGATGACTATCTTTAGTGTTTGGATTCCTTTTTCTTTTTTGTGTGGGTATCTATTGTAGATTTTTGGTTTGCAGTTACCATGAGGTTTGATATAGCAGTCTTTATATATACAAGATTGTTTTAAGTTACTGGTCTCTTAATTTCAAATGCATTTCCAATATCCTGTGTTTGTACTGCCCTCACTGTTGCTGCTTTTGAGATCATATTTGTGTGTGGATGATTTCCTACCTTTATGGTGTGTTTGCCTTTACTGGTGAGCTTTCCCATTCGTAATTTTCTTGTTTCTACTTGTAGCCTTTTCTTTTCCACCTAGAGAAGTTCCTTTAGCATTTGTTGTAAAGCTGGTTTGGTGGTGCTGAATTCTCTTAGCTTTTGCTTTTCTGTAAAGCTTTTGATTTCTCCATTGAATCTGAACGAGAGCCTTGCTGAGTATTCTTGGCTGTAGGTTTTCTCTTTCATCACTTTAATTTATTTATTTATTCATTTATTTTTTTGGCTGTGTTGGGTCTTTGTTTCTGTGCGAGGGCCTTCTCAAGTTGCGGCGAGCGGGGGCCACTCCTCATCGCGGTGCGCGGGCCTCTCACCATCGCGGCCTCTCCTGTTGCGGAGCATAGGCTCCAGATGCGCAGGCTCAGCAGTTGTGGCTCACAGGCCTAGTCGCTCCGTGGCATGTGAGATCTTCCCAGACCAGGGCTCGAACCCGCGTCCCCTGCATTGGCAGGCAGACTCTCAACCACTGCGCCACCAGGGAAGCCCTCATCACTTTAAATACATCCTGCCACTCCCTTCTGACCTGCAGAGTTTCTGCTGAAAAATCAGCTGATAACCTTATGGGGATTCCCTTGTATATTATTTGTTGCTTTTCCTTTGTTGATTTTAATATTTTCTCTTTGTCGTTTATTTTTGTCAGTTTGATAAATATGTGTGTCGGCATGTTTCTCCTTGGGTTTATCCTGTATGGGACTCTCTGTGCTTCCTGGACTTGAGTGTTTCCTTTCTCATGTTAGGGAAGTTTTTGGCTATAATCTCTTCAAATATTTTCTCATGCCCTTTCTCTCTCTTTCCTCCTTCTGGGACCCCTATAATGCGAATGTTGGTGCATTTAATTTTGTCCCAGAGGTCTCTTAGACCGTCCTCATTTCTTTTCATTCTTTTTTCTTTATTCTGTTCCACGGTAGTGATTTCCACCAATCTGTCTTACAGCTCACTTATTCATTCTTCTGCCTCATTAATTCTGCTATTGATTCCTTCTAGTATATTTTTCATTTCAGTTATTGTATTGTTCACCTCTGTTTGTTCTTTAAATCTTCTTGCTCTTTGTTAAACATTTCTTGTATATTCTTGGTCTGTGCCTCCATTCTTTTTTCGAGATCTTGGATCACCTTTATTATCATTATTCTGAATTCTTTTTCAGACAGATTGCCTACCTCCGGAGCTTCACTATGTTGTTCTTCTGGCATTTTATCTTGTTCCTTCATGTGGAACATCTTTCTCTGCCGTTTCATTTTGTCTAACTTTCTGTGTTTGTGGTCTCCGGTCTGCAGGTTTCAGGATTGTAGTTCCTCTTGCTTCTGGTGTATGTCCCCTGGTGGGTGAGGTTGGTCCAGGGGCTTTTGTAGGCTTCCTGGTGTGAGGGACTGATGCCTGCCCACTAGTGGGTAGAGCTAGGTCTTGTCCCTCTGGTGGGCAGGGCCGTGTCAAGGGTGTGTTTAGAGGTGGCTGTGGGCTCAGGACGTGACTTTAGGCATCATGTCTGTTGATGGGTTGGGCTGTCCCCCCACCCCCGTTGGTTGTCTGGCCTGAGGCGTCCCAGCACTGGAGCCTGCAGGCTGTTGGGTGGGGCCAGGTCTCGGTGCAAAAATGACCTCCAGGAGAGCTCACACCTATGAATATTCCCTGGGGCCTCCGCCACCAGTGTCCTTCCCCCCACAGTGAGCCACAGCCGATCCCTGCCTCCAGGACCCACAGGTAGGTCTGGCCCAGGCTCCTGTGGAGTCACTGCTTTGCCCTGGATCCCAGTGCACGTGAAACCTTGTGTGCGCCCTCCAAGAGTGGAGTCTCTGTTTCCCCCAGTCCTGTGGAGCTCCTGCACTCAAGCCCTGTTGGCCTTCAAAGCCAAATGCTCTAGGGGCTCCTCCCAGGCTGGGGAGCCTGACATGGGGCTCAGAACTCTCACTCCTGTGGGAGAACCTCTGCAATATAATTATTTTCCAGTTTGTGAGTTGCCCACCCGGTGGGTATGGGATTTGATTATATCGTGAAAGTGTCCCTCCTACCATCTTGTGGCTTCTTCTTTGTCTTTAGGTGTAGAATATCTTTTGGGGTAGGTTGCAGTCTTTGTTATCACTGGTTGTGAGCAGTTAGTTGTGATTTTGGTGTTTTCATGAAAGGAGGTGAGCTCAAGTCCTTCCACTCCACTGTCTTGTCTCTACCTCCAATCTGAAACTAATACAATGTTATATGTCAATTATATCTCAAAAAAAGCATATTCAGTAACCCACTTTACTTCCTAATTTATTTGGCTGTCTCACCTACTAGACAGTAAGTTCCTGGCTGACAGGAATGGGTTTCTCTCCTTTGGCATCTGAACACCCTGTGTCTGGCACAGTGCCTGGTGCAAAATATATACTCAACTGAGGTCTGCTGAACAAATGCATGATTGATACATGAATTAATGGACTAATTAAATAGTGGCTAATATTTATAGAATTGTTTTTGGTTAAACAATAGTTTTTCAGGTAACACTGCAAAGGCTAACTAATTTCCCCTTAAAATGGTTCATTAAATCTTCAAATGTTCTGTAACCAAAAGCTTGAACTTATGATATAAGCATAATTTCTTGCATGTAAATTTATCAGCACTCATTTAATCGTACAATTGAGTCTCACCTGGTGTGATGGTTAATTTTTATGTGTTAACTTTACTGGAGCAAGGGGTGCCCAGACATTTGGTCAAACATAATTCTGGGTGTGTGTGTCTGTGAGGGGGGTTGTGAATGAGATTCATGTTTGAATCAGTAGACTGAGTAAAGGGGGTGGCCCTCCCTAATGTGGGTGGGCCTCGTCCAACCAACTGAAGGTCTGAATGGAACAAAAAAGGCTGACTTTCCTGTCAGTGAGAGGGAACTCTTCCTGCCCGACTGCCCCTGAGCTGGGACATCAGTTTTTTCTTGCCTTTGGACTAAAACTGAAACATCAGCTCTTCTTGGGTGTCAGACCTGCTGGTTTTCAGACTAAAATCCTACCGTCAGTGCTTCTGGTTCTCAGGCCTTCAGATTCAGTCTGGAGCTACATCAGTTCCCCTGCATCTCCAGCTTGCTGACTACAGATCTTGTCGTCTCAGCCTCCATGATCACCTGAACCAGTTCTTTACAATAAACTCGTAACACAGACACACACACAGACACACAGACACACACAGACACACGCACACGCACACACAGACACACACACGCACACCCTAGTGGTTCTGTTTCTCTAGAGAACCCTGACTAGTACACCTGGCAAAAGGAAATCTGATTTTGTCAGGTTCAGCCATGAAGTATCACAAAGCTTCACATAAAAATAACACTTCTAAAGCTAACATACTGGAGCTGTAACTTGTAGAGGAAATCATACATGATAAAGATAAAATACCTGTGAACATGGCTCTTATTAGCTAGCCAAGTGTTAGACATTGAATTTTATTTTCCTCCTTAAAAGAAAGATTCTTTCATGGTAAATTCACCATATAACAAATGAAACCTCTTGCTGAAATTAAGGGAGAAACAGGTAAGCAAAGGAAGAAGCAGAGGTAGTAAGAAGTCAGTATGATTCTCACTTTCAAAGTCATTCCCCTCCCCGACTCCCCCAGAAGTTAGTACCTCTCATGTGTCGGGGCTGCACAGGCTACCAGGGTGACCATCGCACTATATTGACCAGGCAATCCATTCCAAAAACTGTTTTGCCTGATTTTTTTAACTCTGAAATGGCCATTAAAATTTTTTAATTGAATTAAATACTCATTTGAGTATAAAACAGTGTGCGTCGGGGGTGAGGATTGGTAGAAGCTTCAGAGGAGACTGTTTGGGTTTTCCTGCCGGGCTGCCTGTGGACAGGGTGATTCTCATCCCGAATCCAGGTCAGCATGCTGAACACAATCAGGAGACCAAGGAGCGTCTCAAAGACTTTCTTAAACCTCCAAGCCAAGAGTGCATTGTTTTCCCCCCGTGCACCCAGTATTTATTAAGAACTGACTATGTGTTGGACATTGTAGAGGGTGATTTTAATTCTTTGCCTTCAAATAAACCTGGAATTTATTCCCGTAAGTCAGTCAGATGATTTTATCCTAACTCAGTCTATACTGCATTTCTAATCTCAGTATCCAGGACTAGTGGACTTTAAAAACTTGGTGCATAGTCAATATTATTTCATCACATGAACTGAGTTGCTGTTTTTCTTTTAATTTTCAAAATATATATAATATTTTCAGCTTTTATTTCTTTGTGAATACCTAACCTTCAAAGGTTAAAAATCATCACACTTTTGAAATTTTAATCTTACCCTTTGATCTTTGGGGGAAAATATGTTCCAAGTCTATTGCTCACAGAGGTTTCTTTTAATGCTTTGTTTCCTAGAGTCCACTGATAATTTCATGAGATTTGTTCATTTTAGTCACTTTTTGGTACTAAACTATGAACATATCTCACTTATAAAAACTATTAAATAAAACTTGTATTACATGGCTATTAGGATGATTGTTTCTAAAAGTTCACATAATGCTAAAAAGTAACAAATCAAGGTGCCAAATCCAGATAATTTCAATGAACTGTATTAAAAGGAAATAGAGACAAAAGTCATAGGGCTTCTCTAAGGTTGTATAAAACAAAAACTTGTCTTAGTAAGCAAATGTTCTTAAGTACATTTAAAACAGAAAATGTTAAGTGATCCAATTTGGATCTCTGTTATTTAATTTGCTTTGGAGGAAAGGCGATTTGGTTTTTTATTGGTTTTGTTTGTTTCTTTTTTCGTACAGTCTTTATGACCACTTGCTCAGCAACCAGGGTCTACCTGACAAATCAATACGCCTGTGAGTTTATCTCAGTCATTTAGAGTGCCAAGAGGGAGGGAGGGGTTGGGTCCCACTCCTCTCTCATCTCCCTATGCCTGGCTTGGTGGAATGCTTGTAAGAGATGCCCAATGCAGGCTTCTGCACCAATTAAAAGCCTTGTTACCTTCTGCTATAACAGCTTATACCACCTAGTAAACACATTATGGTGCGTACCAATGATAAACGGGTGAGAGAGAGAGAGGGAAGGGGAAAAAAGAAGAGATAGCAAAGGGCCAGAAATGTAGCCCTTGTTCCTAACTCTGTCTGGGTTCTCTGCCTGGGCTGGGCCAGATGTTCGGCCTCCCAGCGAAGGTAAGACCCCTGGAAAGGCTGTCATTGGTGTATTAGAGAGTCGGGCACACAGGCACAGAGCCTGGGTAGCTTACAAAGCAGGATAAGCAACAACATAGGCCTCTAACAGAGTCAGTGGCCTCGTGTAGACCATAAGGCAGCAGGAACAAGCCTCCCCCAATGCAGCAGGAACTCTGAAGGAGCTGAAGGTCAACTCTTCCCTGTCTAAACCTGGAAGGGGGGATCCATGAGCCCAGGCCAGTTTCTTCCTCCTTCCTGCAGGCTGCTTGGTTGGTGTCTGACGCTGAGAGAGGACTCCACAGGCAAGTATTTATTATTCAGTCTCATTTATACAGCATTCTCCTTCCAGTTCAAAGAAAACTGCTGCTCACATCCAGAAATATCTAATTCCAATAGGGAGTGTATAGCATTTGCTTCCCATCAAAGCAAAATCCTCAATACATGAAATCTGAGACCTTGGCAATTTAACGGATTCCTTATAATTTTTAAATAGCATATATTATTTTAGTGCTTTACCCAGTTGGAAGGTTGCTGAGGGATAAATTGGCAGCGTCTCTGTTTTCTTTTGAAAAAACAAATTCGTAAAAATGAAGTGTTCTACATTTATTTTATGTTGTTATTTTGGCAGCTTTCTTTTAATGACCAAATTCTGAGTCTGTTATATTATCTGAATTCTAAAAAGATTTGATTGATTACAGAAAAGTTTATTTAAAAATTGGCTTTGCCATTTTTTTCTCTGGCTAACTCCTGGGTTGTTTTATACAGTACTTACTATTTAAAGGACCTAATTTATTTTTCATGGCCCATCACCAATATCCAAGATAGCATCCAATTTCTTAATTCTGAACTCCACCTTGAGTGACTTCCAAACTAAATGAAATGAAAATACCTTGGGCAGTCTTGGTTTACACACGGTGGCAAAATTAACTTGAAGTTACATGGATCCCACACTGGGGATACTTCTGAGCTTCTGCTCTGTGTGTACCCGCCAGAAGCCTTCTCCTCCCTTCACTTTAGGTAAAACAAGATTTTTTGAGCACCTGCTCTGAGCAAAACTGTGCTGAAAATACAAAGGCGGATCAGGCTCAGTGCCCAGTTTGATGGACGCGGTTGGAATGGGGTCTTGAACTGTGCTGTCACTGCACACTCTGTCTCTGGGGGCAGAAAGTTCTCGCTCTGGCAGTTTGTTAGGAGACAGAGTTTTATTCTTGTCCAATACATCTATTAAACATTTATCTTCATATCAACATGTCTCCTAATCTTTTAAAGTCAAGACAAATGGGAGTATACAGTTTAAATTACATTGAGGAGTTTTAACCTGGAAAGTGCTGTGTGTTTCCAATGGGTTATTTTATGGTCTCTGTTTCCACACTTGACTAAAGATAGTGTTATGTATATAATTTTTGAGTTCACTTTAAAGAGATTTTTTATTTAAGTATAGTTGATTTACAATGTTGTATTAGTTTCTGTTGTACAGCATAGTGATTCAGATATGTGTGTGCGTGTTTATATTCTTTTTCACATTCTTTTCCGTTTTGGTTTACTGCAAGATATGAAATATAGTTCCCTGTGCTATACAGTGGGACCTTGTTGTTTATCTATTTTACATGTAGCAGTGTGTACCTGCTAATCCCAAACCCCTAATTTATCCCTCCCCACCCCCTTTTCCCTTCGATAATTATAAGTTTGTTTTCTGTGTCTGTGATTCTATTTCTGTTTTGTAAATAAGTTCGTGTCATATTTTAGATTATACATATAAGTGATATGGTATTTGTCTTTCTCTGTCTGGCTTACTTCACTTAGTATGATCATCTCTAGGTTCATCCATGTTGCTGCAAATGGCATTATTTCATTCCTTTTTATGGCTGAGTAATATTCCATTGTGTATATATACCACATCTTCTGTATCCATTCCTCTGTTGATGGACATTAGGTTGCTTCCATGTCTTGGCTCGTGTAAATAGTGCTGCTGTGAACATTGGGGTGCATGTATCTTTTCAGATATACATTTTCTCCTGATATATGCCCAGAAGTGGGATTGCTGGATCGTATGGTAGCTCTATTTTGAGTTTTCGTAAAGAACCTCCATACTGTTTTCCATAGTGGCTGCACCAATTTACATTCCAACCAACAGTGCATGAGGGTCCCCTTTTCTTTAAGTTTACTGTGAATGGGCATCCAGTACATTCACTTTTTGTGTATGTACATTTCTGTAAACTTTGAGACATGCGCAGAGTCGTAGATGCACCACAGTCAGGATGCAGGACCAACCACTCCCTCCCACAGAACGCCCCCTCTGCTGCCCGTGGTAGTCAGCCCCCTCCGCCCCCACTGACCCCTGGCAACCACCTTCTGTTCTCTGCCTCTGTTGTTTTATCTGCAAAAAGTTTGTGTTTATCAGTGGGTTTCAAAACAGGGATGAGTTCACTTAAACAAGCCGTGCTTTGTGTCCTTAGTGTGCCCGGCTGTCCCTTGTCAGGATCTTTTTCTGATGCCTGCAGTTGAAAAGGGTGGAGCCATGAAATGCTTCTAAGGGCCTTCTGAGTCACAGACTCCTCCTCTTGGGTTATGTGAGGAAATGTCAGTGGTAGAGAGACTAAGGGCACCGGGCAGCTGTCCTTGTCCGTTCGGAGCTCTGAGAATGGCTCTCCGAGCAGGGCCATCTCCCTTACACATGAGTGTTGTCTAACACCCACCCATGTGCTTGGCAGTGTTTCTCAGAGGAAACACTGAGTAAAGGTTTTCATCAGGGAATGGATAAATCGGTGGATTTTATAGGGAGCCACTGTTTGACTTACCATCTAGACATCGTTACTGATATTTTTCAATAATTCCATTTTTGCAAAGCCTTATTTCCATTTGGGTCCAATTATCTGGGGAGAAGTCTCCTCACTCCCCACCCTCTTGTAATTACAAACATGTTCTTTTTAGATGATGTCAAAATGTTCTCCTCCACTAACTCCCAAAGCTTGCTGGCTTGGCCAGCTTGATGCAACTCAGCGTCACTGGGATAGAAGAACACATGGAGCTTTTAGAATTGAGGTGAAGTGGAACAGGGAGCAGAGTAAGGCAGCCATTTTAACATGAGTGTTTTAACGCTAATACTTAGCTCCAGCTGGGAGGGGTTACAAGAATTACAGGCAAATGTCCAAGTTACCATCTTTCCTAAATGTTGGCAGGGTTCTCCCAAAACAATCCAAGGCAAAAAATCTGACCTTGGGTGACTAGCAAATTTTGTCAACAAATTCGCTCTTCTCCACCCTCCCCACATTCACATGAACCCAAAAGGCAACAGCTGACATGCCAGGGGTCAACTGCTGTGCACCTGTGCTTGCTTGTCTCCTGGGTGGATTCACTGGCTTTTAATCTAGTGCCTTGAGTAGTCAATTAGGTTAAATTCCAGTGATTTTTTTTTGCATAATATTGATATAAAAATGTTTAGACTCTAGACCAATGCCAAAAACTGGATAATGTGATTCTTTAGTACAATAGGAAAATATCTTTTGTCGGTAGACTATTTACTCACAACCAAATAAGGAAGAATAGAAGAAATTAACTTGATAAATTATAATTAATTAAATTTTCTTTAAAAATATTGCTTCAATTCATTGTGTATTCCATGAGAAATTTTGTTAGCCCACGTGATCCAGAAAATTCCCAGCTTCCTCCTTTTCATTTATAGATACATATGTCCTTTGTAGTATTAATATCAGGCCCAAATTTGGAAGAGGGAGAGAACTCACGGCTGACAGTAATTCATAAACTAGAGAAACTAGTTTATAGCCCAATTCATTTTTTTTTCCTGTGGACATTCATGGTTAAGGTGGCTACATCAGGTCTGTGAGTCAAATAGAATATTGGCATTTTTTATCTCAAATGAAGTAAATGAACATAATAACACTTCAGAATTATAAAAATTTACATTTTAAATCTGTTGTATCCCTCAAATTGATATTCATTTTTACAATTCACAGTCTACAATTCACTACATTTTTATAGCTTTGCACATTCTGTTATTCTGTCAAATATTACATAGCTGAATGCTAAAATATCATTAGGCCAACCACTTATTTCAGGTACTTGTGAAAGGAACTGAGTTAAGCATTTGTACTCTTACAAGTTTGTGCCAAGTATGTACCAGGCCTGCCTTATTATTTTTTCCACCCTCTGTAAGTCAATATCTTGTACCAAGCCTCGCCTTGCCTTCTGATTGGAATCTTGGTCTCTCCTGACACCAACACCGTGTTGGTTCCAAAACTGTATAATGTATGTTCCAATCCTTATTTTCCCATTTGACTATATCTCCCCAATTGGAAGATGATGGAAAAATATTGGGAACAGTAATGAAAGGACTTGGAGGTTTTCACTCTGCAGACTGAACAGTTGCTTGCTGGGAACTGTTCCCTTGGCTTCCCTTCTTGGGATGGAATGTAACATATTCCAGCTGACGCTATTCAGGGCAAGAAAATAGATCATGATTAACTTGATAAATGACTCTGAACCTAGCACTGCAGCTTGGGAATTTTCCCTTCGAGCACATTGCTTAGGACAAGTTTATGTACCGAGTAAAAAGAAATTTGTTCTGTTTGACCGCAAGTATAGTGTTCTGAAGTTCACAAGTTTTTCTCCTTCTCCTCCTCCTGCTTCCTTTCCTCTTCTCTTTTTAACCTTTCTCCCTCCCCACAACCTCTTTTTTTTTTTTTTTTTTTTTACTTCAGATTGGCCATTTCATCCATAAATGTTCTTTAAACTAACCGGAAGTGGGCCTGGCTCTAAGCTACTGCCAAGTCTCCCCTGTCGTTGGTTTTCCTGTGTGTGTAAAGGAAGGCGTGAGGAAAAGGACACCCGTCACACCTGGGAAGGCGGAACACTCATCCCATACACAGAGGACAATGTCAGGACATTGCGTGTACTGTCTGTGTACAGACAGCACTGACACCACACACACAACACGTACACTACACACACGGCACAAAACACGCACAGACATCACACACACCACACACACCAAAAACACACCACACACACCACGCAAAGCAGACACACAACACACACCACACGCACTACACATACAACACAAACCACAGACACACACCATACACAAACACAACCTACCACACAGACCACAAACACACATACACCACAGATACACAAACCACACACCACACACACACACCACACACACATACACCATGCATATACCACACACACACCAAACATGACACACACCACACAAACCACTCACACCCACCACACACCACAGACAACACACACACATACACCATGCATATACCACACACACACCAAACATGACACACACCACACAAACCACACTCACACCCACCACACACCACAGACACCACACACATACACCATGCATATACCACACACACCAAACATGACACACACCACACAAACCACACTCACACACCACCACAGACACCACACAAACCACAGATACACATACACACACACATGCACACCACACAGACCACACATACTTATACACACAGACCACACAAATACACTATGCACTCCACACACCAAACACACCCCTAAACACAGCACAGATGATAGAAACACCACATACACATATACCATACACACACATACACCATACACACACATACACCAAACACATGACACACACCACACTAACCACAGACACACATCCCACACATACACCCCACACCACGGACACCACACAAATTACAGACCCATATACCACACACACTACATGCACACCATACAGATGACACACACATAGATCACACACATACATGCACCCCAGACAGACCACACACAGATTACATGCAACACACGTACCACACACACACACCACACAAACCACAGACACACACCATATACACCACACACACACCACACATACCCATACCACACAGAAACACCACATCATGCATACCACACACACATCTACACATAACAACATACAGCACACATACACTGTGTGCTCGATGCACAGTGAGGCCAAACAATACTGTAACATTGGAGTTTGGAGCAGAGAAATGTTTATTGCAGGGCCAGGCAAAGAGATGGGTGGCTTATGCCTTAAAAAGCTGGAACTCCCCAAAGGCTTTTAGCAAAGCCCTTTAAAGGCAAGATGAGGGAGGGGCGTGGTTAGTTGTTGCAAACTTCTTTGTGTTGTTGGATGTAGCTGTCTACGTAGGCCATGTCACAGTCAGGTCCTGATGTTCCTGTTATTCTCTGTTCAGGTCAGGTCAAGGTTAGGTTATCCTGTAGGCTGTCCTGTATATTTCAGGCTATAGGCAGCATTCTTTTACAAAAGATGCAGAGCCAGCATGACTAAGCACAGGCAACAGAACACAGAGGTTAAATAAGGTTAAAGTAAAAGGAGCAGATCTAATATGGAGTCAGATTTGTTCCTCCATATTACAATTCTTCCCTTTTCTTTGATACTCCTCAATCTTGAGGAGAAGGTGTTGGACAACAAGAGGTGAATGGTGTTTTGGATAGAGAGGTTAATCATAAACTCAGCAGAGGAACTCCGTTTCACAGTGATTTGGTTTCAAACTCCAATCCTGTTTCATCCTTCCCCAATTCTTTCAGAGAATGGGGTGATTACCACTCTGGCTACTTCCTGCTGAAATGGGATGTAGTCCTACCTTGATTTGGGGAATGGACACAGAGCTGGAAATATTCTCAAGTTCCAAATCCTGGATCTGAGTCTTGTATAATAAAAATCTCATTCCCTGAAGAATTCAGGAGAATAAGCCTGAAAACCAGTCTGGACCTGGCACTTTGGGGGAGACTTGTAGCCAGGTAGCCAGTTGTGTACTTTTATCTAAGTAGGTTTTAACTTCTGATGTGGTATTAACATATACATAACAGGAGCAATTGACCACTGCACATATCCTTTTTCTGCTGACATCTAAAACAATTTTATTGTCTAAAAATTTAATAGTTACAAGAGGAGATCTTGAGGTCATATGGTTGCAGCTGCCATCTGCCAGCAGACACTGCTTTGAGAATGGCTGGTGGCATCCCAAGTAGGACAGAGCTCAGAAGATTCAAGTTTTAGCAATATAGGAATGTGCCTGAAATCACATGCACAATGGCCACCTAGTTTTACCTTGAACGTCTGAACCACATCTATTCCAGTTTTGACTTTCAAATGTATTGCACTCCTCCGTGGCCAAGGCAGATGTACAATGCATGTCCGAAAGGCCACAAAACAGGCTGCCCTGGTCAGTAAAGTTTAAGAAATCATGTATCGGCTAGAATGACTTCCCCAGACCTCAAAATATGTACAGATTTCTCATCGTCTTCCTTGTTAATTGCAAATTCTTCAACAGACCAAAACATGTCCCTTGATGCCGGGGTGATTTAGCTTCTTGCCCCAGGTCTAGATCATGTCCCTTGGTGCTAGGCCTCCTTTATATTTGCCTAGATATTCATGATGGGGGAAAACTGATCAAATATTGTGAACAGGCTCAGAGGTATGTTAATGGGTATACACTTTATAGGCCATACATTTTATTACTTATACCCAATTGCCACACAAGCATTGTACATGTGCTTTTAGCAGTAGACTTAAAGCAGGCAGTGTTCTCCACAAACATGTAAATTAAGTCTGGTCAATTGACTACATAGGCTTTCCCAAACTGGCTGTGGTGGAACTCCTCAGGAGTCTTAGACTGAATTCCCAAAGGCCTCTCAAGGCCAGGAAATCCATGCCAAAGGCCTGCCATCAGATTCTGCCTCGGTGGCATTCTCGGTCCCCAAAATATCAAGATTCCTGTACATGCCAGGAGACAGACAGTCTTTCCCATTCACCTGATAAGGCTGCTCAGAACCCAAGGATCTCCAGTTTCTGGAGGGACCAGCCAGAGAGAAAAGAAAAATATTTCAGTTTTACTCAGCAAGGTATAATTTACCAAATTGCTGTAAGTCATGAGTAACTTGAGGGGAAGTGCTTCCCTATATCTGGAAAACACAAATCAAAATCAGTAATTTTCCAGACAAAACCCATAAACATTATAACCGTATTCACCAGTTCACTTAGTAACCAATCCTTCTGTTAACTTTTTATGAAGCCATCAGGATTTCCATTAGGGTTTTTAATTTCTTACCCAGTTCAGCAGTATAATCTGAGGGACTTCCCTGGTGATCCAGTGGTTAAGACTCTGCACTTCCACTGCAGGGGGCACGGGTTCAATCCCTGGTCGGGGAATTAATATCACGACTTAATTTTGCCATGTCATGCGGCAAAAAAAAAAGGTAGTATAATCTAAAATTTATTAGTCCTTCCTATGAATCTTCTTGAAGATGAAGCACTTTTGCAAAGCATCAGCTTAACTGTCTATTAAAGACTTAAAAAGGCAAGGTTAAAGATCTGATTATACACTACTAAATGTAAAATAGATAGCTAGTGGGAAGCAGTCGCATAGCACAGGGAGATCAGCTCAGTGCTTTGTGACCACCTAGAGGGGTGGGATAGGGAGGGTGGGAGGGAGGGAGACGCAAGAGGGAAGAGATATGGGAACATATGTATATGTATAACTGATTCACTTTGTTATAAAGCAGAAACTAACACACCATTGTAAAGCAATTATCCTCCAATAAAGATGTTTAAAAAAAAAAAAAATCTGATTACAGTGTGTTAACAAAAAAGCTTAGTCAAGTTGCTGCGATATACAACATTTAAAGATAACCAGAATTATGACTGATAGCATTATACCAGGACATATTTACATTTCAGAAACTTTACATAATTTCTAGAATATCTATATTAATAACATTTATCTGTACTGTATAATCTGAGGAGGCTTATCACCCACTTGACAATGCTTCCCATGTAATTCAACATACCAAATAATACGAGTTAAATACTTCTCTCTAAGATGCGTCAAGGGCCCTCTAAAGCATCCCAAAGTTAGCTGGAGGTCAAAAGAATTTTAATTAAAATTTGATATTTGGGAAGTTCGTCAGAAAGTTTCAAAACACTTGGTCAAATAAGATCACAGGTCACTGTAAGACAATACTTGTTTCTTAACCAAAGTGAGAAGAGATCTCAGAAGCAAATATAGATCACTTAAAGGCAAGGAAGTTCACATAATCTGTTATCAAAAGCAGCATTCTAAGTAAACTTGTTCCCTTAGTAGAGAGGGACCAAATCTAGTTTTGCAACAGCCTATTTTTAATAACAAAATCCATTTACTTAATTAAGTTTAACCTAATCTCAGCCCAACCATGTGTAAAACTCCAAACATATATCCTACTTTTCTGCTGTATACTGAAATGTTTCCTTTATTATTTTAGTAGCTTTAATTACATATTTAAATTTAAATCCAAAGCTCTAAAAAAAACCCCTTAATTTCTAGTGAAAACCAAGAAGCAATCAATTATGAACTGTCCTTTAGCATTCTGTAGGTTGGCAAACAAACAACAATAATAATTTTTTAAAACATCTGCTCTTTATAGAAAATATCTCAGTGTGGCACCAAACGTAGTCCCAGACACCTTTAGCTTCTATGTTCAGTACTTAATGTTTCAGTACCCTGCCTGGGAATGACCTAGCTATTCAGTAACCCCCCATCATCCAACCCAAACTAGCACAACTCTAAAATTTAAGTTACCAAATATCTGGAGGGACCACCCTTAAGTAGACATTCCCAAATCACAGCCATTTCTAAAGAGGTCACCCAAAAGCTCTCATCCTATTTGCATCTAATTTACTTATAAGAATTTCATCATACCAAGCTAATTTTTTTTTTCTGTTGACAAACTGTGCAACAGAAACAACATAAACCCATTCACCCTCAGTAAACCCAGGCACAATAAAAGACATGTCTGTATTGACCACACCAACAATTCCCTTCATACTTCCTTGCCAAGAGAACCCCAATACTGTTCAGTTATTAGGCCCATGATTTTCATTGGTCCCTCCTTAGCCCCAGTGGGTGAATGAGGATTAGGTTAAGGCAATCCTGGTGTAATTCCTTTTCTTCTTGGCAGTATTTGATTTAGTACAGGTGCAACCTTGCTTAAGAACTGTGAAGGCAAATAAGGGAACTTTTGGGTTTCCTTTGCTCTTGAAAGGGACAAAAGGTTCATACTTTCCTGAATCTGGTCATTGTTGGATGAGGACTGGTGCCATGGAAGCTGTCTTAAGATCATGAGGGAACAAATCCGAGGACAAAACTGACATGTAAGAATGGCAGAGGAAAATATGGCAAGAACCTGGATCCTTGATGTCACTGATTCACTGACTGAATCTATGCTGGAACCATTAGGAATTAGTCGCAATTGTTTAAGATACTTTTAGTTGTGTTTTCTATTACAAGCATTTAAAAGCATCCTAAGTAAGTAAGTAATGTTAAAGGCATCTCTCACAATTTATACTTATTTTTGGAAACGCTTACTAGAAATTTCTATTGCTGGTTATAAGATTTATCCTAAATAGTTTGAATTTTCTAAAAGACATGTCTGTATTAGTCAAACCAACAAGCTTAAGCTAGCTTCAATACCAGATATCAATTCCATACTGAATATTTCCCAGATCATGAGGACCTGAAATTCATTTTGGCCTGTTTTCTAAATAGTAGTAAGTATTTAATTTGTAAGCGTTTACTTTTAAGTCTATTAAATAGAGCTCATTTACAAGTTAACCTCAGCAATACTATCCAAAGACAAAGACACCTAATCATAATGAAACATACATACATCCAGATAGACAAGAGCTCTCATAGCCGGCATACTTATGTGCAAGACAAATGTAAACATACACACAAAGAACAAAATCTAATACCTGCAGAACAAAAACAAAAGGGTGAAGTCCAACAATTTCCTCAACAAGGATCCTACTTTTTAACAACAAACAACATGCAAATGTAAAGATAAGGAATCATTACCACACGTGTCATGGCAATTCACCTGGCAAATGCAAACCAAAAATAACAGTTGGAATAGGTTGAATTTACTTAGTTACCTTCAAGCTTGCTCCTCAGAATATTTTCGTTCTCTTGGGTCAGAATTCTGAAAAAAAGGTATTTTATCAAGCCAGCTTTCTCTTAACTGCATATGCAAAAAGAACCAGTTTTGGAATTTTAAGAGAGTTTGATCATCTTAATTAATTTAGTCCAGAGTCTAAAGAATGTAGTGGTGGTGAAGTGTTAAAAAATATCTTCTTTCACTCTCTTTCTAGGAGCATACTGAAGATCTCCCAGTTTTGCAAAATACATGCTAGGGGGACTATAAGATGGAACAGAGATCTGATTATCCATACTTAATTATTCATGGCTGGTGTTATCTAATATTAATAAAGCAAACAAATGCAATGCAAAATGGTCTTTCACAATCACAGTTCCCTAGCACCAAAGAGGGAGATACCCATTCATTGCAAAAGGAAAATCCCAACCAATGCTCGACCACAGGCGAAACCCAACACAATAGGGAAGGATACCCTGGTGCCATCACATGCGAGCCCTGTTACCGAAGACGTCTCAACTGACCAATGCATACTGATACACACACATACAAACAACAAACGTATGGTCTCACTAACAAAGGCACAAGCTGGAGTGGCTCACCCCAAAACAATACACACACACAAAAACACAAATAACAAATAAGCTACGGTCACACAGAAAATCAGTGGAGGTGTAGTCTAAAATTCCATTTCTACTCCCAGATGGAGGTCTCCAAACAGACTGGCTTAGCTCTCAAAAGAGAACAGACCCAGAGTGTCTCACTTCCCACAAGGGAAGTAACCCAAATGAAGTGGAGAGAATTCCCAGCCTGTGCAAGATGGAGCGACTTACCCCCAAGCGACACCAAATGTGGACCATAGCTCTGGATGTTTCTCTGCTCCAAATGGCCTTGTGCACTGGGGCAGCTGACGCCTCTCAGGGAGAGTCCCTCGCAGTTCCCCGGAGCAAAATGAGCTCCAGCAGCTGCTGGGAACTTGGGAAGGGGCTGTCCCTGGCCGGGGTCCACCCGCCACAGGCACAGATTCCTGGCTGGCTCGCCATAATTGTTACCGAACGCAAGTCTGTGTGCCTAATACACTGGCCAAACAATACTGAAACATCAGAGTTTGGAGCAGAGAGGTTTATTGTTGGGCCAGGCAAGGAGACAGGTGGTCATGCCTTAAAAAGGCCAAACTCCCGAAAAGCTATCAGCAGAGCCCTTTTAAAGGCAAGGTGAGGGAGGGGTGTGGTTAGTTGCAAACTTCTTGGTGTCAGATCCTTTGTTCTTGTAGCTGTCCAGTAGGCCAGGTCACGTTCCTGTTATTCTCTGTTCAGGTCAGGTCAAGGTCAGGCTATCCTGTATATTTCAAGCCATAGGCAACATTCTTTTACAAAAGGTGCAGAGCCAGCATGACTAAGCAGAGGCAACAGGGCACAAAGGTTGGAGCTAAAGAAATAGATCCAATATGGAGTCAGATTTATTCTTCCCTATTACAAGACCAGACACACACCACACCACACACACACCCCAACTTCAGATTCAAGTCCCCCATGCATGGCATCACAGGGTCCTGCAGGGGAAACAACTTAGTCCCTTCCTTCAGTGATCCGACGCTGGAGTTTTTCTGCAGTGTTCTTCCAGCACAGCTGTGCAGCCAAGGCTTGAGTGTCTCCAGGGACAGAGAGCTCAGCCCTTTCTCAAGAGCTCTGTTAGGAAGTACTCCCCCCACACCCCCGGGTTTTTTAGCATAAATCTGTTCTCACGGCGACCACCCTTTACCACTGGTTTCCGCCCCCACCCTGGGAAAACCTTCCTCTCCACGACCTCCAGAGCATTCGGACAGCAAGCGTGCCCCCCCTTCTATCCATGTGAATCCTGTTCCTTTGTCCCAGTGTCGCATGGTTTGTGTCCCCTTCTGGTCTGGATGCATCTGCCCTGCATGTGTCACGTTTGGGGCTAATGTTGCCCCTGAGGTGTGGTGCCCACAGTCAGACACAGCACATTGGGTGTGGTGATTGTCCATCAATAATTTGGCACTTGGATGGCTTTTCTCACTTGAGACAGATTGCCTTTCTCAACGTGAGCCCTTGAAGGCTGACATGGGTCACTTTTGGGGACAGTGTAATGATGGGTCTGAGTAAGGCCAGAGGGTCTTGCTCCTTTGCCACGTGCAGTGGTTCCCAGACAGTGGCCCACAGGACACAGGTCACCAACGGTCAGGGGACTTACCGTGCAAAGGTTGCCAACTGTGACTCTGCTTCCATGCTGGAACCTGGGTGCCCTTGATGCCCTTGAAGTGTTCTTCATCCGTCTCTGGAGGGCCTGCTACACGTATACATTCCGTGACCAGTGCAATGTGTTTATGAGCGGGTGCATAATAAATTACTGGAAATAGCTGAGGCTTTAATCCTCCCTTAATACAGAAAGTTTGACTCCTGTCAGCCATGGTCTCTGTTTAAAATATTTAGGAGTTTGTTTCCACAGCGGTCTGCCAAAGCCTTCCATGATGGGTGGCGGAAGCCAAGCCGAGTCAGGGGCACTTCACTCACTGTGGAGGCGCGGGGGCCGGGGGACGTGCTCCTGCTTCTCACACCAGGTCAAGGAGCCAAGACTGTTCTGTGAGAAGAGTAGGAAGCCACTCGAGGACACGTAGAATTTCCGTCTCCAGTCTGAGGGTTAAGGACAGGGATGTCCAGCATCTTCTTTGTCAGGGGCTCCTCTGTTGAAGCCATTTGCCTGTTAGTATCCGGGTTTCCCTGGGGATGTGTCCTTTACACTAGTTTTCTCACTTTCAGAGCTGCTATTGTGACTGGTCACCCAGGTACGACACAGGTATTTCTATCCATCTGCCCCACACCAAAGCCCTCCTTTATCCTGGGCAGGAATGGCCCCCGGGGTCCTTTAGAACCTGACACTGATACCTGCAGGGAAGGGCCTGATCCTAAAACACATGAGAGGATCCAGCACTGAACACCTGGGTGATGCCCTCGTGAGAAATTCAGGAAGTGCCACTTGAGATGACGGGTCTATCAATGGTGCTACCCCTTCATCCTTACAGACACGAAGTTCCCTGCAAGCTTGCCTGCCTGCTCCATAGTAAAGGAAGCGAAACAATAAATACGGGTGCGCTGCCCTGCCATGTGGGAAGCGCTCGCGTACCCAGCACTTGATGCCCAGACCGGTCCCTGCCTCGCTTCCCGTCTCCTCCACTCTGGCCATCCCGAGCCGTGTCGCCGGCGGCACCATTACCGACCCTCCTCCTCACTGTGGGGAAGTTCCTCAGGCATCCCAGGCCCTGCCGGGACGTCCAGACCCCACGGCTTTCCTGTAACACTCTCTCTTCCACCAAACTGCTCTTCGGTAGGTCTGCGAACGCCTCGTCGTACCGCGTCTGCGCACCTGCCTGGGGGTCGGAGCCCTCTCCCCGCTCTTGGTCCAGCCTTGCCCTCCCTTCCAGGCCCCCGATTGCGCGGCCCCCAGCGCGCTCTGCTCACTCACATGGGACCAGGGTGTTTCTGTCCTGGTGCCGTGCTTGGCGTGCGCTGTGTCACGTCGGGCGGGAGACGGTTCTCCACGGGTCTCTCCTGTGTCTGACATCTTGCAGGCGGAGACGCTTACACCTCTGTTCTGGATGGACCGTCTTTACAAGGATGCTTACAAGTGGACAGCCTGGAACCTCGGAGACGGAGGTTCCCTCTGGAGAAGGGGCGGCACCCTTACTTCCCATCGTACAAGGCTCGCCTGCCTTGAGCCCCAGGTTCCTCTCCTGTAATGACACCTGCTGCCGTGCAGTCGCCATGTGGCCACCCGAGTCACTCTGCGGGAACTGGGGAACTAGCACAAGAAAAGACTGGCACTCAGACTACTGCTATAATTAAGTCCTTTATCTCTGACCCAGGGTCCTGTGTCTCCTGCCAGCACCCAGGACACTGGCGGGCTAGCTCCTCACTTACAAGTGGGGGAAAATCTCAGCCCTTTCACAGCTCTTGACAGGACCTTACTCTGGGAGTCTCATCTCCCCCAAATGAGAAAGTCAAGGGTAGAGACAGGAATCCTGTATTATATTTCCTAACACCTCTGATGTTTTCCCCTACACATTCTAGTACACAGTAAGGTTTTTTGATGATGATATAAATGATACTGATAATAAAGGCAAATAATCATAGCAAGAAGCTCCCTAGTTTGACTCAGTTTCCACCCATAATGATCTTTTCTGTTCTGCATGGCTCTGGGTTTCTCAAGCAATAGGGTCTTTTTTTAATTGCATGTGTGCAAGAGGGGATGGGCAAGAAGCAAGTGTGGGGAGCCTAGGGAACAAGATGAAGGGAATAGGTTCCATAACCAACCTGTGGCAGAGATTCCGAATTGCCACTCAATATTCATTCTCCCTTTGTTTTCCTTGTAAAAATAATCCCAATTATTGTTTTAGCTGAGAACATCATGGCTAGCTAAAATCATACATTTCTCAGTCTGCTTGGTAGCCAGATCTGGCATATCACAGAGTTCTAGCTGAGGAGACATAGTGGAAGTAGAAGAGAGTGTTCCCTCATTTTCACTCCTTTTTTCTTCCTACTGCCTGGATTGCAGATATAATTGTTGGCACTCCAGCAGCCATATTGGCCCATGAAGTGAATTTGGAAATAGAATTCATGCATAGTGAGTAACAAGATAGGAGGAGCATGAGCCCCTGATACCACGAAGCCACCAAATCATCTGTGAACTGACTCCTGACTTCGTTTCATGAGAGAAAAAGAAACTTCTATTTTCTTTAAACCACTGTTATTTTGGATCTTCTAGCAACCTAATCCTAACTACTACACAAACTCAATTTTCACTGAGTGTGGAGTATATTATAAATCACACTTCCTAAGAAAGGTGCCATCCTATGTCCTTTTGACACTCAAAACATTGAAAAGTGAGGGCTACGATCAAACCACGTACATGTCTCCATGCAACCCAACAGCAAACCATTTTAAACAACTGAATTCAATTCTATTTTATGAAGAACTTAGTCTGACTCACACATGTGTGTAGTGTGTCTTAGGAATACTTACATAAACATATTTAGGAATGGCTTGTTTCAAATATTTTCTAACAGTTTGAATGTAAAGATTTTATTACCTAAAAAAAAATGTCATAGGTACTTTGAAAATGCTTCATAACTTCGCATGCCGCCAGCACAGTCCAATTCAGTCTGGGCCCAGCTTCCAACCTTGGCATCCTTCCTCTTGTACCCCAGTGATTTTAATCCCTTGGGCCAACCCCAAGCCAAGGGAAGAGACGCCCCAGCCCTACCAGCTCCACAGCCTGGGACCTTGGCTTCAGGTGACCATTGCTACCATCGGCTGCCTTATGCAAAATGTGATCCTTCAGAAACCCTTCTGTGGAATGTGGAGAGGGAGCACGCGGGGCAATGCTAAAAGCACTCACGTTCTAGATTCTAGCCCCGGCTCCGTGGCGTACCAGTTGTGCGGCCGTCAGGAATGCACGGGCGTTCTGTCTCCATGTCCTCACCTGACAGAAAAGGAATGAGGCACAGTCTCTGAGGTTTCACAGAGCAATTCATGAGGAAGAGCTCTGTAACTAGAAGGGCCCCATCACGTCACAGACCATGAAGATGGGGACTTCTGACATTTAGAAATCCAATGGAAAAGGAAGGAAACCATGGGCTTAGCCTACTGGGCATGTATTAATTTTAGAAGGGTGTCAACCCCTATCATCTGTAACTTCTTGGATGTCTATCAACCCAAACCTATTAGGATCTTCTTTGGAGAGTCATCTCAGAGGAACTGTTTCCTTCTGACCTCTTGTCCAACATACACAGTGGAGGCTAAGGGTATTGCTTTAACTCATCAAACCAAATAAGGTTTATTAATATTGACCAGAGACTTATTAATACGTCTTTTGTTACCCAAACGTTATTGACCAGAGACGTTTCAATATTGATTTACATAACAAATCACCAGCCACAGGCGTTAGATTCTGCAAAAATCCCCTGGTCAATAAATTAATTAATTAAAAGAATTTAGATATCGGTCTCAGAACAGCAAGATTTGCCTGGTACCTTCCGAAAGACCAAGGGCAGATGGTGGCATTTCAATGTTCAGCATTATAGCAGTGCTACTATTTACTATTTTAAAAGATCATCAGGGATACAGGCAAGGCTCATTCTTTAGTCAGTGGTTTCTCAAACACCGTGAGGAGAACCTGCTGTCTTCCTGGTGAAGTTCTCTGTCAGGACTGTAGAGAGAAGCCCACAGTTCTGACATGGAGCGCAGAAGTCAGATGCAGGGGGCTCTCTGAGTTGGGCTAACTTGTCAACCTGCTCACCCCTGGTAGGTGGCCTACGTTTAGATCCCAGCTTTGCTATTCGCTTTCACGTAATCCTGGTCCCATAACTGAACTTCAGTTTCCTCATCTATAAAATGGGAATGACAGAACATACTAGATGCTTGTTACTTTCAATCCCATTCCTCCTACTTTCTCAAAAAACAAACAAACAAACAAACAAAAAACAATATCTACAGGATCAGAGACCGTTGCTACATGTGCCAGAGCCTTGGGGACTCTGGGCCTCTTAGAGGGTCAAGAAGAGATGAAAGCTGATTCAGAGACGTTCCGTGGAGAAACAACGTCAAGACTTGTGCGGGATGGAACTCTACTGGATGACCTCAAACCAAAGGGGCAGAATTGTGAAGTAGACAAAGTCTGTGCTCAGTTCCCCTGCCTCCCAATTCCAGACCCGTTCTCCCTCCCGAGAAGATGTCTGTTCTTGGACACCAGTGTCCCTTAGCTGCTCATGGAGGCTCAGGTCGTCTTTCCCTCCCGGGGAAGTCCAGTGCCCAGGGTGGGTCTCAGGCACCACACTCTCATCTCTCAGTCATCCTCAACAAAACTTCCTTATGCACCAGACTCTTCTCGAAGAAGGTCTGATAAGGCGATTCACTCAGCGGTTAAGGAGCTCGTAAGATTCTTGGGGTTTCCCTGTTCAAGACAATTAGCAGTTCCTCCCATAGGAGATTTTAAGGCTAAGGCATCACCAAGAAGCCCTTTTATTCTCTTTCCTAAGCCCCGTCTTGAACCCACGGGTAAAAAGATTTTTATTTGCCAAAGAGGCAAAGTAATAAGCAGTCACGCAGTGCTGGCCATGGGCTGAGGCCACCAGCGCCGCCCGGGCCTGACCTAACTGCTGCCCCCAGCAAGACACCCGAGCAGGAAGGCTTTCTGAGCCCTGTCGCTGGCTTGTGAACCCATTATTAGGCTTCCAAGAGGAGCCTTTAGGAATTTCTGGCCTTAAGAAAGGATTTTGAGAATAGGCTGGTGAGGTACCATTTTTTACGGCAACGAACTGTGTAAGTGTCCTCCTAGCCCACCGACAGGAGAGGCACACCTGAGCCCAGAGCACTGCCTCCGCCTTTCCCTGTCCTAAGACAGGCGACACTGAGAAAGGGGGGGAAGTCCTTTCAGCCTCAAAGGTCTTTCCAGTTGAAAACGCTCAGTGCTGAAGTGGCAAAATAAAATCACCCATCGACAAAAGTGTCGAGGGACCCAGCCCACCTCAAAGGGCTTCTCCCCCGAGCCGGGGTGTAGGAAGGAGTCTGGCACCAGCCTGCCTGCCCTGTGCAGGCAGGGGAGACAGCAAGCAAGACCCAGGGAAAGTCGCTCAAGAATGGAGACCCTTGCGGGCCGCTGGAGCCGAGGGGCTGAGGCCAGAGTGGTCAGGTCGCTGCAGATGAAGACAAGATGCTCTGTGACACGCCAAGCTGTGTGCTGGGAGGCCCGCACACAAACCCCAGCCAGGCTCTCACGTCCGCTCTATCCCCCTCCGCAGAAAGGCCTTATCATCTGTCACACACGGGTATTTTCAGCCACACTCGGCTGCAGGGATAAACACGGTGTCTGCAGTAGCACCCCTGACTACAAAGGACAACTGTGACAAATGTCAGGGCCCTTTGAATTTGAAGATAGCCTTGTTAACTACTGCGGAGGCCGGACTTTCTGCTGTCAACAGAGCTTCTGAAGTTATTTACGCCCGCGGCGACTTGCATTAGATCATCCCGCCCCCCACTTTTAGCTGCTTCCCTGCGACACGTCAGAATGAAAGCCAGCCTGCTGTCAGAAGTCACATGTCCCACATCGCCTGGACGACCACTGAAACGGGAGTTCCCACCGTGAGACTGAGGCCTCTCCACATTAGCCCGACTCTAACTCCCCGGGGGAACTTAATCGATGGCACAAAATGCTATCTCATCCTTCATTCTGGAAACTCTGAAAGCCTTCCAACAGAATAAATCACTCTGTGAGGCTCCTTAAACGCCCAGTCTCAACCATGCCTGCAAGGATTCTTGAAGAACCTGCACAAGGAGGCTATTGTACGCGTGTACAAATAGATGACACAATTCCAGGGTTTAATACTATCCGCCAAGTTAAACTACTGTGGAGCAGCTGTGCACATGTGAAATGATGCCTGGCACCACTGGAGATCCATAAATCAGCCCTGGCATACTTTCCTCCTATTAAGAGAGTCAAATAAGAAAAAAATCCACAAATTAAGATGTGTCTAGGACATGGAAGACATTGCCATTCCTCTCTGAATGCAAAAATAAATAAAAATTAGGCTTCATTTTGCTGGGGTTTCTTTCCGAGGGACACAAGTTTTCCAGCATGTGAAAACCTGGCAGAAAACCTTGTTCTGAGCAGGGTCATGTTGAGCTGGTCGGTTTGTCTTTCTGTATGTCACAGGCAAAACAGAAGTGATGAGCCAACCTGAGAGGCAGTTGTTCTTTACAAGGAGCGGACAGGGGCTTCCCTGGTGGCGCAGTGGTTGAGAATCCACCTGCCAATGCCGGGGACACAGGTTCGAGCCCCGGTTGGGGAAGATCCCACATGCCGTGGAGCAACTAAGCCCGTGTGCCACAACTACTGAGCCTGCGAGCCACAACTACTGAGCCCACGTGCCACAGCTACTGAAGCCTGCGTGCCTACAGCCCATGCTCCACAACAAGAGAAGCCACCGCAATGAGAAGCCCGCGCACTGCAACGATGAGTAGCCCCCGCTCGCCGCAGCTAGAGAAAGCCCGCACGCAGCAACGAAGTCCCAAGGCAGCCAAAAATAAATAAATAAACAAATAAATAAACAAATAAATGAATAAATAAGGAGTGCACAGATAAGCCAGGAACCCAACACAGCCATAAATATATACATACATACATACATACATACATACATACATAACTAACTAACGAATGGATGGATAAGCCAGGAACCCAAACTCTCCCAGGAAAATTATAACCAGGTTATACGTGTAGGGCCCTGCCTCTGTGCAGTTCATCCCTTTGTTCTGGCTTGTTCGTCTGTAGGACAACAACACACAGCAGAGGTCAGATGGCTGGGCCACTGGATGCCTCCATCCAGCCTTGGGTGAATGGCTTGGCTGGAGAAGCCAGGTCAGACTAAGACGAAGGGAAGTTGCATCATTATAAAGTTGGGTCACCAGTGGATAGAGTGACCAACCACCTCAGTCAGCCTGCATCTGAGGGGGTTCCTGAGATGCATGTGTTTTGGTGCTAAAATGAGAAATATCCTTGGCAAACTGGGCAGAGTTTGTCACCCCAGTAAGAGACCGAGTTTTAGGCTATTTGGGAAAATTGAATCATCTATGAGTCTAAACAAACTGATAACTCTCAGCTTCTCTTTAGCTGAGTGATGTCAACACAGACAATCCAGTCCCCAGCTAGAGTGACTCCGTAGTGTCACAGATGTCCCAATTAACATCAATTAATTGAACCTTTGCTTTGTGCTCAGCATGGCGCTGTGTACTCAGTAGGGATAAAAAGGCAAGTGCAAAGAATGAAATTAGAACACTCCCTAACACCATACACAAAAATAAACTCAAAATGGATTAAAGACCTAAATGTAAGGCCAGACACTATAAAACTCTTAGAGGAAAACAGAGGCAGAACACTCTATGACATAAATCACTTCAAGATCCTTTTTGACCCACCTCCTAGACAAATGGAAATAAAAACAAAAATAAACAAATGGGACCTAATGAAACTTAAAAGCTTTTGCACAGCAAAGAAAACCATAAACAAGACGAAAAGACAACCCTCAGAATGGGAGAAAATATTTGCAAATGAAGAAACTGACAAAGGACTAATCTCCCAAATTTACAAGCAGCTGATGCAGCTCAATATCAAAAAAACAAACAACCCAATCCAAAAATGGGCAGAAGACCTAAATAGACATTTCTCCAAAGAAGACATACAGATTGCCAACAAACACATGAAACGATGCTCAACATCACTAATCATTAGAGAAATGCAAATCAAAACTACAGTGAGGTATCACCTCACACCAGTCAGAATGGCCATCATCAAAAAGTCTACAAACAATAAATGCTGGAGAGGGTGTGGAGAAAAGGGAACCCTCTTGCACTGTTGGTGGGAATGTAAATTGATACAGCCACTATGGAGAACAGTATGGAGGTTCCTTAAAAAAGTAAGAATAGAACTACCATACGACCCAGCAATCCCACTACTGGGCATATACCCAGAGAAAACTGTAATTTACAAAGAGTCATGTACCACAATGTTCATTGCAGCACTATTTACAATAGCCAGGACATGGAAGCAACCTAAGTGTCCATCGACAGATGAATGGATAAAGAAGATGTGGCACATATATACAATGGAATATTACTCAGCCATAAAAAGAAACGAAATTGAGTTATTTGTAGTGAGATGGATGGACCTAGAGTCTGTCATACAGAGTGAAGTAAGTCAGAAAGAGAAAAACAAATACCGTATGCTAACACATATATATGGAATCTAAAGAAAAAAAAAAAAGTTCTGAAGAACCTAGGGGCAGGACAGGAATAAAGACGCAGATGTAGAGAATGGACTTGAGGACACGGGGAGGGGGAAGGGTAAGCTGGGAAGAAGTGAGAGAGTGGCATGGACTTATATACACTACCAAAATAGATAGCTAGTGGGAAGCAGCAGCACAGCACGGGGAGATCAGCTCGGTGCTTTGCAACCACCTAGAGGGGTGGGAGGGAGACGCAAGAGGGAAGAGATATGGGGACATATGTATATGAATAACTGATTCACTTTGTTATAAAGCAGAAACTAACACACCATTGTAAAGCAATTATACTCCATTAAAGATGTTTTAAAAAATTAAAATTAAAAATTAAAAATAAATAAATAAAAATAAAAAGGAAAGTGCAATTAATTCCTCACTTTCTTTTAATTCGCCTTTATAGGGTACAGCCAAGTAAACCTATGCTAACTCCTAAAGCATCTCAGAATCCACAAAGAGACCTGCTTTTACGTGGAGACTGAGGGCGCTTCTGGGCTCCACCCCTGCACATGACCCCACAGCCCTTCCCAGTGGCGCTGAAGGTCAGTGTCAACAAGCACACAAACCATTAGCTGAAGCTGGCTGAGGAGGGAGAAGAGAGAATGCTATGCCTCGATAGAGACAGGAGATCCATTTCTTCCGTGGCTGACTCTTCACAGACAGTTCTTCCACAGGAGGTCCAAAAAACGTCATTTGAATAAGCATATCGTCTCCTAAAGGAACTACCAGGAAGAAATACATTCATTTGATTTTGGAGTTTCTTTATTTAAAAATCTCACTGTCTTATAGTCAGGAATATTAAATCCTTATACACAACTTATAAAAGGAATGATGTTCTTTTGGTGGCAGCTGCTGTCATATAAGGCAAACATGTGCTCTGTGGTCGGTACTGAAATTTTATTCTTCCCGATTATAGAAGCAAAACTTTTTTATTGTAGAAAACTTGGAAATTTTATGAAAATAAAACTTGAATTACCTGAATTATTATGATTTTATAGTTTCGTCCTATTCCTTCTCTGTGCACATGTATTTTTTACATAGTTGGAGTCCCTGCGTGTCCACTTCAGTGTTCTGCTTTTTACCCCCTGACATCATATTTCCCGTATTTTCATGAAGTATACTTCCAAGTCACTGGTTCTGGACCCCTTTACACTCTTTAAATTTATCATGTGGACCCAAATATCCTTAAAATTCTCCTCAAAGAGTCTTATGAAATGTTCCCTAAAAATCCCAGTCGATTCTGTGACCTGAGTGAGTGTTTACTATATTTCCTGCACTAAGACGTAGGAATTATGAAGATGTAAGACGAGAACTTCATGTGATACACACTCATGCGAATTTGAATTTGAAGCGACTCACTGTATTCTGTCCTAGTCATCAGTTATATGCACTGTAAAAACAACTTTCTACAAACACGCCATGTATGTTTGACTCAACATGGCATTTTTTATCATTTTTGTAAAAAGTTGGACACTGGGCTCTTTATCAGAAATGCAGTATGAAGTATATAATTTTCCCCCAAGGAGAAGCCAGATTCGATTTACATCAATTTAACATCATTTTAAACATTTCAGGGGTAGAGCTGTATCAATTAACATGCCTTCTTGCAAACAAAAAGGCTAACTGGCTTACCCAAGAAGGACATCGATTAATCTGCATAGTTTGGACACCAGAGCAGAGTGGGCTTGGGTGAGAATGTCAGGGTCTCTCTCCTCTTTGTGCTCCTCTCAGCCTTGTCCTCCTTCCAGTGTTGGGCCATCCTCAGCCAGGGAGTACGATGCCTGCTCCCAGCACAGCAAGGTCCAGAGGGAAATAAGGGACAAGGTCTTAGAATCAAGGAAGCCTTTTCCAGAGGCCTGCACCAGATGTCCCCTCCTGTTTCCTGACCAGGATAAGGTCACACACACACATGCCTGCCTGGTCTGATCACTAATAAGGGAAATGGGATGACCGGCATTGACTTAGACCAGCAATCATCAAACTATTGCCAAGGACCGCTTCTGGCCCTCAGCCTGTTTTGTCAATAAAGTTTTACTGTAACACAGCCTTGCTCATTTACATATGATTGTGTCTGGCTGCTTTCTCGCAGAGCAGATCTGTTACAACAGAGAACCATGTGGTTCACAAAGCCTAAATGTGTCCTGTCTGGCTGTCTTAGTTTGTTTGGGCTGCCTTTTTTTTTTTTTTTTTTTAATTTATTTTTGGCTGCATTGGGTCTTTGTTGCTGCACGCAGGCTTTCTCTAGTTGTGGCGAGCGGGGGCTACACTTTGTTGCGGTGCGTGGGCTTCTCATTGTGGTGGCTTCTCTTGTTGTAGAGCACGGGATCTAGGCGTGCGGGCTTCAGTAGTTGTGGCACGCAGGCTCAGTAGTTGCTGCACGCGGGCTCTAGAGCGCAGGCTCAGTAGTTGTGGCGCACGGGCTTAGTTGCTCCGTGGCATGTGGGATCTTCCCAGACCAGGGATCGAACCCGTGTGCCCTGCATTGGCAGGCAGATTCTTAACCACTGCGCCACTAGGGAAGTCCCTGGGCTGCTTTAATAAGATACCATAAACTGGGAGGCTTGTAAACAACAGACATCTCTTTCTCACAGTTCTAGAGGTTGCAGAGTCTGAGGTCAAGGCGCTGGCAGATTCAGTGTCTGGAGAGAGCCCATATCCTGGTTCAGAGGCGGCCACCTTTTGGCTGTGTGTCACGTGGAGAAGGGGCAAGGGAGCCCTCTGAGGGGGCCCCAGTGCCCCTTCTGAGGGCTCTGCCCTCATGACCCAGTCACCTCCCAGAGTTCTCATCTCCAAATACCATCAACTTGGACATCAAGTTTCAACATCTGAATTTTGGGGAGACACAAACATTCAAACCAAACACACTGGCCTTTTACAGAAAATGTTTGCTGACCTCTCATGTAGAGAATGCTTAGGGCGGGATAGATGGAGACAGATCACCCACAATGACTGTTGCAAGTCAGTGTGGCCCTAAAAACAAACTCTGTCCTCAAAATGCAGAGAGAAAGCTAACGGCGTATCATCACACTGCACGGATCATATAAACTATGCATGAAGATTAAAGCAGAAACAGAGACACAGACGTAGAGAACAAATGTATGGACACCAAGGGGGAAGGGGAGGTGGGATGAATTGGGAGACTGGGACTGACATACACACACTACCATGTATAAAATAGATAACTAATGAGAACCTGCTGTATAGCACAGGGAACTCTACTCAATGCTCCGCGGTGACCTACATGGGAAGGAAATCTAAAAAGAAGGAGATATATGTATACATATAGCTCATTCACTTTGCTGTACAGCAGAAACTAACACAACATTGTAAAGCAACTATACTCCAATAAAAATTAATTAAAAAAAAAAAAGTAATGTGAGAATTCAGAGGAGAAAGTCCTCAATAAAGGCAAGGCAAAAGCATCACCCCAGGACACGAATTCTCCCCTAGATGTCTGGAGACAAGACACAGATGCTGCTCTCTCCAGCCTCCCTGCATCTGGGGGCTCACTCTCCAAAGACAGGTGACCAGCACGTGCAGGTTGGTCTGGACGCTGGCACCACAGGCTGTAACGGGACGGTCCCCTGGCCTTCCGCATGTCTTCTCAGCCTTAATCATTCCAGGATGATTCTAGATAAAAATGTGGAATTTCATCATTGTTGTCCAAGCCTGTTGATACAAGTCCTGTATCATTTCCCTCCTGTTCTGTGGTAATTCTCTCTTGTTCTCGACTATTAGGATGCCTTCTAAGGGGTCTGAAAAGCACTCATTGTAAGAGGTAATATTAGAAGCCTCACTCCAGTCAAGAGGATTTACACTGAAAGAGATTAGAAAATCCTCGAGCTGAACGAGAAAGGAATCTGCAGGTACTTCTCGTTAGCTTCAAAACTACCACTCTTGGTACTTCCCTAACCTGAGACTTCAAATGTGCACTGTGATGCACCAAGCATCGGGCTGAAAGATGCATACTGAAAGGATCCAAGAATACGGAGAAACAGCCTTCAAATTCCTGTCCCATCTGCCCTCTAGCACTCCTCAGAACACTCCGTCTGAAGCGGGGGTGACGACTTCAGATTTCTCATGAGCTTCACAAGGTGAAAACTAGATGGGAAGCGGCCGTTGATTAAAAACAAGGAGAGGATGCCAAACTGTTTGGTTTTGACACACACTGTGTGTGTGTGTGTGTGTGTGTGTGTGTGTGTGCGTGTGTGTGTGTTGCTCCGGGTATCTTACATAGTAAACCATTGGAAGGTTATTCAAGAACAGGACTGCATGATCTGGGAAGCTAGGGTAACGTTTGCTTCTTTTCTAAAGTAAGTGGGCAGAGGGCCTACAAGTAGAAAGAAGACTGTGAGGAGAGCCGGAGTTGATGTTAACACAAAAGACAGCTGCCTTTCGCGTCTTCCTGGACTCGCGGAAGGAATCCCTTATCGTTTACTGAGCGATAAACGTTCCCGGCGAATCTGGGTGTGGGAGCAGAAGAGGGGGAGGAGAGAGCCAGCAGCAGGCTGGGACACCAACCCATCACACAGTCTTTGGAGATGCTAAGATGAGTGAGGCAGTTAAAACCAACACATGGGATGTGCCCGCTACTATATACAGAACAGAAAACCAGCAAGGACCTACTGTATAGCACAGGGAGGTACAGTCAACACCTTGCAATAAGCTATAACGGAAAAGAACCTGAAAAATTATATATATGTAATATATTTATATTATACATATATATGTATCACTGAACCACTTTGCTGTACACCTGAAACTAACACAACATTGTAAATTAACTACACTTCAGTTTTAAAGAAACGGTTATTAAAAGGAAAAAGACACACAAACAAACAAAAAACCAACACATGGCACGCTGGGGAGGAAACTGCCAAAGAGTGATTCATGAGGATCCAAGCCTAGGAGCAGCTCGGCCTCCATGTGCAGCCTGTGAAGGTGGCGGTTCCGCCCGGCACCAGGTGTCCTGTGCGCCCTGGCACGCGGCCTGGTGCGCACACGCACCATTGCACAGATGCGCGCAGGGCTTCAAGCACTCCCAGCACACACACGCGAATACTTCATGCACGTCTGTGGGCTGCATACAGGTTGAGAAAAAAAGAATGCATAGAGGAGGATTGTTTTGCTTCGGTGTGTACGTGAACGTTGATGGAACTTAGTAAAATACAGAGCGTTTACGAGCGAGATGGATGGCTGTCCGGGGACTCGTTTCCCGCCCTCCCGGCTGGGCTGCAGCGCCGGGCTGCGGTGACAGCACCGGGTAAGGAAGGGACGAACAATAGGTCCTGCGGTGACAGCACCGGGTAAGGAAGGTACGAACAATAGGTCCTGTGAGTTGGCGGCGCTGGGACTGCCCCGCCTGAGTGGGAGGTCCGAGCATCCGTCTCCAGCGGCACATAATTCAGAGGGGAGTGAGGGACTCCTGCGGCGTGTGGAAATAGCAAGGGGGTAAAATGAGAGGGAATCAAGAAAGTGCACTCGAGTCACCCGACGTGCTGAGGATTGTTCATGTCGACAGACTCCACTACTACGAAGCCACACGCCTGCTGAGTTTCCGGATCACATCCAGGACCCGCTCTTCCGCACCAAGTCCCCACCAGCATCACCCACGCTGGGCGGCACAGGTGACCGGCCGGCTCAGCTGGAAGACAAGCAGCCTCTTCATCCCTTTAAAAAATTAGTTTGTTTGAATTTCTGAAATTCGAACATACTTAAATCAGCGGGGCTGGTGGCTTCAGCTGCAACCCCAGGTCAGGGCTGCCTCTTTTCTCTGCCTTCCCTCGGTCTGTGACACCCACCGTGTAAAGGGAACCGCTGCACCTAACTCCCACCTTCACGTGATCCTTATTTTTCTTGATTTTAACAGATCTGGTGTCCTTTCCTCTGGCTGTGAGCAGAAAGTTCCTGACTTCCTCAATGCTGCAACAGGTGGCCAGGAGGCAGCAGGAAGAGGGGACACCCTTCTGCACTCTTTTCATAAATGGTGGTTGTTTGTTTGCATGTTGGTTTGTTTTTCATACTGAGGCTCTCCTCTGCTCTGTATTTCATTTCAAAGTCACCAAGCAAGAAAACTGACCCGGCTACAGGTAAATGAGACTCTTTCTTGCTGCTGACCCTGGCTATGTTCTTTCCTTTATTTCCTTTTCCAGGGACTTGATAAGCTCCTGGCAGGATCTATGGACATTTGGGGCTGTTTCTTAAAGGAGCCTGGTCATTCTTAGGATCCCACAACTGGGAAAAGCTCAGCGCTGATGGGGGAAAGGCGCAGGGATCAGGGAATCCCAGCTTCCTGACAGAGGCGGTGTTGCCATGGAAACTGAGCTGCCACAGCTGCCTGGGCTCTGACATCAGTGATTGGCTCTGGCAGGGGGTGGAGATGATCAAAAGCCCTTCAAAACCCAGTCTCTGAGGGGAGCTCCATTGCCTTCTGTCTCCTCCAGCTGCCCCCACCAGGATAGAGAATGTCAGCTCTGCTCCTTGCTCAGACCTTTAGCAGAAAAAAACCCAAAAGACTGAATTCTGAATCTAAGTGTTAAAAAAAAAAAATAGAAAATTTAAAATTCTGTATAATAATGGATCCTAAACCTGTTGATTATCAGAACCCCTTGTTCACATGAGGTTTCAAAAAATACCAGTTCCGGGGCCCCAAACTGGGAGAGTCTGAATCCTGGTCATAGGGTCAGTTTCTGCACTCTGTATTTTTAATCCTCCCCAAGATGATTCTAATGATCACCCATATTTGAGAACTAGAACTTAGTTTTTTTTGTTTTGTTTTGTTTTTTATTTATTTACTTTTGGCTGCGTTGGGTCTTCGTTGCTGCGTGCGGGCTTTCTCTAGTTGTGGCGAGCGGGGGTTACTCTTCGTTGTGGTGCGCGGGCTTCTCATTGTGGTGGCTTCTCTTGTTGTGGCGAGCGGGGGTTACTCTTCGTTGTGGTGCGTGGGCTTCTCATTGCGGTGGCTTCTCTTGTGGAACACGGGCTCTAGGCACGCGGGCTTCAGTAGTTGTGGCTCATGGGCTCTAGAGCACAGGCTCAGTAGTTGTGGCGTACGGGCTTAGTTGCTCCACGGCATGTGGGATCTTCCCGGACCAGGGATTGAACCTGTGTCCCCTGCATTGGCAGGCGGATTCTTATCCTTTGCGCCACCAGGGAAGCCCTAGTTTATTTTTAAAAACCAAATATTTAAAAATGTATCTTTGGAGGTTCCATTTGGAAGGTACTGCTCGTGTTTTACTCCCAATTCCAACCCTCTACTAAGTGTCTTCTTCCACTGTCTTGGAATGACTAATCCGCGGTTTACAGGTGTGGCAAATACAGTCATGCAAAAAGAGACATTTCATTCCACTTTTACTAAAATTGCTGAGTAACTTAAGAGATGAGAAAGCAATTCATAATTCTATTTTAATAGCACCCCAGAATGTCTCCTACTATCTCAAGGCATGCTGTGAAATTTCCTAGATTAAATTCATTTGAGTTCACTTAAACTTGTAAGATTTGGAAAACACTGCTTTAGATTCAAGGAAAGAATTCCAGGAGTTTCCTCCCTGCCCCCTCTACCCACTCTCCCACCCTCCTTCCGTCTCCAAAGACACTCCTCTGCAGAGGAAGCTCTCATGTGCATTCTTTTTCCATCGAGGTCCAGGCAGGAAGACAGACACCACACTAGGTATTTCAACAGAGGGGATTTGATACAGGAAGTCTGTTACAGACGTCAGAAGACGAAAAAAGCAAAACAGGACACTAGGATACAGAGATAGGTAGGAAGCAGCTTCCACTCTTGGAGAAGAGTTGGAGTCACCAGACCTGGGAGTTGACTGAGGGCCACATAGGGCTGGGACCCAGGTCTCAGGGTAGGGCCCGGCTGAGCCACTGCTGGCGGAACGCGGCGAACCCCGCAGCCCTGTCCCCACAAGTACAAACGCCCCCCATGTCCCCTGCCCCTTGTTTGTGGAAAAGCTCCAGTCTCCCAGGCCTCCCTGAGTCACAAAAGCGTAGGCTCAAGTAGTTAATGATTAGGACAACAGAGTCACAGACTCAGTGTCTGACGGGCATTCCTGAGCTGTTTTACAGATACTGTAACTGCCACCAGAGGGCACGACACAGCTGCTCCATCCTGAGCAGCACTGAATCTGTGGCTAGCACAATTCCAAGAACTGGCCTCAAGAGAATGGGATTAATATTATTGCTCATGGTAATCTGTGCCTTTGTGACATCAAAATAATTATAGCTTGCTCTGCCCGTACATATAAACGGGCAACTAAAATTGTCAACAAAGAGATGCTACAGACCCATGTTGACATCTTCCACTCTGAGAAGGCGCCCAATGTCAGCATGAAGCAGTTACAGAAGATGGACATTCACCCCTAATCCCACAGAAATGGGATGATGTTTAACAGTGGGGAATTGAAAGCAGCTCTTTTGCCCCTTTCCTGTTTACTCATTTCTGTCCCTCTTTAACCTTAAAAACCAAATTATAGGAATGAGATCACTAACCAATAGAAACTACATCCTGACTTATGCTCTCCTGAATGCACACCATGATTTGCCTGACCTGTTGATTCTTTTCCTAGATAAAAAGAAGAATGAACAATGAAGCAGTTAAAGAATGACTAGCTCTCTACCCCCCAACAGCCCCCTTAGCAATCCTGCTGGCAGATCACTCGGACAAGATGACATCTGAAGAGAGAGTCAGCCAGTCTGCATGCAATGGAGATGCAGAACCCAACCTCCTGCCTTGATGATTCCTTGAGATTCTCCTCCTGCCCACATTTTTCCCTTTAAAGACTGTCATGGCTGAGCGGAATCTTCAGAGGTGGTCTCTGGACACAAGTCCACCTTCTCCCCAGATTGCCGGCTTTTCTGATTAAAGCACCTTTCCCCTCTACTGACACTTGCCTCTCCAATGATTGGCTTTTGAGCAGCAAGCAGCCGAACCTGAGTTCAGTAACACTGGTACCTCAGGAGGTGGGAGGAGAGGCCTCTTGGACCTGGGGCTCTGACTCCCTGGGACCACTGCTACCTCAGATGGATTGCAGTGAGGTTCTGGGACCATGGAGAGAGGCTGAAGACAGCAAACAGCCACTGCTGCCCGGTGAAGAGCCACTGACAGGCTGACACCCAGAAGCAGCAAACAAAAGGGAAGAAGGAAAACCCCTCTCCCTTCCGCTGCCCAGTCTCCCTCTTGGGTGCATCAGTAGGAAGCCAGCTGACCAGCACAAAGGATGGTCTCCAGAGTCTTGGCCCCTGTGTCACAAAACAGAGTAGAGAAGGGAAGGTCTGGAGTGGGGTGGGGGGCGGGTGGGGGGCAGTGTCTTGGTCAAGCACAGCATCAGATGAACCTTTGGGTCAAGAGAGTAGGGAAAACTGCATTGGCAGAAACAAGGTTAAAAGCTTTTGTTTCTGCGGCTGCTTTTTTTTTTTTTTTTTTTTTTTTACTTTTCTTTTGGCTGCACCCTACAGCATGTGGGATCTTAGTGTCCTGACCAGGGATTGAACCTGCGCCCCCTGCATTGGAAGCATGGAGTCTTAACCACTGGACCACCAGGGAAGTCCCTGCGGCTGCTTTTCTGATGGTCAAATAAATTTGGGAAAACCAATGCCATTAGCATATTGAAGGATCTGAGAAGTCCTACAGTAGAGGATCCTGCTTTACTTTGTTATTTATTTCTCAAATTTATTTAGTATGAATTCCTTATTTGTTCGGATATAATATTCCTCAGAGCATGCAAACTGTGCTGTAAGTGCCATTGTAAAAAAGGCACTACCTAAGCCCAAACCGCTTTTTTTTATCTGTTAGCCTCTGGAGCTGGAAAAAAATAACATATACAAGTGAAATAGGAAGAAAAACAGAATTCTATCTGCAAAGTACTAACTATTTCACTTTCATGGTTCCTCTTATCTGTAGAGGGGACATCCCCCCTGCCCTTCACCACACTGTGAGGAAAAGAATTCCTCACTCAACCTCCAGAAGAATCACTAACCATGAGCCATAACAAAGACCACCAGCCTCGACATAATCTGAGAGAAACGGGGAAGTGTTCCATGGAACTGCACAGAGCATCACAGAGAGACCTGGGTGCCCACTGCCCTTAAACACACAGAGTAGCTTGACAATTACCCCATGGGGCGAAGGGCAGCTCCACTTTTATTCAAGGAGGTAAAAGGCAACTCCACTCTCTACCTTTCCATCACTTTTAGGACTCTGATTATTTCGACCTCCTCCATCCCTTTCTCAGGCTGGAAGAGGCATCTGATTTAACACCCGACACAGGCTGACCCGGAAACAGAGGGTGCAGGGCAGCAAAACTCTCTGTGGCAGATGCAGACGTTGGGGTTGAGAGGTTGTCTGCAAAGGCAGATGCTGAGAGAAAAGGAGCAACCAGGACGGAGAGAGGGGGAGGGGAGAGGGAAGACGGAGTGGGGGAAAGGGGAGGAGGGGGAGGGGAGGAGGGTGGAAGGAAGAAAAAACAGCTGCTTGATGATTTTCTAGACCCCCTGGAAACTGGCTCTAAATTATCCCTGTTCAACTAGAATGTTTCCAACTCACAGACATATCCCACACACACATCAAGTTATGCTAATCTGGCTTTTACCTTTGAGCTGGATTTCATTCATGAAGACAGCCCTTTCCTCTCTGGAAATCTGGAAATTTCTTACGCAAAAGCAGTTTGATTTGACTTTATTTATTTAACTGTATCCTATTTATTCCATTCTGTACCCTAAAAACAGGTACCAAAAATTCCAAACACTTACATGTGGATGCAAGTAGCTATCACACGACTTCAGCCTATTTCTTTTCATCATGACTTGCTATCTACAGACCCGACGTGGCACTAGATTCATATTAAAACATTCCGGCCCGATTCTAGTTCTGAGAAACATTTCTGTCCCATTCATCTGGAAACTGATCAGTCGAGACAGAGCCTCTGGTAGCTTTGTGTCCAACATCCACATAACAAAGGACAGAAGTTCCTGGGGCAGAGGCAGGAGAAACCAAGTCCACTTAAATATGTATAGTTCCAGGGATTAGAATCTCCTATTAACACCCTAGCAGACACAGTCTCTTTCTGAAATTAGATTTCTTTCAGCAGATCTGGCCTTACTTCACAGTCAAAACAACACTTCTGAATATCCCCCAAGCTAGTTCCCAACCACAGCCTCCTTTGAAGGTGACCTATGAAGGTTGCTTCCACTTGTATGCTTTTGCCTGAAGGAACAGCACCTTGTCCACCTCCTAAATTCGCTGGCTTTGTCTTGCTTCTCGTTCGTTTGATTCTCACTCTTTCTACCCTTTTGGAATTAATCAGTTTGCTTTCCGAACTTGACTTCAGCTGGAATACAGATTTAAATTTGCCTTTGCTCGGTGGCCCATGACTGAAGGCCAGCAGTGGCTCCTGTTCCCAAGTTTAGTTCTGCTCACTGAACCCTAGCATGTACAGAGGGTGGTCTGAAAATAACAGTGCCCTCCTGCCCATAAGCGGAACTCTGGCCCTGAGTTCCTTCATAAGTAAAATGACCTATGGGAGAGCGTACCAGTTAACCCCTTTGTAGGCTTGAAAAACTACTCCTTGTAAATATTTTAGCAATGTTTGCTTTTTCTCTTTAACAATTTTAAATGTACTTAAAATATTTTTCCTGAAGTTCTTAAGGTCTAATTATACAGGTTGTTATTGCTGATGATTCTGGATTGTTTCTTTCATGTATTTTGTAATTTAGAATTGCACGTTCATTTTGGTGAGACTATCTATAGGAATTCTGTGTAGGGCTGAAAATACACCTTTCTAGAGAAGGCTTTTAATAACTTTTATTGAAGACTCCAGGATTGTTATCGGCCTGAGACTGCATTTCAAACTATTTTGTTAGGGAATCTAGGCTCTCCAGAGAGTCCAAATTCAAACCTTAAACCCGAGGGAGGGCAACCTGAAGCTGACCTTGCACAAATCTTCTTTTCACTTTGCCTAAGAAGGTATTTTCAGTGTAAGTCTATATAGGATCAGAAGTGGTTATCAAGCAAGTTCATATTCAGAAGTGACTACATACACAAAGGAATCTTGACAAAAAATAAGAACAAAATGTTCAAAGTATAAATATATGAAAAACAACACAGGACTTTCATTGCTAGCAATAGTGCTGATTAGATAATCTGAAAACCCTCTTACTACAAATCACTTAGAGATACTGGACAAAAATATAAAAAGTATGCTTTTAAGTGCTAATAGGAAAGTAAGGGAAATACTCCAGAAACTGATATTTTGACTGTTCTGGGTTTATTTATTTTTTTTGCCAGTTTAACAATGGGTTTGAGTTTTAATGTCTATGAAAGTACAGGAGGCAAATTTTGGGGTCCACGAGGGGCAGAAATTTGGACCTAACGCCCTCAAATAAAGAACACTTGAATTACTATACATCTGTGAAAGGGGAGAACTGAAAACATTTATCCCCTCCCAAAGCGAGACTTAAAGGAAACTCTTCTGTTTAGCCTGACCTATGGGGGAAAGGAGATGGGAAGTAAAACCCTGAGAATCTGCAAACACATGAGAGCCTCATGCTGCATTACTCTATGCAAATCTCATATGCTGGATAGAATATTCATAAGGCCTTACGATTTTCAAATACTATTAACAATGCAATTTCTATCATAATTTTATAGATCTTCTTAGGAGTGGTATTACTTAGTCTCTCTTGGGCATCTATTTTACTGATTACCAATACAGAGAGCATTTGGATCCAGCCTAAATCCTTTCTTCTGCAAATCAAACATATTTCCTCTTGTTCTTTTTTTTTTAAATTTATTTATTTAATTTATTTATTTTTGGCTGCGTTGGGTCTTCGTTGCTGCACGCGGGCTTACTCTAGTTGTGGTGAGCAGGGGCTACTCTTCGTTGCGGTGCGCGGGTTTCTCATTGTGGTGGCTTCTCTTGTTGTGGAGCACGGGCGCTCAGGCGCACGGGCTTCAGTATTTGTGGCACGTGGGCTCAGTAGTTGTGGCTCGCAGGCTCAGTAGTTGTGGCACACGGGCTTAGCTGCTCTGCAGCATGTGGGATCTCCCCGGCCCAGGGCTTGAACCCGTGTCCCCTGCATTGGCAGGTGGATTCTTAGCCACTGTGCCACCAGGGAAGCCCCCTCTTGTTCTATTCTTAATGGAGGCCAGACTCCTTAAATAATCACCCTTCTTCATGGTACTGAAGACCCAACCTCCCTGCCACACATTCCACTGCATTGTCTTAGTAACCCAGCCGCACAGAGGGTATCCTGGAGGGAAATGTCCAAGATCAAACGGGGTGTCTTTCTTCATGAACTAACAAATGCAATTTTCTCCTTTCTAGTTTTATTAGCAGTGAGAATCTCTCTTCAAAGAATACATTGAAATGAAAGGTGCCACAGAAAATGCACCACTTTTAAATCCCACAGAGGCTTGAAACTTGCTTTAGTAAACATTTTCCAAGTAATGCTGTTTGTAGAATAATTACAGTCTGACTTTTTCTGTCATCAGAATCGAGTGAATGGTTCTCTGATGGCTTTTTTTTTTGCTCTAAAAAACACAATGATTCTGACTCTTTCTGGCAGATTGTATTGTTCAAGGGTAAACTTTGATTCTGTCTCTGACTCTGTTTTCAAAGTGAAGTAAAATGGAGTGTTAATTCAACATGTGTCAGTCTGGATAGTTAAATCCTATCACCTCTATTCACCATCTATCTTATGTCCCTGCTCTTTCCCTCCCCTCTACCCCAAACACATACAGAAACATAAAGTCCTTTATTCTCAATATTTGATTCTTTTTTAAAATATATTTATTTATTTATTTTTGGCCACGTTGGGTCTTTGTTGCTGCGTGAGGGCTTTCTCTAGTTGTGGTGAGCAAGGGCTACTCTTCATTGCGGTGCGCTAGCTTCTCACTGCGGAGGCTTCTCTTGTTGCGGAGCATGGGCTCTATGTGCGTGGGCTCAGAAGTTGTGGTTCACAGGCTCTAGAGCGCAGGCTCAGTAGTTGTGGCGCACAAGCTTAGTTGCTCCATGGTATGTGGGATCTTCCCGGACCAGGGCTCGAACCTGTGTCTCCTGCATTGGCAGGCAGATTCTTAACCACTGCACTACCAGGGAAGTCCTCAATATTTGATTCTTATGTCTAACATTTTCCAGATACTTACACATTTTCCCCACCTAGACCTTCTATATATGTGTCCATTAATCCCAGAGAGTAACTGTGTATTCATAAGATCATTACAAAACAAAACACAGAACTGTTAATAATAACTATAAAAGCTGCTATTTCTTAAGTATTTCTTATAATCCAGAGTTTCTGTTAGGTGCCTCATATAAGTTACCATATTCCATTCTTTTGGCAACCTGTTATGAGTCAAATTTTGCTCCCCCCAAAAGATACACTGGAGCCCAGACTCACAGTACCTCAAAGTGGGACCTTATTTGAAGATAAAGTCTTTACAAAGGTAATTAGGTCAAGGTGATGTATCAGGGAAGACCCTCATCCAAGATGACTGGTCTCCTTATTAAAAAAAAGGGGAAATTTGGACACAGAGACACACACAGGAAGAATGCCATGTGAATATAAAGACAGCTGTCTACTATCTGAGGACAGAGACCTGGAGCAAACCCTTCCCTCACAGCCTCAGGAGGAACCAGCCCTGCCAACACCTTGATTCCAAACTTCCAGCCTCCAGACTGTGAGACAACTCATTTCTGTTGTTTAAGGCACCCAGTTTGTGGTACTTTGTTACAGCAGCCCTAGAAAACTAATGCACAACCTTACAATTTAAGTCTTATTCTCTTTTTACTATAAAGGAGGACACTGCATCATAGGAGGATTAAAGCCCTTACCCAGAGTCCTACAGGCAGTAGTGGTAGGGCTGTCAGGCAACACAGATCTGTTTTGTTCCAAAGCCCGCGTGCTTGCTGCTATAACGTGCTGCCTCCAAACCTATGTTTGCACATGGGCTTCCTGGACATACCTAGAATTGTACAATCAAGGAATTTTTATATTGTTTATTCCGAGGAGAGCTTTTTGAAGACTCACTTCCCCATGTTTTGGGAGTGAGTTATCACAGAAAGCTCGAGAGTGAGGTAGAACCAGTGACCTGGTTTGGGAGAAGCAAGGATATATAAACAATACATCATTTTCAAATATAAGTACCTCTCATGCAATATTTGGGACATGCTTACACTAAATTTTTTCCCATTGTTTATCTGAAATTCAAGTTTCACTGGGATTTCTGTAATTCTATTTGCTAAGTCTGGCAATTAAAAGTTCTTCCCCAGGAGAACTTTTGGTTTGGGGTCTCAGCCCCTGATGGCATGGGAGTGATGGCATAGAAGTGGCAGCAGAGGCGTCAATACCTAGGCCTGCTCTACGTGTAAAGTTCTTGAATTGTCTGGGAAATGCTTGAGAATGCTCAATAAATACTGCCTATTATTATTATAGCCATTGGGAAACACCCTCTTAGGTCCCAGGAGAAGATGCAGGGGTGGGGAGGGAAAGGCAGAAGGCAACAAGAGAAGAGATATTCTTATTATTCCAGGGGTGGATTGGCACTGGAGGGCTTACACAGTAAGATAAAAGATTGGTGAGACATGTTGGTTTAAGGAATGAATGCCGCAAATCCAGCCTTTTTGCGCATCTCATCGGTCTTGGGCCAATGGAATGAAAGAGCACAGAGAGCTAAGATCACAAAGGACTAAGGCCTGGAGACACAGTGGCCACCATACTTACTCCTTAGGGGAAGTAGGAGAGATTCAGTAGATGTGTGAGAGACACAGAAATGGATGTCTTTTAAATTAAGTGGAGTGAAGTAGTATGACTGCATTGGAAAACTACTGGGAAGCCAGCTACCAATTAAAACAACCAGAAAATTCCTTGCTGCTGAATGAAACTCAAGAAAAACATACTGTGATCTTTTTGAACAGCTTATGCCTTCTGAGTTTCTGGCTAAACCCTCCTAATGAGTAATGAGAAATCTTTTGGAAAACGGAAAGAATGCTCCAGGACCAAAAAAAGTTAAGTCAAAGTGGTGGTCATGAAATTGGCAACTCACTGATAACTCCTTTATTTTTTTAAAAATATACTTCTACTTCTGGGTTTACTTATTGTTACAGAACCATGCAAGTATTTCCACAGCACCAAATTTTTGTCAGTTCAGGAGCCATGAAGTATACATGTAATTTTCTTTCTGATGATTGGCACAGGAATGTGGAAAATGGGCAGAAACAGATGATGACTGACAATTTCTACAGTAGCTTGTCTGCTTTGTGAAATCAAAGTGAGGAGCCGCACACATTTCTTAGGCTCAGTGTGTACAGAAAATGGCCTTGGGTATGATGGTCCAGAAGCCTGGCTCCGTATCAGCTGCTCCTTAGGGCGCTCTGTGCCCATCGTGTGCACCCTGATCTCTTGACATATCCCAAGTTTATGTTACTAAGGAGGCGACTGTAGGTTAGTAGAAGAAGCAGCTAAGAATATTTGTCATTTTTCAGAGACATGTTGACACAAAATGGAGATACCTATTTGTAGTAGAGTGAACTGTTACCCTGTAAACTCTTTATATCACTGTTTTGCCTTCCTGAGAAAAAGACACAATTTTTATCTTGTTAAGAAATGAGACATACAACCAAATAGCTAAATGATTACAGTATGAAACACCACCAAGCACAGCTAAATAAGCCGTTCATGGTGTCCTCCGATGCCTAAAGTTTTTGTGATCTGCTCAAGTTTTACCCTAAAGCCTCCCCTAATCTGAACTAATTGTGTGTGAAGTTCCCATCAGCATGATTATAGCCACAGCAAAATATTATAAGGAAAATGTTACCAAAAGAGAAATAAAGAGAACTACACTATGTGAAAGCATTTATTCACATTAAAGGGGAATACAAATATAAGGTTTTCTTGTTAATAATTTGAATTAAATTTCAAATCTATATAATTTCCCCAGATTGCCTAAAATTTAACTTTTTCAGCAAAATTGTTTTCATCAACTATACAAGTTAATGTGCTAAATTGATCAGAGAACTGAAACGGTTAAGCAACTCTTCTTGGGAACTTTATTTCATTTCAATTAAAAAAGTATGCATGGGTCCACCTGGATTACTGATCTCCAAGAAAACGATTTGGACATCTAGACCATATGGGAACTTAGATTTGCACATTCTGGATCAAGTCTTATCTTTGTATTACATCTTCAAAGGACTTTCACCAGGCAACAATGTTGAGTAAATCAAGTTTGTGACTATCAAGTATATTATTAAAAATATTTAAAATTAATGAAATCAATTTTAAAGTGCACAATTAGTGCTTTAAGAACTCAGATGATTTTTTCTTTGCAACCAACCTAATGTCATGAGGTTCATGGTAGTTTTCCCTTAATTTTTTGTAAAGTAAACCATGATCACTCAGGGCTTCTTGAAGGTAGCTAAAACCAACATCGGCACAAAGGTGAAATGTGATCCTCTGAGCCTGCTCTGTATAAAACAGGGTAAATTCTGACCTTACACAGATAATCTGGACTTCAGATAATCTCTGACAGGTAATTTTTAATTGATTGTACAGAGTTGTAATTGTGATAAGTGGATTTAACTTTCAAAATAGAAAATGAAAAGCCAAGATATTGATAAATAATGATCTGTGTCATATACGGTGACATTTATGATGAAACCTTATCAATTCGAGTCATTAGGTAAAGCAAAATGTCAATTTTCTTGTCACTTTTCAAATGGTTTTCAACATCAGATACTTGGAACCATAATACAGAACCCTCCTATATAGAAGTCAACTGTTTAACAATTTAGAATTGCTGTTTTCCTTCATTATCCCTACGACAATTCTCTTTCCTTTTGACCTTTTTATTTCTAAAGATGTGTCCTTTGATGGTAATAAATGGCATGGGATGAAATTCAAATGAACACTTATACTCATGGCAATTCTGGCAAAAGTATGGATGGGGAGGGGTGGGAAGTGATTCGCTACAATTAGCACCAAGTATATGTCCGTGAACAGAGATTTCTCTCAATGAATCCTTAGTTAATTAATGAGGGACTCAATCAATTTCTGCCTTCTGGCCATTATCACATGTAATCAGAACTTGATTGTAACTATAAAACCATGTGAAACTACCAGTAACCGCAAACTATATTTTAACAAATTAATGGGAGCATAAATGCCCACTCTAAATGCACATGTGCTTTATTTTTCCAGTCTCACAAAGTATTTGAAAACCACAGCTGTTGATAATGCTTTAGATTTGCCAGATCCTGTAACAGTGCACTTGTTTTGCCTTGAACGTGGCATTTGTACTGCATTAAAGTTTGGCAAGCTTAATCTTTGCTAACCACGGGCAAATGGGAACATGCTACAAAATGTAAAAATACATTTCAGCCAAAGCCATTATCAAGTATATGTTTGTTTGGATTTGACTAAGAACCTCTAATTTGTTCACGCACACTTGGCATCTCTACATTCTGTGTACCGATTATGCTTGCGATGAATATATCACATGCCTAATAGTCAAAGAAAGCTCTAAGCAAGGGTGAGGAGGAAAAGAGAGGGGAGAGGAAAGAAGTCCTATTTCACTTCTGTTGGAGTGAGGATGCACCTCCATAAACTCTTGGGGGGAACTCTTCCTGTGGCTCCTTGTCCCCCTCCCCCGCCTGATGCCCCACACTGAAAGTATTCTTGAGTAGTTGGCGAATTCTCTTTCATATCATCACATAGGAGAATCTACCCTTGCATTTATCTGGCTACAAGCCTCATAATAGAATAAAACTATGTTATCTGGCTGTTTACCAACACAGAGCTCAAGAAAACCATCATCTCTGATATTCAAACACAATGTTCTTCAGTCTGGCAATCCACCCCAACCATAGGAGGCAGAAGAGGTATAGGTGGTACATGATATTGGCATTACTGTCCTGTTTTGTTCATCCACTGATGGAGACAAAGCCAGAGCAACATGTGCTGCAGGACAGAGTTTGTGACTTAGTCCCAGGCCCTCCCCAAGGGCCATCACAAAATACTTTCATTAAACTCCCACTATTGGCTACCTTTCCCATTGATTCACCACAAAACCTTTCAAATAGGGCATCTCACATTTGTCTCATGACATGTGTCAAGTAGAATCAGTAGAAGTTATGTGATTACAATTTTCATCGCACAGACTCTAAAGGAAAGGTCAGCTTCACAGCAGGACCGAAATTAACGCCCGTTCCCCTAAGCTCGCCATCCACGCCTACCTTTCAGTGTCTCGTGACAAGAACCACCTTCTAGGCATTCTTTTTCAGTGCCCAGTAAGTGAACACGTGATATGAATAAACACCAAACACCAAGGTACCCACATTCTGCGTTTCAATTGGATATAGCTCTACAGAGGAAATAAAACAAATCAACCCCCTGGAACAAACCAAAACAAAACAAAGAAACAGATCCTTTTCCTAACGTTCATCGACTCCCTCACTCATTTATTCAGTAATTTTTGAGCTTTCACTAAGTGCTAGGTGCTATCTTTGACACTGTTCACTTCAGGCACAGTGAATGAGATGACCTGTAAAAGTATTTAGCTCAGTGCCTGGTGTGTGAGAGGCAAGCAACAAAATTAGACCTCCTTCCTTCTCAAATTTTTATCCTTGAACTCGTCAATCATATGCAACCTGAAGAAAACGATTTGCTTCCAATCCAGTCTCATCATCCCTTTAAATCTACCCCCCGTGCATTACACACTATGAAGTTTAGCATGAGCTATTGAACCAGGGAGAATAAACCACCTGCAGGCAGAATCACGGCTTGTGATTCCATTTTTTGTTGTAATAGAGGAGAGGAAAAGGTCAGTGAAGTGTTCCAGTATTACTAGGCTGTATCTGTAAACACACATGCACACATACACAGACAATTTTGGAAGGTTCCATTGTTAATCTAGGCAAATAGCTTTGCAGTTGCCAATAAGCATTTACTATCCTCTCTGATTGTTTGACTGAATTTAACTTTTATTTACAAGCAACTTATATAAATAGACACAACCTTAAAGCCGACACTTTCTGCGCCATCTTGCATCCTATTTGCCATTTTTTTTTCTTGGCTCCCAAGACTAGGTCATAGATGGAGGAGAAACCAATCTGAGACATCATCAATTTTTCACTTTCAGCAGTTTTTATGATATATGCCAAATGCCACCATCAGATTGATCATTGCCACGTCGCAACCCACACTAATCCCCGAGGCATCCACAGTGAACAGACCCTGACATAAAACACATATAAAAGTAGTTGCAGGTCTGAGATATTTAAAGAACTCATCTATGACCTCTACTGGTCAAGCTAGTAAAACACAACAGCTACCATGATTTCAGAAGTGTTCTCCTATTTTCATTCATTCATTTAACAGGTACTTTTTAGCACCTACTACGTGCCAGGCACTGTTTAAGGAAGGACAATGACGATAAACAAAACAGACAAAAAAAAAAACCCTTCCCTCCTAACATTCAGCTGGGCAGCATTTAAACTGTATGCATTATAAATAAGTTAACTGTATTTTGGAAGGTAATAACTGCTTTTAAAAAGAAGAAAAAGTAAATCAAAGGAAAGGGAATCAAAAGCACTGAGGAGGTGGAGCTGGAGAAGCAGGCTGCAGAATTAAATTGGATCCTCAAGATAAGTGTCAGTGCAAGGGTAGAATTAAGCAAAGACTCCAAGGAGGCGAGAACCTTAGCAACTTCAGACCTAACACATAGGTTCTTAAATTCGTTAAATTAGACATCACCCTGGGAGCAGGGTTCTTTTTCACCATTTCCAGAGAGATTTTGGAGTCAGTCAGACTTGTGTTCAATCCTGTATGGGTCAGCTTTGCTGCAGCAACAAACAACCCCAAATTCTCATTGGCTTAAAGCAGGGGTCCCCAACCCCTGGGCCACCGACAGGTACTGGTCCGTGGCCTGTTAGGAACCGGGCGCACAGCAGGAAGTGAGCGGCAGGAGAGCGAGTGAAGCTCCATCTGTATTTACAGTCGCTCCCCATCGCTCGCATTACCACCTGAGCTCCACCTCCTGACGGATCAGCGGCATTAGATTCTCATAGGAGCGCGAACCCTACTGTGAACTGTGCGTGCGAGGGATCTAGGTTGCACGCTCCTCATGAGAATCTAATGCCTGATGATCTGAGGTGGAGCTGAGGTGGTGACGCTAGCGCCCGGGAGCAGCTGCAAATACAGATTATCATTAGCGGAGAGGTTTGACTGCACAGAGACCATAATAAATGAATTGCTTGCAGACTCACATCAAAACCCTATCAGTGAGTGGCAAGTGAAAGGAAGCTCAGGGCTCCCACTAATTCTGCATTATGGTGAGATGTATAATTATTTCATTATATAGTACAATGTAATAATAATAGAAATAAAGTGCACAATAAATGTAATGGGCTTGAATCATCCTGAAACCAACCCCCGCCCCGGATCTGTGGAAAAATTGTCTTCCACGGAACTGCTCCCTGGTGCCAAAAAAGTTGGGGAACGCTGGCTTAAAGGACAAATATTTATTTTTTGCTCATGTTTCACAAGGGCTGCAGGCTAACTGTGGGTCAGTTGTGACTGACAGGCTTGGTCCTGCTCCACATGTGTCCTATTCCAGGGGCAGGGCTGGAGGGACGGCTACCCTCTCAGTTATGTTGTCCCCACAGAGGAGGTCAGGGCTGAAGTGCACCTAATCGCACCACGGAACTTAAAACTTCTGCTCTCATGGGGTACTGATCAATTTCATTCACGTTCCATTGACCAAAGAAAGTCGAAGTGGCCGAGCCCAAAGTCAGTGAGGGCAGGGGAGTGAGTGTATATGTGGCCCAGACACAGAAGTATGGCAAGGGCAAGGAGGGAGTGAATAATTGTGAACAAATAATACAACGTAACTGTAATGAGTCACTCAGTCTCTCTGAACCTTACCTTGTCCGTCGGTGAAACAGGAATAAGAACAGGCTACCTGTGAAGAATAAATGAGATATTATAAATGTACTCAGTACAGTAACTGACTTATAATAAGGGATCAATAAAAGTTAATATCCTTTTGTTGTCTTCTTCCAAAGGTGGCATCATCACTCTGGCCCAATTCCTTTCGAGGCTTCAGAAGGTATGGGGCTGAGGTAGGAGGGTGTCGGGGGGATGTGTTGGAAAACTGAGGAGCCTGGGACTGAAATGTGGATTCAGTTCTTGCTCTAAATCCTGGATAAATTACTGATCTATAAAACAAGGCATCTGTCTAAATGATCTCTAAGGTTCCTTTCTGGTGCTAAAGATCCTCAGTTTGGGATAAAACATTTACAGTGGGTTCTTCTTTTTCTCTAGAACGACTGCTGCTTAGTTCTAACACCAGGTGGCGCTAGAAAACAACTTAATGGAAAAGGACAGAGGCTTTTCTTGGGTGAAGGTTGGAGAGTCTAGAAAGTTACTATTTTCTTCTTATAGATTGCTATAAAGCAGAACTCCTGCAGCTGGTAGTTGCTCAGAAAGCACCACTTTGAGGAAACAGCACCCAGAAACAAAATGCTCACTCCAGTCCTAGGACCTCAGGCTTTGGGAAAGGACCCCAGGAAATTGGGGACTGCCCCAGACAGTTTCTAGGCTTTGATTTTGGAATAGGGGAGCTTCTCTATTTTTGAGCAGAAGCATGAGGTAATTGGAGCTGTGCTCTAGGATGATACATCTAGTTGCCATGCGATGGGAACAAGGAGTGTCTGGCACAGGGGAGGATTGTTTACGAGACTCTTACGACAGAAAAGAATCCATGTACACGGGTCTGAAATAGAAGAGTGGGGACTTCCCTGGTGGTCCAGTGGTTAGGACTTCACGCTCCCAATGCAGGGGGCACGGGTTGGGTTCAATCCCTGGTCAGGGAAATAAGATCCCACATGCCACGTGGCGTGGCCAAAGAAGAAGAAACAGAAGAGTGGGAGTGAGCATAGCAATGGGTGAGATGTTACAGCAACAGAATCTCTAGAACTTGGCAACTATTTAAATAAAGAGGCTTCAAGTAGGATAAGCCATTAGGAAAGACGACCCCTGGATAAGTAGGAAAATGTTGGGGCCACTGACAGAAAACACATGACTTTGGGTGGCAGTATTACTGTTACTCCTGCACTTCACGTGTACACCCACAAAAAGGAACCATGAGGGCTTCTCCCTCATAGGTACTGAGGAATCCCCGGTGCACGAGCTTTGGTCCTAAAAGGGCCAGACTTGGCCTTTTCTCAAGAAATGTTTTCTTACACATGATTTTATTTTACTTACAAAATCCAGAGGCATTTCTCTGTTGATAATGGGGACAGGGGATGTATGGGAAATCTGTACCTTTCACTCAGTTTTGCTGTGAGCCTAAAACTGCTCTTAAAAAAAAAAAAAAAAAAAAAAAGAAATCTGTTTTTTAAACTCTTGGCAGATTCTGGGAAGATGGTGCAGTAGGAAGCACTAAGAATCTGTCTCCCCCCCCCAGCCCAGACAAAAATTGCGCTGGCAGAAATCTGTCTGATGTAACTATTGTGGAACTCTGGACAGCTTACTGAAGGCTTGCAATGTCCATGGGAAGACTTGGACTGTTCATTTTGGCCAGTTTCAGCTCTCAGCACAGCAGCAGCTACCCATCCTCAACCTCATGGCAGGCAGCTGTGCATGGTTCCCGGAGCAGCTTTGCACAGCTTGCAGGAGCCTGGGTGGGCAAAAAGGACATCAGTGATCTGTGCTCTGGTCACTGGTCACTGCTTCTGATCACAGAGGGGCAGACAAAGAGGCAGTGCCCATTGTTGTAGCCCCTCCCCCACTAATGCAAGTCCCTCCTCATCTGGCTGAAGTGACATCCAGGAGATTTAAAGGGACAGTGCCCTTTTTTTACCCCCTTTATTTTTCTTTTTCCCCTTTTGGTAGTCAGATATTAAAGACTAGACTATTAAAAAATGACTGCATATATGGGGAAAATTAGAAAGTGACTGGGCATTCCCAGGGAAAGTCTCAGAAAAGACCTAAGAATACCTTAAGTTTACACCTGAGACACCCTCAGCTGAGAGACAGTCTATGGAATCAAAAAACAAAAACAATAAACAAACACAGTAACAAAAAACAGCAAACCCTGGGAGAAGGCAAAGAATATAATTTCCAGAGTTACCACGTTACTAGATTCAAATGTCCAGTTTTCAACCCCAAAAATCACAAGGCATACAAAGAAACAGGGAAATATGGCCCATTCAAAGAAATAAAACAGATAGATAGAAACTGTCCCTAAAAAAGATCCAATAGAAGAAATATTAGACAAAGACTTTAAAACAGCTGCATAAAAATGTTCAAAGAACTAAAGGAACAGTGGCGAAAGTCAAGAAAACAATGTATGATCAAAATGAAAATATCAGTAAAGAGAGAGAAAATTTTAAAAGAGGTCAAAAGGAAATTCTGGAGCTGAAAAGTAAAATAACTGAAATTAAAAATTCACTAGAGGAATTCAAATGCAGATTTGAGCAGGCAGAAGAAAGACTCAGCAAACCTAAAGAAAGGACAAAGGGAATGATCAAGTATGAGGAACAGAAAGTAAAGAGACTGAAGAAAAGTGAACAGAACCTAAGGGACCTGAGGTACCAACAAGCAGACCAACACCGCACAGTGGGAGTCCCAGAAAGAGAAGAAACGGCAGAGACGACATCTGAAGAAATAATGGCTGAAAACTTCCCAAACTCGGTGAAAAACATGAATATAACTACCCAACAGGGGACTTCCCTGGCGGTCCAGTGGTTAAGACTCCGTGCTTCCACTGCAGGGGGCGTGGGTTCAATCCCTGGTCAGGGAACTAAGATCCCACATGATGTGTGGTGTGGCCAAAAAAAAAAAATTAAGAAAAAAATATCCAACAGGCTCAATAAGCTCCAAGTAAGATGAACTGAAAGCCAAAGAAAAAGAGAAAATCTAGAAAGCAGCAAGAGAGAAGCAAATAATCACATACAAGGGATCCTCAATAGGACTATCAGCAGATTTCTCATCAGAATCGTTGGAGACCATAAGGCAGTGGGTTGATATAGTCAAAATGCTAAAAGAAAAGAAACCGTCAACCAAGAATTCTATGTCTAGCAAAACTGCCCTTCGAAAGTAAGGGAGAAATTAAGACATCAAGATAAAAGCGAGAGAGTTTGTTACCAGTGGACCTGTCCTGCAAGAAATGCTCAAGAGTCCTGCAAGAAATAAAAAGACACTAGAAGCCATAACAGTAACTCAAATCTATATGGAGAAATCAAGGTCTCAATAAAGATAAATACATGGATAATTATCAAAGCTAGTATTATTGTAACAATGGTTTGTAACTCCACTTTTTGTTTTCTACATGATTTGGGAGACTACTGAATTTTAAAAATATATTAGTTTATGTTTTGGGGCACACAATATAGAAAGATGTAATTTTATGACATCAACAGCTGAAAGGGATGGGGATGGAGCTGTAAAGGAGCAGAGTTTGGGTACGTTATTGAAGTTAGGCTGGTATAAATTCAAACTATACTGTTATAACTTTAGGATGTTAAACATAATCCTTGTGGTAACCACAAAGAAAACAGCTACAGAATATACACAAAAGGAAATGAGAAAGGAATTTAAACATCTCACTATAAAAAATCAACTGAACACAAAAGAAGACAGTAACACAGGAAATGAGCAATAAAAAAGCTACAAGGCATTTAGGAAACAAATAGCAAAATCACAGAAGTAAATCTCTCTTTATCAGTAATTACTTTAAGTGTAAATAGTTTAAACTCTTCAATCAAAAGACAGAGATTGGCAGAATTGATAAAAACACATGATACAACTATATCTACAAGACCCACTTTAGATCCAAAGACACAAATAGAGTGAAAATAAAGGATGGAAAAAGTTACTCCATGCAAATAGCAACCAAAAGAGAGCATGGGTGGATATAAAAATATCAGACAAAATACTTAAAATTGACAAAGTTTACAACAAAGAAAGACACTGTATATTAATAAAAGTTTCAATAAAGCAAGAAGATAAAACAATTATAAACATTTGTGCATCAAAATATGTGAAATTAAAACTGACAGAATTGAAGGGAGAAATAAAACAATTTTACAATAATAGTTGGATGCTTCGAGATCCATTATCACAATAATGGATAAAACAACCAGACAGCACCTTACTGTACAGTAGAAACTAACACAACATTTTAAGTCAACTATACTCCAATAAAAATATTATAAAAAACCCAAAAACCAGACAGAAGATAAGAAAGGAAATAGACACTTAATACAATAGATCAACTAGATCTAACAAACACAACAATAGCATGCATATTCTTCTCAGCTGTGCATGGGCTATCCCCCAGGATAGAATACAGGTTAGGCCACAAATGAAGTCTCAAATTTTGAAAGATGGATATCATACAAAATATCTTCTCCAACCACAATGCATAGAAGTTAGAAATCAACAACAGAAGGAAAACTAAAAAATTCACAAAACTGTGGAAATTAAACAATACACTTCAACAACCAATGGATCAAAGAAGAAAATACAAAAGATATTAGAAAATACTTACAGACTAATGAAAACAAAAACACAACATGCCAAAACTTATGGGATGAAGTGTAAGTGTTGCTAATTGGGAAACTTATAGCCAAAAACACTTACTTTAAAAATATGAAAGAACAACTCAACAAAAAAAAACAACAAAAAAAACAAAAAATAACAAAAAAAACCCAACCCAGTAGAAAAATGGGCAGGAGACTTAAATAGACATTTCTCCAAAGAAGCTCAACATCACTAATTATTAGAGAAATGCAAATCAAAACTACAATGAGCTACCACCTCACACCAGTCAGAATGGCCATCATTAAAAGTCTACAAATAACAAATGCTGGAGAGGGTATGGAGAAAAGGGAACCCCCCTACACTGTCAGTGGGAATGTAAATTGGTGCAGCCACTATGGAGAACAGTATGCAGGTTCCTTAAAAAACTAGAAGTAGAGCTACCATATGATCCAGCAATCCCACTCCTGGGCATATATCCAGACAAAACTCTAACTTGAAAAGATACATGCACCCCTATGTTCACAGCAGCACTATTTATGATAGCCAAGACATGGAAACAACCTAAATGTCCACTGACAGCTGAATGGATAAAGAAGATGTGGTATATATATATACAATGGAATACTACTCAGCCTTAAAAAAGAAAGAAATAATGCCATTTTCAGCAACATGGATGAACCTAGAGATTATCATACTAAGTGAAGTAACGCAGAAAGAGAAAGACAAATACCATGTGATATCACTTATATGTGGAATCTAAAATATGACACAAATTAACTTATCTACAAAACAGAAACAGACTCACAGACATAGAGAACAGACTTGTGGTTGCCAAGGGGGAGGGGTTGGGGGAGGGATGGACTGGGAGTTTGGGGTTAGCAGATGCAAACTATTACATATAGAATGGATAAATGACAAGGTCCTACTGTATAGCACAGGGAACCATATTCAATATCCTGAGATAAACCATAGTGGAAAAGAATAGAAAAAAGAATGTATATATATATATGTATAACTGAATCACTTTGCTGTACAGCAGAAATTAACACAACATTGTAAATCAACTATATTCAATTAAAAAAACAAGAAAGATGGGACTTCCCTGGCGGTCCATTGGTTAAGACTCCGTGCTTGCAATGCAGGGGGCATGGGTTCAATCTGTGGTCAGGGGAAATAAGATCCCACATGCCACACGGTACAGCAAAAAAAAAAAGATATCAAATCAACAACCTAACTTTATAACGTAAGGAACTAGAAAAAGAACAAACTAAACCCAAAGCTAGCAGGAGGAAGGAAATAATAAAGATTAGAATAGAGATAAACAAAACAGAGAAGAGAAAAACAATAAAGAAAATCAATGAAACCAAAAGTTGGCTCTTCAAAAAGATCAACAAAATTGACAAACCTTTAGCTACTGGACTAAGAATAAAGGACAAAAGAATCAAATTACAAAAATCAGAAATAAAAGGGGGGGACATTACTATTGATTCTAAAGAAAGGAAAAGGATGTAAGAGAGTACTATGAACAATTATATACCAACATGTTGCACAACATAGATAAAATGGACAAATTCCTAGAAACACAAAACCAACCAAGACTAAATCATGAAGAAATAGAAAATGTGTATAGACCTACAATTAGTAAGGAGATTGAATTTTAAAAATCTCCAGACACAGAAAAGCCCTGGACCCAGTTGCTTCACTGGCAAATACTACCAAACATTTGAAGAACTAATATCAATCCTTCTTTTAAACTTTTCCAAAAAATCAAAGAGGATGGAACCTCTTAATTCATTCAATGAGGCCAGAATTACCCTTACACCAAAGGCCAGATATAGACACAACAATAAAACTACAAACAAATATCCCTCATGAACATTGATGCAAAAATCCTCAACAAAATGCTAGCAAATCAAATTCAACAACATATTAAAACGATCATGCCCCATGACCAAGTGGGATTAATTCCCAGAATGCAAGGATGGTTCAACATACAAAAATCAATGTAATACACTACATTAACAGAAAGAAAGAAAAAACATCACACACGATCATCTCAATTGATGTAGAAAACGCTTCTGACAAAATTCAACGCCCTTTCATGGTAAAAACATTGAAAAAACTAGGAATAGAAGAAGAAAACTACCTCAACACAGTAAAAGCCATATACAAAAAACCCAGAGCAAACATCATACTCAATGGTGACAGACTGAAAACTTTTCCTCTAATATCAGGAACAAGACAAGGATGCCTGCTTTTACCACTTCCACTGTACATAGTACTGGAGTTCTACCCAGAGCAATTAGGTAAGAAAAAGAAATAAGAGGCATCCAAACTGAAAAAGAAGAAGTAAAATTATCTCTGTAGATGACATTATCTCACATATAGAAAACCCTAAAAGATTCCACACAAAGAAAACTATTAGAACTAATAAATGAATTCAGCAAAGTAGCAGGATACAAAGTCAATACATAAAAATTAGTTGCATTTGTATATACTAAAAATGAGCAATCTAAAAAGGAAATTACAAAAACAATTCCATTTATAATATGGAAAAGAATAAAATACTTAGGAATTAACTTTATCAAGGAAGTGAAACACATGTTCATTGAAAAATATAAAACATTGCTGAAAGAAATTAAAGAGACAAATAAATGAAAATAGATCCCACATTCACTGATTGCGAGACCTGATATTGTTAAAATGTCAATATTATACCCAAAACAATCTACAAATTAAATGGAATCCCTATCAAAATCCTAATGATATTTTTTTTGCAGAAATAGAAAAATCCCATCCTAAAATTCATAGAGAATCTCATGGGACCTTGAATAATTAAAACAATCTTGAAAAAGAAGAGCAAAACTGGAGTACTCACACTTCCTGATTTCAAAACTTACCACAAAGCTATAGAAATCAAAACAGTGTTGTACTGGCATAAGGACAGACATAACAATAATGGAATAGAAAACCCAGAAATAGACCATTGCATATATAGTCAGCTGATTTTTGACAAGGATGCCAAGACGATTCAATGGGGAAAGAAGTCTTTTCAACAAATGGTGCTGGGAAAACTGGATATCCACATGCAAAAGAATGAAGTTGGGTCCTTAACTAACACCATATATAAAAATTAACTCTACATGGATAAAATACCTAAATGTAAGGCCTAAGGGGGAAAAAAAAAACTCTTTGAAGAAAACTTGAGTCAAAGCTTCACAACATTGGATCTGGTAATGATTTCTTGGATGTGACACCATATGGGACTTCATGAAAATTTTAAAATTCTGTGCATCAAAGATACTATCAACAGAGTAAAAAGGCAACCCACAGAATGGGAGAAAATATTTGTAAATCATATATCTGATTAATATCAGAATTAATATCCAGAACATATAGAACATATAGGGAACTCTTAAAGCTCAACAATACAAAAAACAAACAACCCAATCAAAAATGGGCAAAGGACTTGATATACAAATTTCAAAGATATCCAAATAGCCAATAAGCACATGAAAAGATGCTCAACATCACTAATTATTAGAGAAATTCAAATCAAAACTACAATGAGATACCACCTCACACCCATTAAGATGGCTACTATCAAAAAAACAAAACAATAAGTGTTGGCGAGGATGCAGAGAAATTGGAACCCTTGTGCACTGTTAGTGGGAATACGAAATGGTACAGCTGCTGTGGAAAATAGTATGGAGGCACCTCAAAAAACTAAGAATAGAATTACCATATGATCCAGCGATTCTACTTCTGGGGTATATATCTCAAAGGAAGCAGGGTCTCAGAGAGATATTTGTACACCTATGTGCACAGCAGCATTATTGACAATAAATAAAATGTGGAAACAAGACAAGGGTCCATTGACAGATGAATGGAGAAGCAAAATGTGATACATACATACATGAAATATTACTCAGCCTTAAAAGTGAAGGAAATTCTACAATATACTACAATGTGCATGAAACTTGAGGACAATATGCTAAAATAAGGCAATCACAAAAAGACAAATACTATGATTCCACTTATATGAGGTACTAAAAATAGTCAAATTCGTAGAGACAGAAAGTACAATGGTGGTTCCCAGGGGCTAGGGGAAGTGGGATGAGGGAGTTATTGTTCAGTAGGAATAGAGTTTCAGTTTTTTTTTTTTAAAGATTCTTTTCTTTTTTTTTTTTAATTTTATTTATTTTTGGCTACATTTTGGGTCTTTGTTGCTGCACGTGGGCTTTCTCTAGTTGTGGGGAGCAGGGGCTACTCTTCCTTTTGGTGCGCAGGCTTCTCATTGGGGTGGCTTCTCTTGGTGCAGAGTAGGGCTCTAGGTGTGCATGCTTCAGTAGTTGTGGCTCACGGGCTCTAGAGTGCAGGCTCAGTAGTTGTGGTGCACGGGGTTAGTTGCTCCATGGCATGTGGGATCTTCCCGAACCAGGGATCGAACCCATGCCCCCTGCATTGGCAGGTGGATTCTTAACCACTGCACCACAAGGAAAGTCCCAGAGCTTCAGTTTTATGAAAAAAGTTATGGAGATGTGATGGTTACACAATATTATGAATGTATTTATACCACTGAACTGTACTCTTAAAAATGGGTAAGGTGGTAAATTATATATTATGTGCATTTTGCCAGATACACAATTGAAAAAAACAATTCAGAGTAGCAAAACTAAAAAAAAAGAAAAAAACCCTTAGGCATTTATCGAGCCTCTTGTATGTCAATATGGCAACACAGCACAGCAGAAGGAGCAGTGGCTTTGGGGTCAGACAGGCCTGGTTTTAAATCCAGAAATCCAGCTCTACTGTATTATCACCTCACTTCTCCTGTATAAAACTGAGCAGAAGAGAGCATGTTTGTCTTCAGCTTCGAAGGTTTTCTATTACCTGAAGCAAGTTACTTAACCTCTCTGGTCTCAATCCCACCTATAACATAGGGAAAATAATACCAATCTCATAGATTAGCCATGAGAAATAAAGATAGTATGCCTACAGAGTAACTAATCAGTAAATGTCAGTTCTCTTTCCCTTCGAAGAAAAGGCTATTAGGATGCCCTTAGGTGAATCTGTCAGACAAGTTCAACATCAGCACAGAGACAGATACAAGGCCTTGGTTATCTGTGGGCACTTCTTTCAAGAACTGCTGAGCTCTCATGATGTGAGACACTCAAAAATCAAATCTATTAAGCTGGCCTGCAGCTTGAGACTGAGGGTATTCACTGGTTCACAATAAATAAAGAGGAAGAAGGAGTTACACAATGCATCTCTGTTCTAATTACTCAATCTCTACCCAACTGAAAACTTGCTTCATGAGAGATTAGCCACAGTCCCTGGAGCAATAAACATCCTGCGTTGCAAACCCCATTTTGCCATCTCACAGAACCTTCATAAATCTCGGTTGCAGTAAACGCATCTCTCATCTATGAAGCGACTATTTTAAGAACATTTTTACAACAGTCATCATTATTAGTCCTTCGGCCAACTCTCCCAATTAGGGGAAGAAGAAATTAATATGCAATACTGATATTTCTATTTTGCATATTTAAAGGAAAGATAGCTTGCTGTTTTCAAGGGATACAGGGCAATTTCTGGGATGTAAGGCTAATAGGTAATTTCCAGAGTTGGGTCATTCCTGCTTCCATCTCATTCTGGAAATGAGAAAAACTATTGGTCACCAAAGTGGACAAATGCCCTCCAGCAAACAACCAGTGTGGAGTGTCCACCAAGGGGTGCATGGTGCCAGCAACTTACTCCGTAGGAAGGTGAAGACTAAGCAAAAGTCCTTGAAGCGATGGTGCCTTTGTGAGAGTCGGGATGAGGATGCCAGGGTAGGTCACAGAAGGACAGTCTCTCTGATGGGGGAAGGGCCAAGCTCACAGCTATTGAGGGCACAGCTGACAGACAGAAGTGCCATTCTAGTTCTGCTCCTGTGGATGAGAACATGCACTCCTTTGAAGTTACTTGATCAAGGGGTACAGGGGGACCCTCAGTACATCCTCATGTGGCCTCACCATGGCCCAGCTCTCCAAGTGAAGAGGGCAGGAAGGACCACAGGAAGCTGAAAGTTTGCAACTGGGTAAAACTACCTGGTTACAGTGTGATCACAGGTAATGCAACTTGTTTCCTAAGGTTCAAGGCTACAAGACACGAGAAGTCACTGCAGAGAAGATAATTTAGAATTACCCTCTGCTAATTTTAAAGAAGCAGGTAGGGAGGTGACTATGGGGGACGGTTTATGCTGAATTTAAAGAAAGGCACAGACCCTGGGCTGTGTGGGTGGAGCCTCACTAGACTGCATATGGAGCAATGGCCAGAGATTCCAGGTTCTGGCACTCAGCTGTGCAGGTCCAAAGAGTGGATTTTGTCTGTACTGGCGGGCATGTAGGTTGCAGGACTAACCTGTGCTAACCACACCTTCAAAAGATTGACATAGCAAACAAAACACAAATTCACTTATTTGTAACAAGTATATAATAAGCCTTTCCAGTGACCTCCAAACTTGTTTCCTCAATCCCGCCCGTTATCAAGGTAACTGGGAGACCAAATTCATAATCAGAATGCTACTTGTTGAATGCAGACTCAGAACAAAAGAGCGGAAACACTTAAGGGGTGTTTCATCAGGTATTGGAAAAGCCTTCTGAGTGGGATGTACTTTCCAGGTGATCTGAACACGAGTAACCACCAGGAAAAGTATTAGATAATCAGCAACAAATTCTGAGGCCATATCGCCCCTTTTCTAAACAAATGCGGATTACCTGTCTACCTCGTTAACCCCAGAGTTTCTTCAGATGGAGCACAATACAATTCTCACTGCTTTGTGTATAGCCAGTCATTTTTCTGAGCCTATACCTGTCCCTCATCTTCTCAGCGAGTCATTACGGGCTCTCGGAGAGGGTTACGATGGGTTTCTTCACTTAGGTCCTGGTTCTTATTACCTCCCCGCTGGAGTGATTTTCCAGTTCTGGGGGCACTTTCATGCGTGTGTGACAAGTTCCCTCAGCCTGCCTGGACGCAGGAGGACACCTCCCACTGCCTGTTCAGCACCAATTATTCTGTTCATCTGTGGAATGTGCTTGTAACATGTTGTATTTATTTTGCCTGCACACATTCCTGCCTTCCTAGAGGAAGAGGTGAATAAATCACCCTAGCTTGCCCGCCAAGAAAGTAATTTTTTTCACCTTAGGTGGGCCGTCTGTTTCTCCGGACATAGCTCTGCTTTAACTTGAATTGAATACATCTTGTCCCAGGCGTTTTGCCAGCTGTACCAAAAAAAAAAAAAAAAAAAAGCTGTAAGCTCCAGGAAATGAAGCAACTAAAAGTGGTTTCCCTGTGATGTCAAGTCTTTTTTTCTTTTTGAAATGCAACTCATGGAATTAACCTAAAGGAAATTGTGCATCACCGTCCATAGGGGTGGTTTGCAGAGTGGCAGGAGGCCCAGATAACAACCAACCACGAATTTCCCAAGAATCAATCCGATTGAGGCATGTCGGTACATCCAGCACTGGGCCTACAAATGGAGGGGAAAACTGAGTATATGCTTTGGACCCAAACAGAGGGCCCCTAAGCTAAGGGTTCTTCTCCACCCTGGATGAACATCCAGGTCACCTATGGAGTTTTCAGTATTCATGCCTTGGTCCCACTCAAATGGCTGCTTCTGATGCCCACGTGTGTTGAGCAAAATGTCCTTAACCCATTGGGGATTAAAGACCTCTCTTAAGCTACCAAGCTATTGGGGGAAGAAATAACCCAGAGCAGAAAGAGTGTCAAAATATTTAGGCTGCACAGCAAAATTAATCAAGAAAATGAAATGACAACCCACAGAATGGGAAAAAACATTTGCAAATCATATATCTGATAGGGGGTTAATATCTAAAATATATAAAGAACTCATACAACTCAATAGCAAAAAACCCCCAAATAATCCAATTTAAAAATGGGCAAATTCTACTTATAGTTCCTTAAAAATGGAACTACCATACGATCCAGCAATTCCACTTCTGGGTATATATCTGAAGGGAACGAAAACACTATGTTGAAGAAATATCTGTACCCCTATGTTCATAGCATCATTATTTACAACAGCCAAAACGTGGAAACAACTGAGGTGACCATCGAAAGATGAAGGAGTAAAGAAGTTTTGGTATATACGTACAATGGAATAATCAGCCATAAGAAAGAAGAAAATCCTGCCATTTGCAAGATGTGGATAGAACTTGAAGGCATTGTGCTAAGTGAAACAAGTCAGACAGGGAAGGACAAGTACTGTATGATCTCACTTACGTGTGGAATCTTGAAAAGAAAAATGGCATAGAAAAAGAGATCAGATTTGTGGTTACCAAAGTACCAAAGGCAGCGGGACCGGGGGGTGGAATAAGTTGGTCAAAGGTGCAAACTTCCAGTTATAAGATAAATAAGCCCTGGGGATGTGACGTACATCAGGGTGACGACAGTTAACACTGCTGTGTGGTATATCTGAAAGTTAAGAGCGTAGATCCTAAGAGTGCTCATCACAAGAAGAAAAACTTCTTTATCTATATGAGATGTAATGTTTACTAAACTTATTGTGGTAAGCTTTTCACAATATATGTATGTCAAACCATTACGCTGAACGCCTTAACTTTATACAGTGCCGTACGTCAATTATTTCTCATTAAAACTGGGGGAAAATGTACAGGCTTAATCCAGAAGATGGTGAGCTGTGTGGGCAACAGTCAGCTGCCGGGGGTAGATGCTGGGGTTACTGTCTGGTGTGGTTACAGAGACTCAGGGTGTAGTGAGGAGCAAGTCACGAAGAGAATAAGGCAGCTTAGCCTGCAAAGTGTGGGCCCATCAGGCCAGTGGAGGGGACCTTCTCCTGCTTCAGCTCAGAGACAGAGCATCCGAAGGGCAACAGGAATCAACACATCAACATGGGAGCCACTGTCCGGAGGTGAGAGACAGAGGAGGAAATGGTAGGTACCGTGAGATAGAAGGGGAGGGCTCGCGGCCTAGCCCTAACACGTGCATAAGACTTCGGGACTCTCTGAAGCACGCAGAAGGGACGGGTCAGGGTTGGTATTCAGCCTGCATGCACTGGCATGGTGTCCCTGCAGGTTATCACACAGAACTACAGTCCCGAAGGCTGGTAAGCAGCTGAGGTTAGACCACACACCACCGAACGACATCATCCAGTGGCCACCGAGCAGGTGGAAATGGGACTTGGGACGGGTGCACCTGGACACCGGTGCATGAGCCGAGAGGGCCAAGGTGGTAGCCGAGCGGACGCAGTCCCTGCCTGCCCTCAGGAGGGGCCCAGGTGGGCAGAAGTGGAGCGACAGGCTGGCTGGGGCAGTGCTGTAGGTGAGGGTGGAAGCAAAGGCCCTCCAGGTACGGGCTCCGTGAGATGCGCCAGCATCCAGAACACGAGGGACAGCCGGCCTGGTCCTCTCCCACTGCAGCCAGTGCCTGGCCCCAGGTCTAATGACCATCAAGTTCACAGGGAAGGCATCGGAAGAGCTCGTTTCCTCTGCAGAATCATAGCTTAGAGACGGGCAGCGTCCAGCTTCATGAGAGCTTATCAAACATAAGACCACCAAGTAATTTCTAAACATCAATAATGATTTAGAAATAATTAGAATGATTGGATGACCATTTTAATTTATACCACAGAGTTAGTAGCTTCAGGATGAGTTTAGTTTAGTTGAGGGAATAAAAAGGGAATTTTTTTTTTAAGATTTTTTGATGTGGACCATTTTTAAAGTCTTTATTGAACTTGTAACAATATTGCTTCTGTTTTATGTTTTGGTTTTGGGCCCCGAGGCATGTGGGATCTTAGCTCCCCAACCAAGGATCGAACCCGCACCCCCCTGCATTGAAAGGTGAAGTCTTAACCACTGGACCGCCAGGGAAGTCCCAAAAAGGGAATATTTTAGGTTTTTACTTATATAATGATTTATTTATATACATCTGTTTATAAAACTTCCGTTGCCCTACAGCTTGTTAAACACACTGCCCGTCATCCTTAGACTGGGCAACGCAGGGTTGGGGGGATAGTGATTCAGCTGGTGGAGCTTGAAATGGCTTCATTGCACCCCTGCCCCTGCCATGCCAGGTTGGTCTGACTTGGGCAGATATGGGTTTTATCTGACTGACAAATCAAATGTTATTTTCCATGTGTTGCTGAGGACTGGGCCCAACAAACCCAGTCAGGATTTCCCAGTCACTGCTGCTCTCACGCTTCCTGAATCTTCACAAGGATCTGACCTGCAGTGCAAGGCACAAACTATGCAAAGGAAACACTGTGTTAGGCTTCTAGTAACTTTGCCAGGACAGAGAAGGCCAGAAGTTCAATGTTTAACACATAGTTATTGAACATTTAAACTGGGCCAGGCAGAGTCTAGGCACTGAGGATACACAGTAAAATGGACGAAAATCCCTACACCCGGTGCCAACGAGTGATTGCAGGGGTTTATTATTCAAAGGCCAAGGATAGATGGACAGAGCCAAGGAGAAGGCTGTGATCTCAGCTCAGCACCCTCTCCTCTGCCCTCCTTGGGTTGGAGTTATTAGAACATTGTGATTAGTGCCACAGACCTGTGGGGCTAGTCTACCCTGAGACAGTCAAGCAATCATAAGGGCAGGTACCGGGAAAGAGCCCCTGCCCCAAATTGACTGCTCCTTTGTCATGATTTAGTATCTAAAATTCTGCCATTCGATAAGCATTTTCCAACCAGTGTTCCTTGGAATCTAGTCCTTCATGATTCTTAGTTTAAAAGAAATTTTTTTCAGTAGTTAAACAAGTTTGGCAAACACCTGAGCTCTTGGTGAGTCCCAGTGAACGGCGTATTAATCTGTATGACCTACATTGGTTTTGGATTCAAAACTTGGGCATCTCTCTTTATTTTTCTAAGTATTTGCTTACGCCTCCATCCCTCTACATTGTAGGTAATTCAGTATCTCTCTCTTAAGGACTCTTCATTCCCCAAATTGTCCAGGAACCTGGGAACTTAGTCCAAAGGGAGTAGTCTTGTTTCAAAGTTCCAGGGGGAAGGAACTGATCAGTCTATTAAAAGTCCTGATTTTACAAAACACCATGGTATTGGCACAAAAACAGACATATGGATCAATGGAACAGAGTAGAGAGCCCAGAAATAAACCCACACACCTATGGTCAGTTAATCTTAACAAAGGAGGCAAGAATATACACTGGATAAAAGACAGTCTCTTCAGCAAGAGGCATTGGGAAAGGTGGACAGCCTCATGTAAATCAATGAAGTTAGAATGCTCCCCCAAACCATGCATAAAAATAAACTGAAAATGGCTTAAAGACTTAAATATAAGACAGGATACCATAAAACTCCTAGAAAAGAACATAGGCAAAACATTCTCTGACATAAATCATACCAATGTTTTCTAAGCTCAGTCTCCTAAGACAATAGAAATAAGCAAAAATAAACAAATGGGACCTAATCAAACTTATAAGCTTTTTCACAGTAAAGGAAACCATAAACAAAATGAAAAGACAACCTACGGACTGGGAGAAAATATTTGCAAACAATGCAACCGACAAAGGATTAATTTCCAAAATATACAAACAGCTCATATAACTTAACAATAAAAAAACAAACAACCCAATCAAAAAATGGGCAGAAGACCTAAATGGATTTTTCTCCAAAGAAGACATACAGATGGCCAATAGGCACATGAAAAGATGCTCAATATCTCTAATTATCAGAGAAATGCAAATTAAAACTACAATGAGGTATCATCTCACACCAGTCAGAATGGCTATCATAAAAAGTCTACAAATAATAAATGCTGGAGAGGGCGCAGTGAAAAGGGAACCCTCCTACACTGTTGGTGGGAATGTAAATTGGTGCAGCCACTATGGAGAACAGTATGGAGGTTCCTTAAAATACTAAAAATAGAGTTACCATATGTTCCAGCAATCCCACTCCTGGGCATATATCCAAACAAAACTATAATTCAAAAAGATATATGCATCCCAATGTTCACTGCAGCACTATTTACAATAGCCAAGACATGGAAACAACCTAAATGTCCATTGACAGATGAATGGATAAATAAGATGTAGTATATGTACAATGGAATACCACTCAGTCATAAAAAAGAATGAAATAATGCCATTTGTAGCAACATGGATGGACCTGGAGATTATCATACTAAGTGAAGTAAGTCAGACAGAAAAAGACAAATATCATATGATATCACTTATATGTGGAATCTAAAATATGATACAAGTGAACTTATTTACAAAACAGAAACAGACTCACAAACATAGAAAACAAACTTATGGTTACCAAAGTGTGGGGAGGGATCAATTAGGAGTTTGGGATTAGCAGATGCAAACTAGTACATATAGGATGGATAAACAACAAGGTCCTACTGTATAGCACAGGGAACTATATTCAATATCCTGTGATAAACCATAATGGAAAAGAATATGAAAAAGAATGCATATATGAATCACTTTGCTGCACAGCAGAAATTAACACAACATTGTAAATCAACTATACTTCAATAAAATACATTAAAAAAAAAAGAAAACAAACATGGTTACCAAGGGGGCTATAAATTAGGGGTTTGGGACTAGCATATACAAACTACTATATATAAAATAGATAAACAACAAGGTCCTACTGTATAACACAGGGAACTATATTCAATATCTTGTAATAAACCATAAAGGAAAAGGATACGAAAAAGAATATATATATATAATATAAAAGAATATATATATATATATATATATATCTGAATCACTTTGCTGTACACCGGAAACTAACACAGCATTGTAAATCAACTGTACTTCAATTAAAGAAAAAAGTTCTGATTTTAATCACTTCTACATAGTGTCCCTGTTGAAAACTGATTCTGACAGGCTCCAATGAGTGCCTGTCCTGCCGTGAGGATGTCCTTTCTGCTTCAGAACCCTGTGCAGGCAGCAGGGTGGCCCTGAGGACACAGACTCCTAAGGCTTATTGGATTTATACTCACACAGTCAGCCACTGTTCCACAAACATGACCACTTTGCCAAGGTGCCCGGGTATAATTGGGTTTCTAAACACAGCTGCACACTGTATCTAGAACACGCTGTTCCCCTACAAACCTCTAGGCTCTGGTGTTGAGCCTAAGCTCCTGACTCAGACTCCCTCTTTTTTCCTGGGGGAAGTTTAATGTTTTTTCGCTACCAGGGACCCTCCGTCAGGGCTATCTCAGCCCTTAGAAAGCTGAATCTCAGAAGGGAAGGGGACAGAGTGTCGATCCCTCTCCTCCTGGAGGATCCTTGGTAAGTTTAGTTTGGCACATCAGGGGGATATAGGGAAGAACAATCTCTGTAAATGTCCTTTCCCCAGAGACCTGTATATCAACTCACCTGTACTGGCATAATTGAGAGTATTCGGGGAACAAGGCAAGAAGATCTAGGGGGTCAATGTCTTGTTCCGTCTTGCTGCTTCTCCAGCTAAAAAACAAAATAAAAGAAACAAACACATTTTTTTTGTGAAAGAGAGGTAGAAGATTTTCCCCTGTTATAATTTTGTATATTAAAGGGGCATAGTCTATCTATAAAAGCCCCCGTCAAATGGATCATAAGGTATGTTCTGCTTTGGAGAGAATCAAACTCCCAAGAATCCTCTCGTGAATTTCTTCCACTGAATTAAAGCCCTAACCACCCCACCCCCCGAGCTTCTTGGGAAGCCAGTCCGCATCTCTGAGTGAGTCAGGCTCCTAGTGGAGAAATCTCTGAAACTTTTAAGTCGGGGAAGAAAATCCCAGCATTTGCCAACATAGTTTGGACTCATTAATTTTCTGACACTAAAAAGGCTCTAATTTCTATGGAGAAGAGAAACACACTGAACAAGTATGATAATCTTAAGCCCCTCATTCTCACTGATACTTGGCCTTCCCCATTTTCTGAAATATTTTACATCGAGTAACTTAAGACACAAAATAAAACATAGCATACACTGTTCTTTTTTAAATTAATTAATCTATTTTTGGCCGCGTTGGGTCTTTGTTGCTGCGCGCAGGCTTTTCTCTAGTTGCGGCAAGCGGGGGTTACTCTTCATTGCAGTGCGCGGGCTTCTCATTGCGGTGGCTTCTCTTGTTGTGGAGCACTGGCTCTAGGCACATGGGCTTCAGTAGTTGTGGCACGTGGGCTCAGTAGTTGTGGCTCGCGGGTTCTAGAGCGCAGACTCAGTAGTTGTGGCGCACGGGCTTAGTTGCTCCGCAGCATGTGGGATCTTCCCGGACCAGAGCTCGAACCCGTGTCCCCTGCATTGGCAGGCGGATTCTTAACCACTGAGCCACCAGGGAAGCCCAGCATACACTGCTGAAGCTTTCTTGATGCAGGATATTTTACACTTCAGCCTTGCTGGTCCAATCGGCACAAGTCACTAGGATTCTGTGGGAAAACGCAGTGAAAGTTCTGTAAGGTGGTAACAATGTGGGGACAATTTTTGCTACTTCATCCTCAAAGGAGCCCTGTTTGGAATATTAGTGATAAAAGCAAAGACTAACTTGCCAAGGACAGAAGACAGTGTTATTGCAAGGCTTTCTTTTGCTAGAACTGTTATCATGTTTTAGGCTAATTTTAGTGGACATATTTGCCTCCCACTCTAATGCATGCCCACATCCTATGAAACAGTAAGTGATGTTTTAATAGGATTATAATATATGCAAAAACATATCATGTATTTAGAGATGAAATATCCAGGGAAAATATTTCCATAGCTTACTATTTCTTGGCATTTCCTGTGTCCTATCTGATACGTATATACACAAAGGGAGCTGGTTTTAGTTATCAAATACTGTGTTGTATTTATTACTTCAACTTGCATATGTTTCTATTTGGATTTCCAAACATGCAATTTTTAACATGTTTTATTAGTGACAGAGCAATAAAGGAACAACTTTGCAGCTAATTTAACACCTATAAATTTCCCTGCAGTGTAAAAGAAATGGCCTCGGCAGACCACATGTCTGCTCATGTTTCAAAGAATATTAAATGTAAATACTTCTAAAATGCCCTGCAGTTCGAGTTCTCTTATTCCATAAAACACTTACAGGTTCATTGCTTATACTTTTATAAAAAATGGTACCTGATTCTGAACAGACTTATTATGTGAAAACTATTTTTTTAAATAGCTATATTTGAGAAGTCATATAAAAGCTAGATGATTACAAATAACAATTACAATCAACCTGAAAAATGTTAAAACGACATTGATCAAAAAATTTGAAAATGTATGTCAACATAAAACCTGCACACAAACTTTTATAGCACCTTTATTTATAATTGCAAAAACTGTACACAACAAAGATGTCCTTCAACAGGTGAAAGGATGAACAAACTGTGGTATATCAATATCATGGAAAATTATTCAGTGATAAAAACAAACTATTGAACTCTAAAAACATGTGAATGACTCAAATACATATTGCTAAGTGAATGAAGCCAGTCTATACAGGCTACATACTATATGTTTCCAATTATATTATAGTCTGAAAAAGGTAAAACTATAGAAACGGTAAAAAGATCAATAACTGCCAGAGTTCCAGGCAGGGGAAGGACAGATTAGGTGAAGTCCAGGAGATATTTTAGGGCAGTGAGACTATTCTGTATCATAATGTAATAATGGATAGTTAACACTATGTATTTGTCAAAACCCATAGACCTTTACAGCACGAAGACTGATCCTTAATGCATGAACGTTAAAAAAGTATATTTAAGAGGTTGGGGTATCGCAGGATGGAATGCAGAATGTGACAGAACAATCTAACTGTATTACAAACGTACAAAACAACCTCACTGGAGCGTGGGGTAGAGGGAAAGGTGCTGACCTGAGCAACTTTGTAAATGGAGCCTATAAAACTGAGGGCAAAAGACACTGCCACATAAGCACTGTGTCCTAGTTGATAAAATTATTTATTGCAGGATACGGGTTAACAATTCTGACACTGCTGTACACAAATGCTGGAACAGAACAACTAAATGAGTGGCAGATGGTGGGGACAGGAGAGGGAGGTTACCCATCAGCAAGGGGAGAAGGTCAGAACAGTTCATGTAGAAACAGATTAGAGTTGGAGACGTCAACATAAACTCATGTGTAGCTTGATATAAATACAATGGTGACATAGAGAAATACCTACAGATGTGTGCACATAGGTTAGTATATGCACCTATATTCCCCAGCTCCATCAGCAGAGAGGGCCCAGAAGTTATGACACTCCAGTGGCAGTGAGTCCACCTAGTGCCTGGGTCTGCGTTTCCAATCCATTCTCCAATAAAAGGAACCAGCATTCCTTGAGGACATGGCTGATTCTAGGACTGGGGCAGGAAATATACAAGATGAGCTTGGAGCTTCTTGTAGTGCCAGAAAGTAAGAAAATGTTGGGGGAAAAAACCTAACACCTGATGACGGTTTATATCAAAAGGACACAGGAGAAAACTAAAAGGACTCCCAATGGCCAAGGCTGGAACAATTTGAGCAACAAAAGAACATTTTTAAAGTACTATTGGAGGGAATTCCCTGACAGTCCAGTGGTTACCGACTCCGCTCTTTCACTGCCGAGGGCATGGGTTCAATCCCTGGTCGGGGAACTAAGATCCCGCAAGCCACACAGCCAGCCAAAAAAAAAACAAGAAGGTACTATTGGATTATAATCCAAAGTATAAAATAAAATATCCATGAGTTCATACTGATATGAATAAATGAGGGAGAACAGACACATCTCGTGTGCAGAAGAATTCCAAAACCTGTGCGCAGGTACTCGGCCCTCAAGGAGGAGGAGCATAACGTGACTCCTTGGGTGTGGGCTGTGCAGACTGACTTCCTTCCAAAGGGTGCGGCATGCGGTGGGGAGAAGACAACCAACTTTGCAGTGGAGAAACCCGACACACACTGCCGCAGCCAGGATCAAGGTCAACATCCACTGTGGTGAGTCCGTCCCCAGTAAGTGCCCGTGACACAATGTGATGAAGATGGAACTTCACCTCTGTGGCCTTCTTCCCCAAAACACACAACCCAAGTCTAACCGCACGATAAATATTAGACAAATCTCAATTGAGGGACGTTCTACAAAACACCTAACCAGTACTCCTCAAAACTTGTCAAGGTCATCAAAAACAAGGAAAGTCTAAGAAATGGTCACAGCCCAGAGGACCCTAAGGAGACTTGACAGTAAATGTAATGTGGTGTCCAGAGCAAGGACATTAGAAAAAAACCAAGAAAAAATGAATAAAGTATGGGCTTTAGTTAATAACAATTTATCAATATCAATTCATTAATTGTAACAAATATATCACATGAATGTAAGACGTTAAATAATAGAGATAGAGGTATAGGTATATCGAAGTTTCTGTATTGTTAGCAACTATAAATCTAAAACTATTCTGAAATTTTAAAGTTTATTTTTAAAAATATATTGAGAATCATATGCTCACAGAAAGTGGGAAATGGAAGGTACCACAAAAACCGTCAGTTAAACCTTTTATTTTACAAGGGAGAAAACTGAGGATTTATAGTACGGTTTTGTAGCCTGCATTTTGAGAAAACAGTGGTGGCTTGCTGCTGAGCTGGTCCTCACTGACACTAAACATCAATCACAGTACACAGCAGACACTCAATAAATTATTACTGAATGCTGAATAACTCCCAACAACCTACCGTCTACCCAAGTATCTTATCCTCTCACTCGTTCATTTATTAACTCATTCATTCATTCAACAAATATTTACTGAGTGTCTGGCACTATCATTTTACTCCTAGAACTATAACCACTTAGAAACTCTATCCAAAGGATGGACATTTTGGCAATTTTCCATATCTGACTTTGTAGGAAACTGTTTATCTGATTCAAGTTTATAAGCGTCCAAGGAAGAATGGTCTCAAGCCAGGTTAATAGAACACAGACTAAGGGGGTACAAGAAGGAAGGCTCTGAGTCCCAAAGGGGATGTGTGGTTCGTTTATACTCAGGCTGTGGGCTGCAGCCTTTTTGAGTAATACTGTTATTTTAGACTCTCTCATCTCTCATTCCACTCCTTCTACTACTCACTGAGACAACGGGCTAACAGCCTAATGTTGTCTTCTTTCCAGTTTCAGCTCCACTACTTACCAGCTGGGTGATCTTGGCCAAGCTGCCTAATCTTTTGGGGCCTCAGTTCCCCCATCTGAAAAATTACCTCATGAAAGAATGTTGCTTGGGTCAAATAAGCCCACATTTCTAAAATGTTTGGCACACTTGGCAATGACATTATTATTACTACTGTCAATACTGTTATTGTTATCATTACCGACCAACCAGAGGCTTGTACCTGGGAAGCTCTGACAGTCACTCGGGATCTACAAAGAACACACGTTGGCACACTTAATCAATCTTTCCATCTTTCTCGGTTTGATAAGTAGGTTGTTTCCAACAAATCACAAAATTATCGTTGTGATCTGGGCTATGATTCCATTTACTGTCAGTCCAATGCCTCTTTTAGACTGCCAGGAAACCAAAGGTCTTATTTTCAAGTTCCCTTCCTTCTTGGCCTCTTTTCCTGCCAAAATTTATTTTCATGTTAACATTTATTCTAAATATTCCATGGGCTCCTAAAACTGGACAGTTCTCCTAGATTCAGTTCTCTCTGGAGGTCCATTTTTTCTGACTTTATTTCTATGATATTTAAAGATCAGGTTCATCACAAGATAAAGACTGTAGTGTCTAAGAAATGTAATTAACTATTTACCAGTAGGTTTAGCTCCAAGCCTCAGGATTTACTGACTTCTTTAAATTTGCTAAAAGTCACCAAACAATTCAAAGAAATTTCTCCGTTCTGCTTTCTCCTCACTCTCCAGAAGAAGTCAGGTTGTTGGCCACTGATTGCATTTGGTATTTAAAAGGCCAAGTCTTGGGACTTCCCTGGCGGTCCAGTGGTTAAGAATCCACTTTCCAATGCAGAGGACGCCGGTTCGATACCTGGTCGGGGAACTAAGATCCCACATGCCGGGGGGCAACTAAGCCCGCGTGCTGCAACTACTGAGCCCGTGCACCACAACTAGGGAACCCAAGTGCCACAACTACAGAGCCCATGTGCTCTGGAGCCCATGTGCCACAATTAGAGAGAAGCCCACACGCCACAACAAAAGATCCCACGTGCCACAGCTAAGACCCAACATAGCCAATAAATAAATATTTTTAAAAATAAAAATAATAAAATAAAAGGCCAAGCCTTATACTAGAAGATCAATACATCTAAAATAAAAACATGGGTTTGGGGATAACTTTTATTGTTAGGGGGTGGAGGAGGTCAAGCTAACAGAAGTTTGTTTTTGGCATTCCATGTCTTAGCTGGGCTTGTGCAGAGGTTAACATCAGTAGCAGATTCCTGTTGAAATGAGTTGTCTGTTCTTTTAAAGTCTCTCAACAGCCACCAAAGAAAAGGAAGGTTAAACCTTTATCTATTAGGCCATTGTTCATAGGTGTCAATGATGCCAATAGAACAATATTGTCTTGTTACGTCTAAGTGCATTTAAGCAATGGGTGTTCCTTGAGCCATACTTTAAAACATAAAATACTTTAAACGTTGATTGCTATCGTATCAAACTATTTCACTATTAGATTACTACCATTATTGTGAAACACATTGAATAAAAAGTTAGTATGTTCAAAACAAAAAACAACAAACAAGAAACAAAACAAAAAAATAAAGAGCAGGTGCGTCAGGGTGCTCACGACCTCTACATGCCAATGCTGTGAACAAGTCCCAGGCCCCCCGTGTGACTTACTGTCCATGCCCAGGTAAAGGAGGTCATGTGTTTGCTCTTCTGATGAAAAGTTTCTGAGCAAGAAGATCCCTGCCATGAGCCCCGTTACAGCCACGGCTGCCTGTCTGGCATCCTGTCAGTTCCCAAGTGCATCCTAATTCCAGTACGAGGGCCTCTGGGAAGCAGGTCCCTTCCTACAGCTGCAGCAGCATCAGCGTGACATCGTAGGTGACAGCCCCTTGGTGATTAATAATTCTGTCTCCTCAAGGGCTTCACTGGAGGCTCCTTGGTGGAGGAAGTTTTCCTAAGTGTCACTGCAATGGCAGAAAGCTAACTAAGTTTGGGTAATAAAGGTTACCTTCTTCAACCCAGATGCAAAAACCATTCTCAGCACAAATGTTCCAGGTTCAGAGGAAATCTTAAGGGAAACTTTAAATAGTTTTAATCAAAAAGAATATCCTTGTACTGAGTTCAAAAATAATTAAGTTAATAAAACAGGTTAACTGTTTCTTTTTAACGCATGGAAGATTTTAAAGACATTCTAAAAGGCGATTTTGTCTGTAGCTCATTATTATTGCAACAAACATACTGTGAATTAGTTTTCCATTAGCGTCATTATTTTGAAACTCCTTTTGTTAAGGATACTCACATAAAACAGGTCCTCCTTCTCTCCTGGGAGGGGCCTGCGAAGGTTGAAACCGGCTGCTGCTTCTCTCCACACCCTACCATCAGCGACTCCAGAAGGATTTAAGCCTGAAGGAAACAGGAGAAAGGGGTCAATTAGGGAACAGAGAAGCAGCAGATTCTAAATCAGGGCACATGCATGAGCTCTCAGGTGGAAATCAGGGGAAGAGTTTATGTGTGTTCTCATTTTTTTCACAAGCTTAAGATGTCCAACTATTTATACCTAAGACATCTCCTGAGACTTCTTCTGATTGGAAGGATTTTGTTGTTGTTATCATTTGTTTGCTTGTTTTTTAGGAAATACTAATCAGCTCGCTTTTCAAATTTAATGCCCATACTTTTAACATAGTTGCTTAAGTTCTGTATCATGAATTGGCTCTGTCATTAATTTGGGGGCATTTTTCTATTTGTAATAAACGTGATTGGACATAAGAGTGATAACATATACCTATATAAATAAGACACACACATATATAGTAAGTATCATATAAAAACATAGCAGGAAGTATTTCCTGGAAATCTGGACAGTATACTTGAACAGCCTTACCCACCTCACATGAGAAGTTTACTCTGGGAAGCTCCAGAGCTTGTCTCAAAGAGACAGATGGTCTCCAGAGCAACATAAACCAGGGCTCAACAAGAGGTCTCAGTAACAGGCCATCAGGAAAAAACAAAATAAAACAAAATGCCTTAAGTTTCCATATACAAGAAAACAAATACTGGTTTCAGATTTTTAAAAATTTGAGCCCCAAATTAAAAGTCTCAAGGGCGGGACTTCCCTGGTGGTCCAGTGGTTAAGACTCTGCATTCCCAATGCAGGGGGCCTGGGCTCGATCCCTGGTCAGGGAACTAGTTCCACGCATGCCGCAACTAAAGATCCCACATGCCGCAACTAAAGATCCCACATGCCGCAACTGAAAGATCCCACACGCGGCAACTAAGACCCAGCGCAGCCAAATAAATAAATAAATATTGCAATATTAGGAAAAAAAAGTCTCAAGGGCAACCTCTCTAATTGCAGGCCTTGGTTTGCAACTCAACTGCTTCCCAAATGGGCAACTCTGTGCCATGGACATCAGGTTGAATAGTTACAGACGTTTCTAGTTTAACAGTGTTCAATAATTCTCCCTAGAAATGATGGGAGTGCAGCCAGTGATGAGTAAATGTTTGAGACATAACAAAGGACTAGAAAGCCCAGATGCAAATGTGCTTTTGAGGGGAAATCTTTCCTGAGTGACTAGGAACATGATCTGGAGGCAATGGACAGTTACACCCTGAAGCAGGCCTGCAAGAAACACAACGCCAGGCCTACTGTATGGATTTGGATATTGCTGACTATAAAAGGGAACCAACTATTTTGAACAACTATGGATTAAATACAAGGAAACAAAATGAGCAATGTAATCAGGGAAATAAAGAAGCGTTAGATGAACAGGGAAATAAGAGGAAGAGGAAAGTCAGTATGTGTTGGCACTGCACTTCTGGGCTAGGTCAGCGCTGGGTAATCGAGATGGACAGCTCTTCTGATGGACTGAGGCCTGAACAGTTTCCACTTTCTTCCTCATACTCACGTATTTCTACACATTTAAGTCGTACAAATAAATTAACCATCTCTTTGGCATAAGCTTTCTGTAGTAAGCATCACAGGGAACGTATTTATAAATACGCCAAGGGAATGTGCAGTCAACTGCACACACTTCTCGCATCTGTTTCTTGGATCCCATGCCACTTGCTCCAGCCTCAGGGAAGTGGAGCTTGGAGATTCGAGCTCTCTCAGGCCGCTGACTGAGTCTGGTTTTGCAGGTCTTCACTTGGCTGTGTGTTCCTCCATCCCGGGGTGTGTACACATGGCTTCCCTAGAACAGCTGTCAGCAGGTCCTTCCACTCACCTCCCTTCCGGAAACGCCTTCCTTTGACTTCCACGCCAACCCTCCGAATTCTTCTACCACTCCCATTCTCTGCTCACCCCTGAACGCCAGTGGCCCCTGTGATTCTGACCTCAGCCCAGTTTCCTTCTCGCTCAGAGTCCATTCCCGGCACGTGGGGAAGCGCGTGGGCACTAGACCCAGAACCTGCAGGCTGCGTGTGTGCGATCCTGCGCAGGTTCCCTGACATCTCTGACGTGTCCCCTCTTATAAAGTGGGGCCAATACGCGGACCGACTTCATGGGGTCATAAGGAAGAGCGAATGCGTTCAGACGTGTAAAGTGCCTGGCACCCAGAGTACAGGCTCAGCTTCTTTAACTGGGACAGCCATGGCTTCAACTATCATTTAGTTGAATAACTCGATCACTTACTTAGTTGATGGTTAGTTGACTAGCGGATAAACTCTGATTTTCTAGCTCATATTTCTTTTCTGAGCTCCAAGTCCATTTAGCCAACTGCCTACTAAACATCCCCAGTTACACCCAGGGCTCCTTCAATTAATTCCACGTTCACAGACTAACCATTCTCCTCTCCCCGCTCCTGCTCCACCCAAAACTGCTCTCCTTTTTTATTCTTTTTCCGAGATGAGTAACGGCATCATCCATCCAAGGGTCCAAACCTTCGAAAGTTAATAGAATCTCCCCTTTTCTCAACTACCTGTACCCTAAACATAAAAATCCAACTGCGGAGACTTCCCTGACAGTCCAGTGCTTAAGACTCTGCACTTCCAATACAGGGGGCACAGGTTCAATCCCTGGTCAGGGAACGAAGATCCCACGTGCTGCACGGCGCAGACCAAAAAAAAAAAAAAAAGAAAAGAAAAGAAAAGAAAATCCAACTGGTCACCACATCTTTTCAGTTTTGCTTCCTGACCATCTTCTCTTCTGGGTTACCCTCCTCCCTGCCTCTAGACTCTTCCCTCCCACACCGTCCTCCTTTGACACTGCAGTCAGCGGGTTCATCCTTCCTAATGGTTTTCATCATCTGTCCGTTGACCTTCAGGATAAATCCACAGTTTTTAGCACAGCATGTGAGGTACTTCATCAACTTGCCTCTTTCTCTTCCTCTGTTTTATCTCCTCCCACCCTCAGTTCCAGCCGCACGAAACCACTGTAATCCCCAAAGTTATCACCTCTCCTTCACCGCCATGCCCTTGTTAATACAACCAGGATCACCCCGTTCTCCATCTAGATAATCTTGCTCTGTTATAATCTTTCTAACTCCTGGGACTCTGCTCCAGATGGAATTAAAACAACAACTAAAGGATAGTTAACAGATGCTACAACTCCAGTTCAGTTTGCTCAAAACAGAGTGAAATTCCTTTCGTGCCTTTATTTCTGAGGCACAGAATAGATTTTTCTTAGTCGTTTTATTTTTTGCTTTCCAGTGACGGATAATGACTCTTTGCGTGAGGAGCTGGTGAGGTGGGATAGACCTTCTACCAATATGTCAAAATAAGAGATCTAGATGGTGAGGAAAACTTGGCGAAAACTCACAAAGAAACTGTGAAAGGGGAAGAGGTGCAAAGCCAGCCGCTTTCCTGAATCACAGGAGCCGTTCTTCCTGCTCCTCCTCCCCCCGCTCCTCTGCTTTCTCTGTCCTTATCTCTCTGCTCTCTTTGTCCTCATCTCTCTGTCTCTGTCTGTCTCACACACACACACACACACACACACACACACACACACTTCTCTTAAGGGAAGAAGAGCTCTGTGTTCTCTTTAAATCCCTCAGGTCCTACATTTTATTGCTCTAACAGTTCGCCTCCCTGAGGTTCCTGCCCAGACCAGCTATTTCCTTCGGTAGAGAAGCTGTTGGTTCACTCTCGCCTGGCTTGGAAGCGTCTGGGGGGCAGGTCTCGCAGCCCCGTCTCCCGCCCCCCCTCCTCTCCCCGGTCCTGGCGGGCGGGCGACAAGGCAGACAAAGGTCCGTTTGTAACCTCCTTCCAGCACCTCCTCTCTTCTCCTTTTGCCCAAACTCACCCAGCGAGTTGGAGCATTTCAGAAGATTCCTCTGTCAAGAAGACCAAAGGAAAGGAGAAGAAAAAGGGTATGGACTTTTTTTCCTTAAAAATCATTTTATGTCATTGATTCTACTGCAAACTACTGCTATAGATTAGAGCAGAAGTGTATTTGTGTCTTGAGTCAGAAGAGAAGGACAGAGAGGCAGAGAGAGTCTCTGAGGAGGTGATGTGTGCACTTCGAGAAAGAGGATGCTTTCCCAGGTTAGAGGAAAAGAATCAGTTGAAAAGAGAACAGAAAATGTACACTCCTTAACGGGAAAGGCGTTTAACTGGGGACTTAAAAGGAGCAGGCTCCCTCACTGCTGCTCCGTGTTAAAGCCCCCGTCTGCCCTGAATCCGGCTCCACCATTCCACCTCTCAGGACTACGCGAGGGTGATGAAGTACACAAGTTCCTTTTCAATGCAGTAGCTGTATCTCTGTATTCCTACTTTACTTAAAGTTTAATGGCAATGTCTAAGACAGTGAATGTTTTCTGCTTTTAAAAATCCTGATTCCTTCTAGAAAAATGGTATCGATGACCTTAACTGCCAAGCAGAAATAGACACAGAGGTAGAGGACAAATGTATGGATAGCAAGGGGGAAAGGGGTGGGGTGGGAGGAGTTGGGAGATTGGGATTGACACATATACAACTATTGATACTATGTATAAAATAGACAACTGATGGGAATATACTGCATAGCACAGGGAACTCTACTTAATGCACTGTAATGTCCTAAATGGGAGGGAAACCCAAAAGGGAGGGGATAGATGTATCTGTATGGCTGATTCATTTTGCTGTGCAGTAGAAGCTAATACAGCATTGTAAAGCAACTATACTCCAATAAAAATTTTTTAAAATCCTGATTCCTAAAAAGAAACTGGTATAAATGTGTGAGACAAAGAGGGAATTCACAGAATTCATCCTTGGTGTCCCCACTGTGGAACACAACACAGTGTCTGTACTGCTGCGATACAGGGAACTCTTTTTCCCTTTGGGGCTTATAAAAATTCCTCTTTAAAATTCCTTGACTTAGTTACATAGACTGTGTAAAGCTCTCCCAAACGCTGGTCCTTTTATCCAGTGATGATGATTTCTCATGGCCAGGGAAATAGTTAACATGATGCAAGCCTGCGTATTCATATCATTCTCTGGGGTGCTTGAAGGCAGACCACCTTCAGGGAGGACGTGGACTTTGTTTTTCCACTGATGAAGGTCTCTTGGGTACTGGGGCTGATCGTGTCTATTTTAAAGATGTTTGGAAGGCTTATCCACCTTCTACTACCACTTCTTTTCCTTTAACCTACACTTTGAGAAGTTTCACTCCAGCCCTCAGTCATTCTAATACAAAACTCTTCTGGTACAGAGAGTGGGAATTTTAACAATAATAGTGATTTTCATCCACCAGGAACGATGAATGGAAAAACACCACGACTGGACGGCAGTTTTAATCTCTTCCAACTATAATTTTGATAGTTTAAATGTCAAGTTCTGAGCTGGAGTTTTCATTTGTTTGTGCAGCCTTTGCTTCCTTCTGGCTGTGTTATGAAAGGAGTCTGAAAATGGGCCGCCCTTTCTGTCTAACTCATCACCTCTGTTTCACCCCACTGCTCTCAATACCAGTTTCCAGAACTGGCATCAGCTGTCCGCATGAGCATTGCTGCATAAAGGCCTCAACGCTTTCACGACATAGCTCTGTTTTGGCCATTAAATGAGATACTTCTTCTTTTTAAGTCTCTACTTAACTCCAACCATTCAAAAGCCTGCCGGTGCCAAATACCCTCACACAACCAAAATTTGCAATGCCCTACCCATATGATGGTGACAATGATTTGTTGCTTAATTGGAAACATCTTGTTCATAGTTCTGTATCCTCTGCAGTGATCTATTAAAAATAATGCCACTATTGGGATATGAATGGTATCTTACAATATTAGTTAATTACATAAAATTGAATCCAAAAAAACCAATTGGTAACTATCTAAAGATCTCTAGTTATTCCTTCAGATATTCAGTTTTTAGCCTTGTTTTCTGTTGTAATTTAGATGTACTTCAGGAGGAATTTTAAATGCATGTACTTCAACAGAAAGAGGGGAAAAAATAGAGCAATTTGCTTTGAATTGGTCAAAGTCATTTCACTCTTGTTGGCGCTTGAAAAATATATGATCTTGATGGATTGCGAAGGATGAAGGTCGGTGTCTTTTAATGAAAAAACAAACCAATGTATCATGGTAACATACTGGTTCAGGCATCTCCCCCCTTGCCAAATAATAGTTAAAGCTATTTATCTGCACTTAAGTAAAGGAAGAAGAGAAGACTTCAGTTCAGTTCAAACATGTAATTTATAAAGTGTTAAAAAAAAAAAAAAAAACTACCAGGGAGTACTTGCCAGGTGTGGAACTTTCCATCCCAGTACGTGACTGAGGTGGACAAGAGACATCATTCTGTGCTCTGGCCGGGACACAGCCAGGAAAGGCGCATGGTGTGGCAACATACCCACTTACTTCTCCAGCAATTTACTTATTCCTTCCTTCAGCAAATGCTTTCTGAATGCTTCCTATGAGCCCAGCCTGGAAGCAGGCCCCTGAGAGATGCAGGAGGAGGGGAAGGTGCTCTGCTCGCCTTCTCGGTGCTGGCATCTCTTCCTCCAGTCCCCGTACATGGGCTGGCCCTGGTCTCCATCCCTCCCCTCTTCTCTTCCCACTCTGCACTCACTACCCTGCGGCCCCACAGCTATAAATACTATCGATAAATATCCCCATGACTCTCGAATTCGTACTTCTGGCCCTGACTTCCAGACTCACATTCAACTGCCTACTCAGAATCTTCATTTCATGTCTGATAGGCATCTCAGATTAACTTGTCCAAATTCTTTTTTGGTTGTTTGTTTAAATTTTTATTGGAGTATAGATGCTTTACAATGTTGTGTTAGTTTCTACTGTACAGCAAAGTGAATCAGCTATACATACACATATATCCCCTCTCTTTTGGATTTCCTTCCCATTTAGGTCACCACAGAGCACTGAGTAGAGTTCCCTGTGCTATACAGTAGGTTCTCATTAGTTATCTGCTTTATACATATTATCAACGCAAATCAGCCAAGAATATTAAGGCCAAAAGGAAAAAAGTAAAATATATATGCAGCAATATATATATTTATTTTATTTCATACCTGTATGAGATGATATATGTACACTAAACTTATTGTGATAATAACTTCATGATGTATGTAAATCAAATCATTATGCTATATACCTTAAACTTATACCGTGCTATTTGTCAATTATATCTCAATAAAACTGGAAGGAAAAAAAAATTAACTTGTCCAAAAGTTTACCCTTAGATCCCCCCCGCTAGATCGACTCCTTGCAATTCATCCTCAGCTCATGTCAGTAAATGTCAGTACCATTCAGGTCAGAAACCTAAGAGTCATCCTGGATTCTTTCTCTCACCTCATTCTTCAATCAACTTCAACTTCTTTCTCCGACGTACCTCTCTCCCCCGCCAGCCCCCGCAAACATAAATGTTAGAGTTTCCCACTGTCCCTGGCCATCTCAATTTCTCCTTCTTAACACCCTCGCCAATGCACATCAAAAAGAAGCACACAAAATGTTAACAACAGCCCTTTCCATGTTGACACTCCAGTTGAATTTTATTCTATCTGTGCTTTTCTGTATTTTCCATGTTGAAACTATTACTTTTTTTTAGAAAAATTATTGATATTTTTCTAAAAAAAAAATATCCAACTAGGATTACAGCTCTCATTAGAACCATCCGATGGAAAGAAAGCATAAGACATTAATAGTCATGAAGTGAGCTTAAGAACAAACTACACTTAAATGCAGGAAATATAAGAAAGCTAATATGAGGCCAAATTGTCTAAATGCATGACTTTGTCCAAAGGCCACAAGGAATAGACAAAATTAAGATAGATTACCAAAAATAAGAACATGATTACATAGTAAAAAAAACTCTGAAGATCAAAGCTCTAAAAGATAAGAAATATGCCAAAGACCTAAAATAACAGAAAAATTCTATCGCATTAGGGCAAGAAGATTAAAAAGAGCTTACAGCTCCCTTTCCAACTCCTCCCCATACACCCCACCTTCTGAAAGAGAGGAATTTGGTGAGAGGGGTTAGAGAAAAGCCAGGTGATGTTTGTTGTTGAATCTTCTGATAAAGGGACACATACATAGAAACATATATTTTTAAGTCACGTATGAGCTAGTAGGCCAGAATAAATGCTAGTTTTGACAAAAAGCAAGCAAGCAAACAAAAGAAATTGGGAAGTATATTTTAAAGTCAAACTATTTAGAAAAAATTAAATACAATTAAATTAAAACAGTAGTACCTGATGACATGCAAATTTAAGGATTTGGTAGCTCACTAACCTCTTCCAGGCATAAATAGTTCTCTGCAACTAGATATTGAGTTTAGTAATCTGAGAAACTCCTCCTTCCCTGGCTGTAAGCATCTAAAGATTAAGATATATTATTTATTCTTTCACTAATGTGCCAGGCACTGTTTAGGGTACTTGGATACATACCAGACAAAATCCTGCCTTCCTGGAGCTTACATTCAAGTTTGGGGAGACACAATAAGAATATTTTATAATAATTTAGAGGTTTATAAATGCCATGGAAAACTAGAGCAAGTAAGGCAGATTGAGAATCTGAAAGAGGAGATAGAATTTTATTTTTTTAATTAAAAAAATTTTTAAATTGAAGTATAGTTGATTTACAATGTTGTGTCAGTTTCTGGTGTACAGCACATATATATTCTTTTTCAGAGTCTTTTCCATTATAGGTTATTATAAGATATTGAATATAATTTCCTGTGCTATATGGTCTTTGTTGTTTATCTATTTTATATATTGTAGTATATATCTGTTAATTCCAAACTCCTAATTTGTCCCTCCCCCTGACCTTTCCCCTTTGAAAATCATAAGTTTGCTTTCTGTGTCTGTAAGTCTGTTTCTGTTTTGTAAATAAGTTCACTTGTATCATTTTTTTAGATTCCACATATAAGTGATATCCTATGATATTTGGCTTTCTCTGTCTGACTTACCTCACTTAGTATGATAATCCCTAGGTCTATCCATGTTGCTACAAGAGTCTTTATTTCATTCTTTTTTATGGCTGAGTAATATTCCATTGTATATCTGTGCCACACCTTCTTTATCCATTCCTCTGTCGATGGACACTTAGGTTGCTCCCATGTCTTGGCTGTTGTGAACAGCGCTGCAGTGAACATAGGGGTGCAGGTAAGGGGAGACAGAATTTTAAATAGCACAGTGGGGTAGGTGTTATTGAGGAGCAAAGGCTTGAAGAAGGTGAGGTAGTTAGATATGCAGATATTTGGAGGAAGAGCTTTCCAAGCAGAGGCCCTGAGGCAAGAATGCATCTGGCATTTTTGAGGAACAGCTGGAACAGAACAAACAAGGGGAAGAATAGATGATTTCAGAGAGGTGATGGGGAGCCAGATTGCATATGGAGGTCACTGCAATGACTTTAGCTTTGACTCAAAGAAAGTGGAGTTGTCGGAAGAGGATGGGTTTAGTTATTGATACCTTCCTTAATTCCTTTGGTATTCCTGGCACTCTGGACAGTGCCTGGCATAAATGAAACACTAAGAAACATTTGTTAAGTGAAACTGAGTAAAAGCAGCTTGCTCCTGTTCTCCTCTCTCTCATGTGGTTGCTGAATAGCTTGATCAGTGACCTGCACATTAGCACTATTCTCTCACTTCCCCACCTTCCCAGCAATGGCTGCTCTTCTCCTGAAAATCCTTGCTGGGTTGATGCTGGTCTGTGCAGAGGAAGTACAAGAAGATCTGGGCCTGAAGATTAGAGAGCGACTCCGGGCTACATTTCAGCAGCCTATTTCATCGAGGACAAAGTTTACAAGCACCATTGTAGAAGTAGGAAGGGCAGCCTAAATGAATAGCTCCTGTGCAACCATACTGGGTCTTATTTGTTGAATTCTGGGACAAATAGCTACTTACCCTATCTAAGAGATGCACATCAGAGGAATCATATTTCAATTTGGGGAAGGGAGAGTAGAAGAAGGGAGAAACATAATTCTGAGAATTCGGCTTGTGTTAAAATTAACAGAGTACCACACAGCTCATTTTCAGAATCTGTAAGATTTGGGTATCTGTCCTTCATATTCCTCCCAAAATAGCTACAAATAGTGAGAGTGATATAGAAAGCTTTACTTCCGCCCAAGATGCAGTAACAAGAACCAGATCTGCCTACTCCCTTGAAACAACAACAAAAAACAGCCAAAATATATGAAACAATCTTTGTCAAAACACTGGATTTCAAGCAAGGAAGAACACTGATTCTTGGGAGATGGGAAGCAAGTGAGGTGAGCCCTACAATTTCCCCCAGTCTACTGCCTTGAGGGAACCCAGATAGAGTCCAGCCAACTCCCCGAGTTGTAGAAATGGGGCTGAGAGTCAGGGAGACCAAGGCAGCTGGAGACCACAGAACAGAGTGCCTGAGAGAAGAGAGATACACAGAGACAGAACCCTGGAGTCTGCAGAGGGCCCCACTCAAGTATTTGGCAGAAAATTGATTAGTGTATGCAAATGAGGGAACTATGGAAGGGGGGAGGGGAGGAGGAATATCTGAAAGGATTAGAGAACAGAGTGCCTGGTACTCAAAAGGCCAGGAGTACTCACAGAGAAGGAATGGCCTCAGTAGTGAGGAATAATTAGCCCTAGACTGAGAACAGATCCGGAACCACCTAACAAACCATAAAAGCAAGACTTGCAAGGATCAAACTGCTTCCGACTAACTTAGTTGCATCCCAAAACAAAGCACAAGAATACTTATAAGAATATAAAAATACCCAGCATCCAATAAGGCAAAATTATAAATTTCTGACATCCAGTCAAAGATTACCCGGCATACAAAGAAGCAGGAAAACATAACTCATAATTAGAATAATCAATCAATCGAGACCAACCCAGAACTGATACATGTTAGAATTAAAAAGCAACATTAAAACAGATATATCCTTAAGGTGCTGAAAGAAAAAAACTGCCAACCTATCATACTATAACCTGTTATACTATAACCTTTGTTCAAAAACAAAGGTGAAATAAAGACATTTTCAGACATACAAAAGCTGAAAGAATTCATCACCAGTCAACCCACATGATAAGAATATTAAAGGATATCCTTCAGGTATAGGGAAAATGATATCAAATGGAAATATGGATTTACACAAAGGAACAAAAAGCACTGGAAATAGAAACTGCATGGATAAACGTGTAATATTTTTTCTTGTTATTTAAATCCCTCAAGTTTAACTGACTGTTTAAACAAAATAATATACTTGGGGTTTATAGCATATACATTAAAAAAATGTATAACAATAATAGCATAAAGGATGGGAGGAGAGAAATGTTAATATATTATTGTAAAGTTCTTATACTAATGTAAAGCATCATAATATCGTTTGAAGAAAGACAATGATAAGTAAAAATAGATAACATAAACCCTAAATCAATCACCAAAATAGCACAATGAAGAATTACAGCTTATCAGCCAACAGAAGAAGTAAAGTGAAATTATAAAAAAATTTCAGTTAATCCAAAAGAGCACATAAAAAGAGGGAAAAAGAAACAAAGAACAGATGGACCAAATAGAGAACAAATTATGACAGATTTAAATCTAACCATGTCAATAATCACATTAAATGTGAATGATCTAAACACTCCCCTTAAAAGGCAGAGGTAGTCAGTTTAGATTAAAAAGCAAGACCAACCTATAGACTGCCTGTCTATAAGAAACACATTTGAAATATAAAGCCACAAAAAGTAAAAATAAAAGCATGGAAAAATATGTTCAGAGATCAGAAGATCCAATATTATTACGATACTAATACTCTCCAAATTTATCTATAGATTTAATGCAATCTCAACCAAAGTTCCAGCAGGTTTTTTCTGTAGAAACTGACAAGCTGATAACAAAATTCATAATAGACTGCAAAAAACCTAGAATTGCCAAAACAACTTTGTAAAAGAAGAACAAAGGTTTGAGGATAATTCTACCCAATTCCAAGAATTACTATAAAGCATCAGTAATCAAAACTGTAATACTGGCATAAAAATAAACAAATAGATCAATGGAAAAGAACAGAGTCCAGAAACAGGCCCACACCTATATTAAAAAGTGATATTTGACAAAGATGCAAAGGCAATTCAGTGGAGAAACAACTGTCTTCTCAACTTATAGTGCTAAAACTATTGGACAACCATAGTTGAAAAAACAACCTAAAAAAGAATTTCAATCCATATGCACTATATACAAAAAACAAAAAAAACTAATATGGACCACGAAACTAAATGTGAAACATAAAACTACAAAACTTTAGAAGAAAATATAGAAGAAACACTTTGTGACCTTGAGTAAGGCAATAATTTCTTAGCTATGACACCAAAAGCACATTCCATTAAAAAAATTGAGAAATTAGACTTCATTAATTTTAAGAACTTATGCTTCTTTTAAAATCACTGTTAAGAAAGTGAAAAGGAAAGCCATGCATGAAGAGTAAATGTTTGCAAAACCTATTTATTAGGGCTTCGTCTCACTAAAAGACCAAGCCCTAATAAATAATATCTCTATTAGATATTATTATAACTTGTGTCCGGAATATATAAAGAACCCTCACAACTCAAGAACACAAGCCCAATTTTTTTAAGTGGGAAAAGATTTGAACAGACAGTTCACCAAAGAAGATACACAGATGAACATAAGCATATGAAAGAGGCTCAATACCATTAATCATTAAGGAAATGCAACATAAAACGACCATGAGACAGCTATTAGAATGGCAAAAAATAAAAAAGACTGACCATACCAAGTGTTGGAGAGGACGTGGACAAATTGGACTGCTGGTAGAAATTTTAAATAGTACAACCACTTTGGAAAAACAATTTAGCAATTCCTTAAAACGTAAAACATACACCTACCAGCTATTCTACTCCTACGTGAATACTGAGAAAAATCTCCACAAGGTTCTGGCAGGTGATGGGAAAGGAACCCTCCTGAAATATGTCAGAGCATTCTGTTCTTCTTAACAAGGCCTGCCCTTGGGAGAAACTAGTGAACCAGAGCCTAATCAGCTGGAGTATTACCAGAGCCCGACTGATCTGGGGGAAGGGAAATACCCAACTGCAGCCCACCTAGCCATCCTGTCCCACCTAAGGGGAGAGGAGAGAACTGAGACACATTTGTGAAGTTCGCAGCCTGGAAGCACAGTCTCACTAAAAGACCAAGCCCTAATTACAGGACCATGGAATGCTTCCTCTCCCTTCATATCTCACCACCACATTACCAAAGGCCTAGTTACAGCAGTTCCTTTTACCTAGTACATAGTATCTGGCTATCAAGAAAAATTTACAAGTCATACCAAAGACAAATAGATAAAGCAAGCATAAGAACCAGACATGGAAGTGATGTTGGAATTATGAGACCAGGAACTTAAAACAACTGTGATTAAAGATGATGGATTGGAGTGGGGGGAATGCCCAATGCCACTTAAAATGCATACCATTACCAACAAGGTAGAACAAATTTACAAGCATTTTCCTGATACTAGATGGGGATTAGAAAGGGATATCCTATTTAAATGTATGTAGCATGCAAAATATTAAATGTAAATTAATGATACGATACCTATTACAGTAAAATCTTAAAATGTGTTAAAAAAAACCCTGTGATTAATATGTTAAGGGGTCTAATGGATAAAGTGGACAGCATGAAAGAACAGATGGGCAATGCCAGCAGAGAGATGGAAATCCTAAGAAAGAACCAAAAATAAACATTAGAGATAAAAAGAACACTGTTGGCCTTTCCTGGTGGCGCAGTGGTTAAGAATCCACCTGCCAATGCAGGGGACATGGGTTCGAGCCCTGATCCGGGAAGATCCCACATGCCACAGAGCAACTAAGCCCACGTGCCACAACTACTGAGCCTGCGCTCTTGAGCCCGTGAGCCACAACTACTGAAGCCTGCGTGCCTAGAGCCTGTGCTCTGCAACAAGAGAAGCCACCGCAATGAGAAGCCCTCGCACCACAACGAAGAGTAGCCCCCGCTCACTGCAACTAGAGAAAGCCCGCGTGCAGCAACAGAAGACCCAACACAGCCAATCAATCAATCAATCAATCAATCAATAAAATAAAATAAAAAAGAATAGCTCAACCCCTAGGGTAAAAAAAAAAAAAAAGAACACTGTAACAGAAATGAAGAATGCCTTTGGTGGGCTTATTAGTAGACTGGACACAGCTGAGGAAAGAATCTCTGAGCTTGAGCATTGGTCAGTAGAATTCTTGAAAACTGAAAGTCTAAGAGAACAAACATTGAAAAAAAAACAGAAACAGAACCTCCAAGGGCTGTGGGACAACTACAGAGGTGTAACACACGCATAACAAGAACACCAGAAGGAGAAGAAAGAGAGGAAGGAACAGAAAAAATACTTGAAACAATAATGACTGATAATTTACTTAAATTAATGTCAGAAACCAAACCACAGACCCAGGAAATTCAGAGAACATCAAGTAGACCATATGTCAAAAATCTACACATGGGCAGATAATTTTCAAACTACAGAAAAACAAAGATAAAGAAAAGGTCCTTAGAAGATGCCAGAGGGGGAAAAATCACCTTACCCACAGAGGAACAAAGAAAAGAATTACATCCAACTTCTCAGAAACCGTGCAAACAAGAAGAGAGTGGCGTGAAATAAAGTGTTGAAAAAAAAAATTACCAACCTAGAACTCTGTACTCTGCAAAATTATCCTTCAAAAGTAAAGGAGAAATAAAGACTTTCTCAGACAAACAAAAATTAAGAGAATTCATAGCCAGTAAACCAGACTTGTGAAAAATGTTAGAAGTTCTTTCAAGAGAAGGAAAATAATACAGGTTAGGAACTTGGATCTACATAAAGTAAAAGCACTGAATTAGAATAAGAGAAGGTAAAATAAAAACTTTTATTCTTCTTATTCTTAATTGATCTAAGAGGTAGCGGTCTGTTCAAAATAACAGCAACAATGTATTCAACTATCTATGTTATGTATGTATATAGATATAGATAAAGATATATATATGTATAGATATATATGTTTATTAATGGCAACAATGATACAAGGAATGAGAGGAAGGAATTAGAATTATTTTATTATAAGGTACTCATATTACTGTACTGTGAAGTGTTATAATATTATTTGAAAGCAGAGTTGGGTTAGTTATAAATGAATACTGCAAACATTATGGCAACCACTGAAAAAGTAAAAAAGAAAAAGTATAACTAATACGTTAAGAAAGGGGAGACAATGGAACCATAGGAAATGCTCAATTGAAATCAGAAAAGGAGGCAGAGAAAGAGTGGAAGAGAAAAATAGGAACAATAGCAATAAACAGAAAACAATAATAAGCATAGTAGATCCTAATCTAACTATATCAATGTCAATGTTGAATGTCAATGATCTAAATGCACCAATTACAAGACAGAGATTGTCAGAATGGGTCAAAAAGCACGACCCAACTATATGTTGTCTCACTTTAAATATAAATACACATATAGATCAAATGTAAATGGACGGAGAAAAATACATCATGCTAACAATAACCAAAAGAAAGCAGGAGTAGCTATATTAATTTCAGACAGTGCAAACATCAAAGTAAGAAAAGTTATCAGGGATAAAGAAGGGTATTACATAATGATAAAGGGGTCAATTCTCCAACAATACGTAACAATTCTTAATGGATACTTGCCTAACAACAGTGTATCAGGTTACATGAGCTAAAAACCAATACAACTGCAAAAAAAAGTAGATGAATCCACTATCATAGTTGGAGGTTTCAACACCCCTCCCTCAGAAATGGAGAGATCCAGCAGGCAGAAAATCAGAAAGGACATAGTTGGACTCAACAACACCACCAATCAACTAGATATAATAGATATCTGTAGATCACTTCACCCAACAACAGTAGAATACATGTCTTTCTCAAGCTCACATGCAACATTCACCTAGATAGACAACATTCTGGGCCATAAAACACATCTTGCCTAATTTAAAAGAAGTCACACAAGGTCTGCTCTCAGACCACAGTGGAATTAAACTAGAAATCAGTAACAGAAAGATAACTGGAAAATAGAAAAACATGTGGAGATTAAACACATTTCTAAATAACACATGGGTCAAAGAAGAAATCTTGAGAAATTTTAAAATATTTTGAATTTAATGAAAATGAAAACACAACTTAGCAAATTTGCAGGATGCAGCAAAAGCAGTGCATAGAGGGAAGTTTATGAAGGCAAGGAATGCATATATTAGAAAAGAAGAGAGATCTAAAATCAATCATCTAAGTTTCTACCTTAGGAAACTAGAAAAAGAGCAAATTAAATTTGCTCCAAAGTAAGCAGAAGAAAAGAAATAGTAAGAATTAGAGCAGAAATCAATAAAATTGAAAACAGGAAATCAACACAGAAAATCAATGAAACCATAAGATGGTTCTTTGAAAAGATCTATAAAACTAATAAGCCTCTAGCCAGGCTAACTAAGAAAAAAAAAGGAGAGGACACAAAATTACTAATATCTGAAATGAAAGAGGGGACATCACTACAGATCACATGGAAAGTTAAAGGATAATAAAGGAAAAGCCCACAAATTTGATAACCTAGATGAAATGAACCAATTCCTTGAAAGACACAATCTACCAAAATTCACAGAAGAAGAAATAGATGATGTGAGTAGATCTGTATCTACTAAAGAAATTGAATCAGTAATTAATAACCTCCCAAAACAGAAATCACCAGGCCCAGATGGGTTCTCTGGTGAATTCTATCAAACATTTAGGGAACAAAGTATATCAAATCTCTACAATCTCTTTCAAAGGATAGAAGCATAAGGAATACTTCCTAACTCATTCTATGAGGCCAGCATTACCCTAATACCCAAACCAGCCAAAGACATCACAAGAAAAGAAAACTACAGACCAATATCTCTCATGAACATAGATGCAAAAATCCTCAACAAATTATTAGCAAATTGAATCCAAACAAGTATAAAAAGAATGATACACCAAAATCAAGTGGGATTTATCCCAGGTATGCAAGGCTGGTTCAACATTTGAAAGTCAATTAATGTAATCCATCACACTGACAGACTAAAAAGGAAAAATCACATGATCATATCAAAAGATGCAGGAGAAGCATTTGATAAAATTTAAACTCAAGCATAAAAAAAACTCTCAGTAAACTAAAAATCGAGGGGAATGTTCTCAACTTGATAAAGACTGTCTAAAGAAACCTTCAGGTAACATTATACTTAATGGTGAGAAACTTGAAGCTTTCCCGCTAACATCAGGTACAAGGTAAGGATGTTGACTCTCACAACTCCTTTTCAACATCATACTGGAAGTCCTTGCTAAAGCAATACGGGAAGAAAAGGAAATAAAAAGTATACAGAGTGGGAAGGAAGACATAATACTGTCTTTGTTTGCAGATGACAGGCTGTTTATGTAGAAAATACAAAAGAATCAACAAAAAACTACTGGAACTAAATCATAGCAAAGTTGTAGGGTAGAAGGTTAATATATAAAAGTCAACTGCTTTCCTATCTACTAAAAATGAGTGAGTGGAGTTTGAAATTAAAAACACAATATCATTTACATTAGCACCCTCCCAAAATGAAATACTTAGGTATAAATCTAACAAAATACATACAACGAGATCTATATGAGGAAAAACTACAAAACTGTTGAACATAACCAAAGAACTAAATAAGTGGAAAGATATTCCATATTCCATGTTCATGGAGATAGGAAGACTCCATATTGTCAAGATGTCAGTTCTTCTCAACTTGCTATACAGATTCAATACAATCCCAATAAAAATCCCAGAAAGTTATTTTGTGGACATTGATAAACTGATTTTAAAGTTTATATGGAGAGGCAAAAGACCCAGAATAGCCAACACAATATTGAAAGAAAAGAACAAAGTTGGAGGACTGACACTACCTGACTTTAAGACTAACAATAAAGCTACAGTAATCAACACAGTGTGGTATTGGTGAAAGAATAGACAAATAGGTCAATGGAACAGAATAGAGAGCTCAGAAATAGAATTCTATAAATATAGTTAACTGATCTTTGACAAAAGAGCAAAAGCAATACAATGTGAAAGACAGTCTCTTCAACAAATGGTGCTGGAACAACCAGACATCCACATGCCCCAATATGAATACAAACACAGGCTTTACACCCTTCACAAGAAATTAAATCAAAATGGATCATAGACCTAAAAGTAAAGTATAAAACTCTAAAACTTCTAGAAGATAACATAGGATAAAATCTAGATGACCTTGGGTTTGGTGATGCCTTTTCAGACACAACACCAAAGACATGATAGATGAAAAAATAATTAATAAGCTGGACTTCATTAAAATTAAAAACACCTGCTCTTTGAAAGAAACTATTAAGAGAATTAGAAGATAAGCCACAGACTTGGAGAAAATATGTGCAAAAGGCACATCTGCTGAATGACTGTTATCCAAACTGTACAAAGAACTCTTAAAATTCAACAATAAGAAAACAAACAACCTGACTTTAAAAATGGGCCAAAGACTTTAACAGACACTTCACCAAAGAAGATATACAGATGGCAAATAAGCATATGAAAAGATGCTCCACATCATATGTCATCAGGAAATGCAAATTAAAACAATGAGAGACTACTACACACCTAGTAGAATGGCCAAAATCCACAACACTGACAACACCAAAAGCTGGTGAGAGTATGGCGTAACAGGAACTCTCATTCATTGCTGGTGGGAATGCAAAATAATCCAGCCACTTTGGAAGACAGTTTGATGGTTTCTTACAAAACTGAACATAATCTTAGCATATAATCCAGCAATCATGCTCCTTTGTATTTATCCACAGAGGTTAAAAACATGTCCGCATAAAAACCTGCACAAGGACGTTTATAGCAGCTTTATTCATAATTGCCAAAACTTGGAAGCCACCAAGATGTCCTTCAGTAGGTGAATGGATAAATAAACTGTGGTACATCCAGACAATGGAATATTATCCAGTGCTAAAAAAGAAAGATAGCTCTGTCAAGCCATGAAAAGACATGGAGGAACTTTAAAAGCATATTACTAAATGAAAGAAGCCAATATGAAAAGCTGACATACTGTGTGATTCCATCTATAGGACATTATGGAAAAGGTGATACTATGAAGACAATAAGAAGGACCAGTGGTTGCTGTGGGGCTGGGGGTTGGTGGGGAGAGATGAATAGGCAGAGCGCAGAGGATTTTTAGGGCAGTGAAAATGCCATGTGTGATATTTAAATGATGGGTATAAGCCATTACACATTTGTCCAACCCATAGAATGTACAACACAAGGCATGAAACCGAAGGCCAACTATGGACTTAGGGTGATTCGGATGTGTCAATGTAGGGTCATCCTTGGTAAAATGTACCATGTGGTGACGGATGTTGATAACATGGGAGACTGTGCATGTGTGGGGCAGGGGGTACACGGGAATCTGCAGCTTCCTTTCCATTTTATTGTAAGCCAAACTGCTCTAAAATAACTAAGTTTTTTTTTTTTTAAACCCATTATCTTACCTAAAATAACTGACCTTTGAGGTGCATCTAATCACAGAAAACTTCATAGTAAAATTTCCTTTCAACAATATTGTTTTCTTTCATCATACAATATACATATCTGTCTTCCTCCCTTTTTAATACTCCAGAGGCAGGAAAGACACTTCAGCACCTGCCAACAAGATGAAATCTGAATGGCTGTGGAGTCTGATTCTGGTTCCTCCAACTATTTTGCTAGTCTTCCTTTACTACAAGAGCCTCCATTTTCTTCATGTTTAATATGGAAGCCAGAAAAACCTGATTCAATAGATAATGCATATTCCATAGTTGTACGCAGATACGATACTTAAAGTGTTATCTCCTGAAAGAGGAATTAGACTTGCGGTATGACCCCAAGAGTTCAAACTAGAACTCGTGGGTGGAAGCCACAGAAAAATATTTTCCAGTAAGGGAAACGTTAGAACTGTATCAGTGGAATATATGGATTTAGTCAACAATGAGTTCCCCATCACGGTAGGTGTTCAAGAACAGGGTAAATGCCTCTTATGGGGAATTCAAGCCTCTGTTTTCAACTGAGGCTAAGATGTAACCCATGTGGGAGAAGAGTTCACAATTACTAAAAATATGCAACAAAAATGGGTCCCCAAAATAATTCTGAAAGTTTTAAAAACTTAACTATAAATATATCTATAGAATATAATCTGTCAATGTCAGGATAACTGGGCTTTTTGTTTCTGTCAGGGTTGGACCCAGATTCTTGGACAATGTTGTTAGGATATGCAAGGTCAAGAATCACTGTACACAATGATGCTATTTGTTCCGAAATTTACTTGAGTTTTATCACCTTAAAAAGCAGTTTTTCTCTACTGAATATACTGAAAAAAATGACTTTGGGTCCTTAAAAACACAGATTCTGGCTCTTCCCACTATCTCCCTTCTACCTCCCTCACATAACTCTCATACAATATTTCTTTGTGGAGCTCAGGCATGTCATTTTTAACAAATATTCTAAGTGATTTTTATTGTAGGTGGTCATAAAACTAAACTTTGAGAGACATTCAAAGAGAATAGAAAAAATCAACACCCACTCTTTCTATTCAAGAGTTTATGAGAATGCTGCAGAACTTTATGTTCAGATGAATTCCATCTTTAAACCAAACAAACATACAAACACTGACACATTTTGGTTTTTCTTCTATCTCAGGGCCAAAAGCCAAAATGAAATTTATAGTACTTGCTGTCACCGTTGGACTAACTTTGCTGCTAGGAGTCCAAGCCATGCCTGCAAATCGCCTCTCTTGCTACAGAAAGATACTGAAAGATCGCGACTGTCACAATCTTCCAGAAGGAGTAGCTGACCTGACAAAGATTGATGTAAACGTCCAGGATCACTTCTGGGATGGGAAGGGATGTGAGATGATCTGTTACTGCAACTTCAGTGAATTGCTCTGCTGCCCAAAGTAAGGAAATGCAATCACAAAACATATTGCTGTGAAGTGTATGTACAACAGCTCTTTCTTAAGACACCTTCATAATGAGTGTGCTAAAATTAATCACCCTTTTCAGTAAAACCCTGTTCAAATCTCAGCTATTTTTTAGGATCATCACCATTATGTACCGAAATGAATGTTTTCATTTAAGAGACAGAGTTTGGCAGATTATAGCAAAACTAAATGAGATACAGAAAATTAGTAACACTCCAATCTATCAAATTCTAAATTTCCTATCTGATTTTTAACCACACAAAAAAACATCTTCTGGTAGCTGAAGTCACCTTCAAGGCTGACATCTTAAACTAATTTGAAAACTAATAAAAGGCTTTAGATAAAAAATCCCAGTGAACAGATCAAGTAACTGGATGGAAAAGTTTGGTAATGGTGAAAGAAAAACTTTCTAGCTCTATGTATGAGTTAACCAGAAATTAACTGAATAGAGATTGTCCACTGACTTGGAAAGTAGATTAAGTATAATACAAAGGTAGATAAATAAATGAATATTTATAGCTCTTGATTTTAAAATAATCTTCTCCTGGTTATTGAGGAAGCTCAAATACTATGATCTTGGCTACTTCATATTGAAATCAGCTTTTTCAAATTACTTTCAACATATCATCATATTTTTCATTTTTCTAAGGAATCTGTGAGCTAGAAAGGGCAGATATAACCATCTTATCAAAGAAAGGTGTAGAGAGGTAAAATGACCACCATCCCACATAACTAGCTAATATCAGCACTGAGACTAGAACACAGGTCTTCTGATTTGGCCTGGGTATTTTTTCTACCAAGCCAGTTGGTTCTTAAGTATGGTTCCCAGAACAGCAGCTTCAACATTACCTGAGTTCTTGTTAAAAACGTAGTTCATCCCTGGGCCCCAGACCAAACCAACTGAATCAGAAACAATGGAGAGAAAGCACAGCAATTATGGCTTAAACCCTCCAAGTGATTCTGATGCATAATAAAATTTGAGAATCACTTGATTAAACAATGATATCAAGAACTCAAGTTAACTGATTCCATAAAATGATTTAACGTTTCCTACATAAATGAAACGCCATCTAATATTAAAATATCATGCTTACTTTTTTGTAAGACTTGAAACTAATTTATTGAAATGTACTTACTTTATGATATAATTTTGTGATTATCCACTGTTAATGGATGACTTAGAAGTATGGATATATGAAAATAATTTCTATCTGATTTTGGGTTACAGTTTTCCCAGTAGCAACAAATATCTAAGTATATTTCTTTTTTTTTTTTTTTTGCCTATAAACACAAATTTTATTTTGCCATTCTATTTTTTCAGTTGCACTGAATATAATTAAATACAGCACTGTATAAGTTTAAGGTGTACAGCACAATGAGTTGACATACATATACAGCTGACCCTTGAACAACACACGTTTGAATTGCATGGGTCCACTTACCCTCAAATTTCTTTCACTAAACATAATACATACCACAGTACTATCCCATCTATGGTTGGTTGAATCCTCGGATGTTGAACCACAGATATGGAGGACTGACTGTAAAGTTATGCACGGATTTTCCACTGCACAGAGGCTCAGCACCCCTTACCGCTGCATTGTTCAAGAGTCAACTGTATCGTGAAATGATTACCATAAGAAGTTAACACGAATCACCTCATATAGCTACACATTTTTTTTCCTTGTGATAACCTGTAGGATCTATTCTCTTAGCAACTTTCAAATATACCGTACAACAGTGTTAGCTAGTCATCATGTTGTACATTGCATGCTAAGTATATTTCTAATGAGCCATAATCATACTACTACCTTGCACATAGACACAATTTTATATTATACTGTGCATTTTTATTATACATCACCTTATGTGATCTTTCCAACAAGAGTGGATAGAGTTGAGTGCTCAAAATTTCACCTTTCCCTATAAAACCTAGAAATTTACTTATTGACTTCCCAACAAATTTTTAACCTTCTGTTTCTTAGCTGTAGATTTAAACTTCATGGCCTATCCTCACCCATATCAGAGAAATGAATATTCTGGTATGCTTGTAAGGTTTTGAAATCACCCAATCTTTCCTTTTCTTTATAGACAAGTGACAGCATAATGTCCATGGCAGATGGGGGAAAGTAGAAGAATTGATTACCTTCTTGGTCTTTGCTGCTCTTGTGGCAAAAGTCCTCCCACTCACTCTCTTTGTACTTTATTCACCTAAAAAGAATAGTCATATCTGAAATCCTGGAAATCACCGTCCATTTCTTGCTCAGAAAAGTCTAACATATATCTTAACTTTCAGCTGGATTTAATTCATTCATGTTCTGCTCTCTTTCAGAGATGTCTTCTTTGGACCAAAGATCTCTTTCGTGATTCCTTGCAACAATCACTGAGAATCATCCTGTATTCCAGACACCATTCTTAATTCCCCACAAACCACACTATAACAGTGTAGCTGTATTTCTGGTTTCTATGCAGTGCAATAAAGCACAGATTCTATAAATTCTTACTTGCCTAAGTAAACTTGTGTTAAATTAGCAGTAATAAAAATTCCATTTGGTTTTTCTCTGTGGAAATTGTTTAAAATTTTTGACTAGAAAATTTTCATCTACAACGTGTTCACTGTGCTCAGTAAAAGAATTCTGTCCCTCAGAGGAAGAGCCATAACCCTGGCTCAAAGATGGAGAATACTTTCAGTTCTTGACAGTTCTGTTCTTGACAGATCATGTATACTTAATGAAAAGAACCAGAGATAAATTGAGGTTCTTGGAAGGGAAACTAGAAGTTTTCTAGTAAGAGGGGGAAAAGGGAGCCAATATTTGAATATATATTATGTATGCCAAGTACTTTAAGCACATTTGCATTTTGCTCTCTTAATAAACCACAAAACCATCAAGATAAGTATTCTTAAACCCACTTTTCAGATGCTAACTCAAGTTTAAGGTATTTGGTAAAAATCAAGACAGACTTTGAAGAGAGTTCCAGTTCCAAAACACTCACATAGTTGTATCCTTAAAACTATGCTACATACCCCTGACGTGTCCATTTTTCTTGGGAATAACAAAACACATTAAAAGAAACATGTAATGGATGAGAATTTAAAGTCACATGAATTTTAAAGGTAAATAAAACGGATGCCTTCAAAGATATTTTCTGGGTGTTAGAGGCAGTTTTGGACCATGCTCCACACCTTTGGAGGTGTGCACTGACGAGTAGCCAGCAGAATTAATTTCACAAAGTCCTTCATGCTATAAAAATTTATTAGATACTCGCTAAGTGCCAGCTGTTATTAAGATTTGGGGATATAGTAATGAATAAGATGGACTTCTCCTCTTGGAACTTGTATTCTAACAAAACTGTAATCATTACAAATATTTATAAATGTGAAGCCTGCCGCTACAAAGGAGAAGTGTAGGGTGCTATACAAAGTACTGCTGTGGGGAAACGTTTGAGAAGCACCACACGTGTAGTAAATCTAGGAGATAACCATTTTGAGTTAAAGTGACATTGTTTCGCTGAAATACATCCTTGGAGGTCCCTGATCTGTTTCTCAAGACCACACGCAGAACAGTTTCAGTGTTCAATAGGTGTTACTGGGCTGAACAAAACAATTTTGAGGTAATCAGAATTCAGTTCCTCTTAAAAGCTGCAAAAACATAAGGCAGAACATGTTTTCAAATAGTATGACTTCTACAAAAATGCATGAAGAAGGGGAATTGTTTTAAAAAAACTCAAAATATATTGTTTTATCAACACAATATATGATTTGATTGAGCTTTTTTTTCCTTCACTGAATTGACAGGTATTAAAGTTAAACTAACACAATAACAGAAGTCTTATATCCTTTCTGGAACAGTGCATAGAATAGGTAAATAAAGAAAATCATCAGTACATTTTCTACTTGGTATAGACTCTCTTTGAGGGAGGGAAAAAATCAAGGCAATTCAACAATGGCTTTTTACTAAATATTCCCTTATTACTGCACTCAAAACCTGATGAGAAAAATAGTATTTGGAAAAAAGCTAAATATTTAATAAATGGAATTTTATAGATTATTATGACTATTCTTCATGTTCTCTCCTTTCTGGAAATAACCTGTAATATCAAATTGCAATACATTCTTTTAGAAATGAATGCATTATAGAAGCACACACTCTTTTTTATGTAAATTACCAAATAAATGTAAAACGTGAATGTTCACACAACGTACCTTATACAACTTTTTCTGACTTGGTCAATATGCTTTACCAAATAAATGTAAAAACATGAATGTTCACACAACTTACCTATGCAACCTTTTCTGACTTGGTCAATATGTTTTTAAAAGCAAACATTTCATTCAGTCATTCAACGAATAGATCCTTTATTTTTTCAATAGCTTTTAGCTACAACAGAGACAACTAAGCTTTTATTAAAAATGTACTACTGTGGTAAACACTGTCTTTCAACTGAATGAGATAGGTACTATCACAATCCCTGCTCTATGGACAAAAATGCCAAGGCTCAGAGATTAAGTAGCTCATATTAAGTTACATTATCAGAGCAGTAAAGCCAGGTTTTGAATTTGACCAGTTTTCCTCTAGCATCTAGAGTCTTAACCACTGCTTTATTTAATAGCATCAGATAATCTATTTCCTTTTTAGGAAAGCAAACTTTTACTTGTATGCGACAAGTACATTTCAGATAGCTCATATATGTTAAATGCTTAAATGAATTACAGTCTGTATTTTTATCTTTGACTTTCTATATTCTTGCTCTTACTATGAATTCCATGGTGCTGAGCACAAAGTTGACAGTAATACTTACTAATAGCTCATCTCTTCTTGATAAAATTTTTCTTTTCCTCATCATAATCCATAGGGACTCCTTGAATATTTTTGTTTGCTGGGATTAGGTACTAATCCTAAAGGATTATTAGAGAATTGGAAGCAACATGGAGAAACAAAACAATGAGCAACAACTCTTAGAGGGAGACGACAGGTAAGAACATTCACAGCTCATTCTGCAACCTTAACTTCCTTATAATTGCCCAGAGATACACATGAATTCTTTCCATAATAAATTGTCTTAGCAAAGTATTATGACAGGTACTTTTAAAATGTAAATAATCTTACCAGTAAAATACTATGGGCTTTAAAATAATTTTCCCAAAAGGAAAAAATTATCAAATTCATATATTTCTAAATCATACTGCATTAACCACCTAAACCTAAACTTTTCTGTCAAAGAATTAAAGAGAAACTGATATTAGAAAAGTATAGTAAATTGACATTGAATTAGCCTCCTCAATTTACTTCTATAGAATGGTATCACCAAAATGCGCTCAACTTTGTATAGTGGTATACCTGGAGAGAAATGCATGGCATACATGTAGCCAATATACTCTCAGAATTTTACAAATAAAAACCTATAGTAAATTTTCAACGAAAGAAGTATATGTGATCTCCATTTCCAGAGTTTTAGAAGTCAAAACGTAAGTCTGTTGGGTATTATGGGTATAAAACTGACTTGATATCTACTTTAAATATACATTAAAGGGAATACACACACATACAATACACACACACACAAACACATATATGATAATCTAGTAGCAATTAATATGGTTATTATTTGAGAACTATAGTTGACTATGTAGACTATAAATGCAACTGGGACATGATGCATAGAGTAAACTAAAGTTTATAGTATCAGCTTTTAGCTACAAAGAAATACAAGAAATTTCCTAATCCCCAAAGAATAAATTCTATAGTAAACAGTACACACACTTAAAAAAAAAAAAAATGCATACATAAGACATTTCTTGACACTTTTAAACTAACTCCAGTTAAATAAATAAGCAATAACATGACAAAAATTTATTTTTGAACCACCATCACTTGCCTAGATCATAATCTGAATTTTGCTATCAAAACTATGTAAATCCATACAAATAGCAGCTAAAAGAGAGCTGGCTGGCATGGCTATATAAATATCAGACAATATAGATTTTAAATTAAAAAAATTGTACAAGAGACATGGAAAGACATTTTATAGTTAAAAGGGTCAATCCACAACAATATATAAAAATTATAGATATATATGCATCAAACAACAAAGCCAAAAAATATATGAAGGAAACATTGACAGAACTGAAAGGAGAAATAGTTTTACAATAATAGTTGGCGGTCTCAATACTTTACTTTAAATAATGGATAGACATCTAGACAGAAGATTAAAAAGGAAACAGAGGACTTGAACAATACTCTAAACCATCTAGACCTAAGAGACATATACAGAACACTTCACCCAACGATAGCAGAATACACATTCTTCTCAAGTGCACATGGAACATTCTTCAGGATAGTCTGTTAGCCCATAAAACAATTTTCCATGAATTAAAAAAACTGAAATCATACAAACTATCTTCTCTAACCATAATGGAATGAAGCTAGAAATCAATAACGGAAGAAAAACAGGAAAATCCACAAATATGTGGAAATTAAACAATGCATCCTTAACAACCAATGAGTCAAAGAAGAAAGAACTAGGAAAATCAGAAAATACTTTGAGATGAATGAAAACAAACATAAAACATACCAAACTTATGGGATGCAGCAAAAGAAGTACTCAGAGAGAAATTTATAGCTGCAAATGTATACATTAATAAAGAAGAAAGATCTCAAATCAACTGAACTTTGCACCTTAAGAAACTAGAGGGCTTCCCTGGTGGCGCAGTGGTTGAGAATCTGCCTGCCAATGCAGGGGACACGGGTTCGAGCCCTGGTCTGGGAAGATCCCACATGCCGCGGAGCAACTAGGCCCATGAGCCACAACTACTGAGCCTGCGCGTCTGGAGCCTGTGCCCCACAACAAGAGAGGCCACGATAGTGAGAGGCCTGCGCAATGCAATGAAGAGTGGCCCCCGCTTGCCGCAACTAGAGAAAGCCCTAGCACAGAAACGAAGACCCAACATAGCAATCAATCAATCAATCAATAAATCTTTAAAAAAAAAAAAAAAAGAAACTAGAAAAAGAAGAGCAAACTTAATCCAAAGCCAGTGGAATAAAGAAAATAATAAAGATTAGAGCAGAAATAAATGAAATGGAGAATAGAAAAATAATAATCAATGAAACCAAATAAAATATCAACAAAACTGACAAACCGTCAGCTCGACTACTAAAAAAAAAAAGAGAGAGAAAGCACATATAACTAAAATTACAAATAAAAGCAGGGACATTACAACCAACCTTACAGAAATTAAAAGTATTATAAGAGAACGCTATGAACAATTGTATGACAACAAATTGAATAAACTAGATGAAATGGACAAATTCTTAGAAACACAAAATTACCAAAGCTGACTCAAGAACAAATAGAAAACCTCAACCGCCCTATAATAAGTAAAGAGATTGAATCAATAATCAAAAATTTTCCATCAAAGAAATGTCCCGGACCAGATGGTTTCGCTAGTGAATTCAATCAAACTTTTAAAAGATAAATTAACGTCACTCCTATTCAAATTTTTCCAAAAAATAGAAAAGGAGAGAACACTTTCTAACACATTCAATGAGGCCAGCATTATCCTGATAGCAAAGTCAGATAAAGACAGCAGAAGAAACTATAGAACAATATTCCTTATGAATATAGATGTAAAAATCTTCAACAAAATACTAACAAACCAAACCCAACAGCACACCAAAAGGATTATACACCATGACCAAGGGATATTTATCCCAGGAATGCAAGGGTGGCTCAACCAAAGAAAACAATTCAATGTAATATACTAAATTAACAGAACAAAAAGGGGGAAAACATGATTACTTCAATAGTTATAGAAAAAGTATTTGACGAAATTCAACACCCTTTCATGATTAAAAAACTCAGCAAACTAAGAATAGAAGAAAACTTCCTTAATAAAATAAAGAGCATTTACGATATATCCACAATTAACATTATACTCAATGGTGAAAGATTGAAAGCTGTCTTCATAAGATAAAGAACAAGACAAGGATGCCTGTTTTCATCCCTACTACTCAACATTGTACTGTAAGTCCTAGTCAGAGCAATTCGGCAAGAAAAATAAATAAAAAGCATCCAAATTAAAAAGGAAGAAGTAAAATTATCTCTATTTAAAGATAACATGATTCCATATATAGAAAATATCATAAAATCCACAAAAATACTACTAGAGCTAATAAATGAATTCAGCACAGGTGCAGGGTCAACACATACTAATCAGTGTTTTATACACCAGTACGGAACAATCCAAAAAAAGATATTAACAAAACAATTCCATTTATAATAACATCAAAAAGGATAAAATATCATGAATAAATTTAACCAAGGAGGTGAAAGACCTGTACACTGGAAACTACAAAACATTATAGAAAGAAATTAAAGAAGACCTAAAAGTAATGGAAAGATAATCCATGTTCACAGATTGAAATACTTAACATTTTTAAGATGGCAACTGTCAAGCGATCTACAGATTCAGTACAATCCTCATCAAAATTCTAATGGTCTTTTTTTTTTTTTTTTTTTTTTTGCAGAAATAGAAAAGCTGATCCTTAAATTCATATGGAACTGCAAGGGGCCCCAAATATCCTAAACAATACTGAAAAAGAAAAACAAAGTGGGAGGACTCACACCTTCTGATTTTAAAACCTACTACAAGGCTACAGTAGTCAAATATGTATGGTACTGGCTTAATAGAAATATAGGCCAAAGGAATAGAATTGAGAATACAGAAATAAACCAAAACACCTATGGCAAATTGATTTTTGACAAAGGTGCCAAGACCATTCAGTGGGGAAAGAACAGTCTCTTCAACAAATACTGCTGGAACAACTGGATAACCTCATTCAAAAGAATGAAGCTGGAACTCTACTTCACTCCATATACAAAAATTGACTCAAAATGGGTCAATGCCCTAAATATAAGAGCTAAAACTATAAAATTCCTAGAAAAAACATACGGGCTAATCTTTATCACCTTGGATTTGGCAATGGATTCTTAGGCTTGACACCAAAAGTATAAGCAACAGAAGAAAAAAATTAATTGTACTAAATAAAAATTTTAAACTTTTATGCATCAAAGAACATTAACAAGAATGTGAAAAGGCAATCTACAGAATGGGAGAAAATATTTGTAAATCATATATTGGATGTAGAGTCAATACCTAGAATAAAGAACTCCTACAACTCAGCAACAGCAAAAGCAACCCAATTTAAAAAGGAACAAAGGAACTGAAAAGAAATGTAAATCAAAACCGCAGTGAGATACCACTTCGCACCTAGTAGGATGGCTTTAATAAAAAAAAAAAAAAAAAGTAAATACAAGTATTAGCAATTTGGAGAAATAGCTGTTAGGAATGTACAATGATACAGCCACTATGGAAAAGTTTGGAGGTTCCTCAAAACGTTATAGAATTACCATGTGACTCAGCAACTCCACTCCTAGATATATATCCAAGAAAAATGAAGACATGTCCACACAGAAACTTGTACACGAATGTTTATAGCAGCATTATTCATAATAGCCAAAGGTGGAAATCCAAATGTCTAAATGTCCATCAATGGATGATTGGAAAAACAAACTGTGATTTTCCAATTGTGATTGGAAAAACAAATTGGAAAAACAAATTGTGAAAAACACATTTTCCAATCAATGGATGATTGGAAAAACAAATTCACACAATGGAATGTTATTCAGCCATAAAAAGCAAAAAGTACTAATATATGCTGCAATTTAGATAAACCTTGAAAATATTAAAGCAAAAAAATCCAGAAACAAAAGGACATGTATTGCATGATTCCCTTTATATGATATAGCCACAATAGGCAAGTCCATAGAGACAGAAAGATTAGAGGTTATCAGGGGATGGGAAGAGGTGGAATTGGGAGTAGTTACTTATCAGTGTTTCTATGGGGTAAGGAAAAGTTTTTAAAATAGAGCTGGTGGTTGCACAACATTGTGAATACACTAAATACTACCAAATTGTACACTTTAAAGTGGCTAACTTCAATTTAAATAAAAGCTTTATGTAGAAATAATAGAGCTTACTTTCTTAAAGAAATTTCAGACATTAATTTTTAGCCTTTTGCTAAATTATTCAGTAGAAGGTAGTTACCAAATAACTTATTTCTTGAGCTGCTGCTACACATTCTACCCCAATGGTAGTCAAATTTGGATTCTTTTCCTGGTGCTCTAATATTAAAAGTAAACCATATACTTATAGAGATTTACTTTTTCTTGTTCAGATATAGATAAGTAAAAAGATTTCCACTAAACTCGTAATTTTTAAAACCCAACAGCAAAGAATTAAAATTTTTATGTAAAACTTTTACACTGCAGCTTCTTGAGTCTCTCATCTTTGGGGAGGCTCTTAAGTTCTCAATTTTTCATGTTTTAAATTGCTCTAACGAGGATTTAATTTCACTGGATAATCAACACTCAACTCTTACTCTTTCACTTTTTTATACAACTACATTTTATGCACATAATTGTATGAAACTAACATTGATTCATTGTATTCATAAACATACATTTTAACGTCAGCAAATAATTTCAAGCTTTTTTTAATAGGAATGGAGTGTGGTTTTATAGGAAAAAATAAGCCTACAGACAAGTTTCTATTGAAAAACTAAGTCTTTATAGATTTAGGTAAAAATATAAAATATAGAGGTAATACTTTCTTCAAATAAACCACCACATCTTGTAGCTATGTGGTTCATCTTCATACAGCTAAGAAAAAAACTTCTCATGGAGATTTCTGGAGTACTGGAAACCAGAGGTTTCTGTAATACCAATTATTACAAGCTCTGGCTCATCAATAAAGTAGCAAGTAAATCTTTAAATGGTCACAGCAAGAACAAAGACCAGTAGCCTTAGAGCTCACCATTATTTTCTAGCTGTCAATACACTCAGAACACTTAAAAATACACAGACTCACCTTCTATTGAACCAGTATGTTCTTTAAATTTGGCTACATAGCAGTTCCCAATCAGGGGTGATTCTGTCCCCACCAGGGACATTTGACAATGTCTAGATATATTTTTGGTTATCACTTTTGGAGCTCTACTGGCTCTAGTGTGTGGACTCCGGTGAGGCTGCCAAACCTACAACACACAGGACAGCCTCCCACAATAAAGAATTATCAGGCCCAAATGTCAACCTTGAGATATCCTGAGCTACATTAATGGTCTCGGCCATTTCCATCCTGAAATTTGTACCACAATCTCAGAACACTTCACTGAAACTGTTGTTCTGTTCTGATGTCACAAGCTATAAATTTGATTTGTAACTCTAAGACCCTGGTTAAATAATACAATCTCAGGAAAAGCAGAGGTTAAAAATATTTAAGAGAAAACTGATAGAGAATGAAATATAAAAAGGAAATAAAATAGAACTCAAGTCAGAGCTATGTATGACCAAAATTTTAAGATCTTGTTAGATTTCTAGATCTCTCCAATTTATTAGCTTTAATTTGCAGTGTAAACAGTACAGAACATGACTGAAAATTAAGGGGCAGTGCAGAGGTTCTTTCTATATTTGTGCCATATAAATACCTTTTCACTAAAACAAAATTTAAAGAAACAACAAACTATTTAATTCTATGTTCAGATTTCAATTTTCAGCACTGTGTTTACCTTTGCTGACACATTACATCTTCTTTGGAAGGAGGCAGGCATTAAACTATTTGTTCTTCCTGATATTTCAAACCTGTTAGTACTAAAAAGCACTTTAAAAAATAATACTATTTAGGATATCCTTAATTCCAAATCAGACTGTCCCAGAGAAAGCAAATGTGCTACATCTGTTACTTCTGTTAGTTCCTCAGAATTAAAAAAAAGAAAAAAGAAAAAAGGTAACAAAATGATCTTCACATTAAAATCTCAATTAATACTGGTCCCTAAAAGTCAGTTTAAAATAAAAATCAAGTTTCACAAAATAAATACACTGAAGCAACTATAATAGTAATAACCTTTATTTAAAATATTTTTTAATCTAGGAAAACTCATTTTACATGAGTTTCCAACTAATTATTAGAGTCAGAAACAAAGAAAATAAAACCAGAGAAAATCTTCTGTAGAAAAAATACACAAGGAACATTTCTACATGTGAAAAAGCAGTAAGCAGTCTTAACATGAACATCCAAGTCTTACTCTCAATTCCATCTCTCCTAGTGAACACCACTATCAACCTTGAGATCTGACTTGTTCTTGTCATTCTTCACTGAGTAGATGAAATATGTTAAGGTGTCTTTTTCATTCACTGGAATTGACCTAAAGTGGCAACCAACTATCTATAAAGAAAAAAAAAATTGAGGAAATTAAATTATAGATATTAACAGATTTTATAAACTTGGTAAAAAATACTGTCATCAAAAGAAAAAGTGTGATAAGAGCTATTCCCTTTTAAAAATAAATTTAACAAAGAACCAACAGGATGAAAAGCATATAAGAGTAAGATATTATGAACAAGAGATAGTGTGATTTCAAAGGATCCCTTGGCCCACTCAATTAACTATATATTAATTACAATGTGTATTTCCTTTTACTTATTTTGAATTTTGTAACTGAGATCTAGATTAGGAATTAAGTAGTTTTACTTTTAAACTTCAAATATCAATGAAATAGAACAGAATGTAGGAGTCCACATGCATCATATAATGGTTTAGTCTCTACTTATGGAAAAAGGATAAACATTACATTGAAAAAGTTTTGGTACTATAGAAACAAATCATGAATTATCTTACAAATATGTCTGCTACAACTTACATTCATTCATTCATTCATTGGCAATATTTTTTGTTAAGGTTCCCTGAAAATTATTCTGAATAAAAATTAATGGAAAATGAGAAGGGAAAAAGGGATGTCCACTGAAGAATGTTTACCTGCTTTCTTGCCTTTTCATTCTGTGCACTGCAACTACCAATAGAAGTATAATAGACTAAACTGGGGCGCTGATATGCATATTTAGATTCTAGAAGATAAAACTTCTTAAAGAGAAAGATAATTAAGAGACTTAAGGAGGACAGTCACTCAACTCTGGAATCATTTGTAAATATCTGCATTTCTGAGTAAGTTATAACACTCGTGACTATTTGGATTTCTCATTTCTAAAAAAGAAAATAGCTCTAGAAATAATTTAACTTTTTAAAAAGAAGATCAGATTATCAAAAACTTCAAGTTTGATTTCTGCATTTAAAAAATACATACATTTAAATGTAACATTTAAAATAATCATTGCTTCGGTTCTCATTTGTCCCAAAACAAAGGTACCTTCACTTGGTTAGTAACTGTATATATATCAATATAGTTTCATCATGGCAGGCAATATCTATATTTATGTTATATTAATGTACTATACAATCCAAAAAGGATGTGATCTTTTAAATCAAATTTAAAGAAAAATTAGATTTTTGTTGCCTAGGCAAGAAGGAAAGAAGCAGTTCTGGCTAAAGCGTTAATATACTGGATCTTAATGTTAAAAGCATTCTACTCATCTTCTATCTTATTCAATATGCACATTTTAGAAAATGTTGGATTACTAAATTCAAGCTGAAGAATATGATAAAACTGATTTATGTATTTATTTATATCCTGTCGAATAGGTTAAGCATTTTTATTTTAAATATGATAGAAGTACAAACATATAAATCTATAAATATTTTAATATGATGTACAGATTTCTTGGCTCTATTATTTCCTGAGAACACAAACACACTCAATTTTTCAAAATTCACTAAAGGACTACAAGTCCTATATCAAGAAACTATAAGTAAAAGCTTGGATACAAGTCTTTGTATCTTCTAGATGTAAAAACGTGGGTGCTTCAAATAAAACTAACAACAACCAGGACAAGTTCTGAAATAGTTAAATCAGCCAGGTATGGGAATACTGTTTAGGGGCTTATCTGTAAAACCTACTCCATCAAAAACTTCAAAAAATAAATTCTAACAAAGACATCAAAGCTTATTAATTTATTTTATTATGCCTCAATTAGGTGTTCAGTAAATGTTTACTTAACAAATAGAATTTTAAAATAAACAGGTTTCTAGAATGAGAATTAAAAAAACTTTCACTATTTCTGAAAGTCATTATTGGAAGATTCTTAGAAAACTGCACAGAATCCACTGAGTAGTCATTACACAAAGGAATTTCCTAAGTGGTAGACAAACATTTCTAGGCAACTAGATTCTTCCACAATAGATTTTTTACTACCTTTGATTTTTCTAACTACTGATAAAAGGTATTGTTATATATGCTACATTAATAATGTCATTAGCATTTAATGACCCTTTTTTGTGTGAACAGGCTCATTTAAAGGTTAAATAGCTTAAAACTCATATATACCTCCACAAGCTGGGCTTTATTAAGTCCTGGTCTGGTTGGGAGTTTGAAGTGTCTTTTGTATCTCCTAAGTGTATTCACCTGTAATTGGTATAAATCAACCTGGAAAAAATTAACATATCATTTGTTAAAAGACTTAGCTTTGTTATATATAACAACAATGCAATTTCAACACAATGAAAACTTAACTCCATTATTAAAAATGCCTTTTATATAACCAAAACTACAAATGTATTAAACACTTCAATCTTTTGAGCATAATTATTAAAGACCAGGGACCAAAAAAAAAGAACTTATAAGACAACAGAGCTCCAAGAGTTGTCAATTGAAACTGTAACAAGTCCAATTGTGTAACTGCATGTTAACTGGCCATATTTAATTTTGCTTTCATTTTCAGATTTTTCAAATGCTTTAAGTATTTTTAAAATTTGTTCGTATTTTTTAAATAAAACTTTCAGAATGGAGCACTTAAGATTTACATTTAACATACGAAACTTTCACCTACCTCTGGAGTATCAATATCTTGAACAGGTGAATCTCCTCCATCATCATCACTCCCTTTTCTCTTTCTTCTGTTTCGAACGCTCTGAATTAAGTTTTTATGATAATCACAAATGTAAAGATGCCTTGCCTGAAACAGAAAAGTTTCACAGACTACTTATGATTGCCGTAAAACGTGTCTATGTATTAAAAATACATTTCACAGTGAATTGTTAAAAATAAAAACAACAGTCCAAACAGGCCATTGTTAAGACAACGCACGTTTCTTTCTACTTCAGTCCTGAACCCAGTTAAAACCTACCATGTCTGGCAATATTGTTAAGAGGATTGGGGGTGGGGCGGGGAGAGGTGCCAGTAAGGGAAGCAAGACGCAAAGAACGAGAAATTCCTACCGTCTGGATTCAAATTGCAGCGATGGTGAACTAGATTAGTTCAGTCATGCTGTTTTTTTTAACAAGGGAAAAATGATGCTGTTCACAATTTTGCTATTTTATAGCATTTTCTCTACTTAAAGAGCATTTTAAAATACCGTAATGTATGCTTCCTAACCTTGCTAACTTAATACTCAAATTATAATCGAGCACAAAACTACCCATTTTTAAAAATAAGTTGCTGATTTCACATCCTAAATTTAAATTTGAATTATGAACTTCTCTGCGTATTAAATGCATTTATCAGTAATACGTTTTTCCAACCAAAGCAATGTGAAATTATTCAAGTATACCTGAAAAGTTTCTCATGAACACGACGGAGGAACTAACTGAATAGGCAGAAAGTATCCCAAACAAACTTTTCAAAAACTTGAATTACACAGTTCTGAGAGCTGTACGGTAACATCTGAAATATCAGGTTTCGTACATTAGCAGTTACTCCTTAAAAAAAACAAACAATTGAGGACTGAGCTAACAGGCTTTTAAATTAACCTCTAAGCTAAGTGCAAGCTAAAAAGATGCACGATGTGTGCCGGTTCTGGCATTTTGTTATTTATTACCGCCGCCCAGAGCTCCGAAAAGTTCAAATGGCCGTTTCTAAAAACCTCAGCGACGGTCAAAAGAACAGACGTGCGAAAGGACGAAGGAAGAAACCCTGATGGCTGCCAACCGGAGGGCAAAACCGCAGAGGCTGCGCGCTCCCCACGTTGGGAGCGGCTGCCCGGGATGCTGACACGGCCGCTCGGCTCGCAGCCAGGCGTCCCCTGCACCCGCGCCCGCGGGACGGGGAACGGGATCCTCGTCGCCCGCGGCGTCAGGCCCTACCAGGACTCCACTGTCCCCAGACCGGGGGAGCTACTCCCCGGGGCCGAGCGCCGGCTCGGGCAGCAAAACAAAGAAGGCACCTCCGTTCCACAAGGAGCCGCCGGGCTGCAGAACAGCTACTCCGGGCCCTCTGCTCGGCCGCCCCCTTTGTTTCGCGCCCCGGCCCCCGCGGAGGAGGAGGGGGAGGCAGGGCGCGGGTCCGCGGCGCGCGAGCCTGTCGGCTGCGGGCGGAGGGCCGAGTTGCAGCACTTTGTTGTTTGCTTCCTACTAGAGACGCCGGAACGGGCTCGCGCTGCGCCCAGGTGTGGGGGCCCCGCACCCCACCGCCGTCGCGTCTACTCCGCTCCCCGAGCGCCCGTGGGGCGCGCAGAGCAGGCCCGTCCCGCCGTCACTTACGCTCTTATCCAGCTCGATCTTCACCTTCTTCTGGGAGATGCTCTTTTGGATCCTCTTGCTGAAGCTGGCGTTGCCCGCCGCCCGGCCGCACCGCTCGCCGTCCTCGCGCAGACAGCACAGTTGCCCCGGGCCCGGCCCGGCCGCTCCCGGGGGCCCCGCCGCCGAGACCCCCCCGGCGCCCGGCACCTCGGCCCCGGCGCCCGCTCCGGCCCCGTTCCCGGCCGAGGCGGCGGCGGCGGCGGCGGCAGCGGCGACCACGGCGGCCACGGCGGCGGCCGCGTCCCCGCCGCGGCTCATGTCCTCGGGCGTGAAGCCATTCATGTCCCCACGCTCGCGGCGCCGCGCTGACAGAAGCCCCGCTAGCCGCGCCGCTCGCCTCTCGGGAGACGTCGGGGTCTAGGCGGTCCCTCAGGTACCTGCCCGGCGGCGGCTACTCTCTGCGCCCGCGGCCTCCGGACAACACCACGGACCCCCGGCCTGCCGGTGTCTGCTGGCGCCGGGACAGTGGACGGGGCTTGGGGTCGGGAACCAGAATCTAGCGTCGCCTGGAGCCGGGACGCCCCTCACTGTCACATGGAGACTCCTCAGCAGTTGGACCACAGCGCCTCCGCCTCCCTCCGGCCCTCGACCTGCGCAAGCGCGTTGCGCCCTTGCCCGTCCCGCCCCTTCCACTCTGTCGCATGGCACCATGGGAATCGTAGTTTTCTTCCGGGGAGCCAACCTCAGCTCCAATCTGACCCAGCGCTTCGCGGTTTAGGGGAACTACTTATCCCAGCATTCATGGCGCGGAGGCGGGTCGGGCCTTTTTTTTTTCTTTTTTTGTGGTGAAACACAGGGAAAACAAGGGGCGTGTGGTTGGGGTTGCGGGGTTTTCTGGTTTCTGGTCTCTCCCGGGAAGTTGGGCTGTGTTTAGCTCCTGAATTTTGCAGAGCTGGCATTCTACACGAAGAGGTCACTCAACTCCTGAGGCGAAGCACAAAACGCGGGGGGCGGGAGTAGGAGGGAAGTGGAGGGAGCTTGTGGGAAAAAAGTTTCGGGCTGTTTTCGTATCTGTGGAAAAAGTTTTTGATACGACTACATTTTTGTGGGAAACCCAGACCGAGGAGAACGGGCGCCCTGGCGTTCTTCGGGTCCCGGAGGTCCCGCAGCTAACACCACGGGATCTGATAGCAGTTCCGCCGACTGACGCCCCAGACTGTGAGGGCGCCTGCCAGGGGGAAACGCGCGTCCCGACCTCCGCGCCGGGATGGGGCCGATGTCGGGCTGGAGGCCGCCTCCAGATCCTCGCATTGTCCCTGCGAGGAACGCGCTGGCTTGCGGGGCGCACACTGCCGCTTCTTGAGGTGGAGCTGCTGCAAGTGGACTTAACGGGACTGCTTTTCGCTTCCACCCCCTGCCTCTCCGCTTTCTCCTCGAGAGAACTGGGAGGCAGTCTAATAGCATTTAAAAGGGACGTGTAGCCCCTCCGAGTCTCGGTCAGTTTGGGGCTCCCGGAGCCCGAAGGCGCGCGCCCGGCCGAGAGCGCAAGGAAAGCGCAGCTCCGGGGTCGTCGGGGCGCGCGCGCGCTCGTGTCTGTGTACGTCTGTGCGCGCGCGTGTGCATGTGTACGTGTGGGTGCGTGCGTGTGGAGGGCGGGGTGGAAGGTTGGGAGAGGCTGGTACGAAAGCTGCGCCTTTGCTAATTGCAGCGCGTCATTATTTATCAGTACGTATATCCTGTTTAACAATCCCATTGTTTAAACAAAGATAGAAAGCAGTAGGGTTTTTTGAAAGTTCTTTTATATTTACTGAGTAAACTTATTGATAGATGATTTTTTAAAAATATAAACTGTCATCTGCCCTGAAATTCAAAGCCATTCAGTCCATCTGTGCACTTATGTTTTAGGATATAGCAAAGAAAGAAAAAAAAAAATGTAGTGGGCAAAAGAAAGATGCTGAATGGTGAGTATTTGTGTTATCTTTTCAAGCTGCACTTTCCAACAGTGTGTCTGCTAGCCTTATGTGGATATTGAGCACTCGAAATGTGGTTATTGTGACTGAAAAACTGAATTGTTAATTTTAATTCATTTAAATTTTTAAAACTGATTTCAGTTATTGGAAAACTTTTAAATATGTTTGGAACAACTTGGATAGGAATCTATTTTTTCGACTTAAATTTTATGAAATCTAAATTTAGCATCTGAACTGTGATGTGCCGGTATGTATAAACTACCAGCAGGATTTCAAAGACTTAGTACCAGACTTTTTAAAAAGAATATTAATTAGCTTACTAACAATTTTTATATTGATTACATGTTCAAATGATTATATTTTGGCTATACTGGGTTAAATAAAACATTAAAATTTACCTGTTTCCATTTTTCAAAATGTGCCTACTATAACATTTAAAACTACACATGTGGCTCACATCATATGTGTATTTAGATATTGTTGGCTTAAAGTATTAAAACGCAGAATAATACTACCTATTGTTTATAGATATATTTTCTTAAATAGTAAAAATGAGACTATATGGATAGAATGGACACACACCAGCTTCAAGGTGGTGGTCATCTCTTAGGAGAGAGGCCAATGGATGGTATCTGGGAATGGCTAAAAGGTGGTTTCCATTTGTAAGTTTTTATTTGTTAAAAACAGTCTAAAGCAAACATTGGGATATTGGATTTTCATATTTTTTTGTAATTTTATATAATTTAAAATAATTTATAATATTGTTTGGTTCTTGCCCTTAAAAGTTTATAGTCTAAAAAAAAAAAAAAGTTTATAGTCTACCTTCTGCAAATGTGATCAAATCAGTTCATGCACGGTATAGTTATATATCAATTTCATATGAATTTTACTAAAGTGACGAATTGTGGCTATGCTTCCTTTACAGACAATACAGTGTTTTCAGAAGTTTCAGTCACTCATTTATTGCATGCTAGGATCTTTTCTAGGCTCTGGGGATACAAAAATAATTGGGAGAGGGTCCTAGCCATTTTGGAGCTCACAGTCTAATAGGGGAGACAGGTAGCTTAACAAGCACATGATACATGCTATAGACTGAATGTTTGTGTCCCCACAAAATTCATATGTTGAAACCTAATCCTCGTGTGATAATATTTGAAGGTAGGGTCTTTGGGAGGTGATTAGGCCATGAGGGTGGAGCCCTCAGGAATGGGATTAGTGCCCTCAGAAAAGAGGCTCTAGAGAGCAACCTCACTCCTCCTGCCATCCATGGGAGAAGATGCCCATCTATCAACCAGAAAGTGGACACTCACCAGCCATGAACCTGTCAGCACCTTGATCTTGAACTTCCCACCCTCCAGAACTGTAAGAAATAAATTTCTTTTGTTTATAAGCCACCTACTCTATGGTATTTATTTCTTATAGTAGCCTAGACAAAGACATATACCTCAATAAAATTAGAGGAAAAGTACAGACTTAGCACACAGAAGGAAATGATTCACCTCTGACAAGTAGAAAACATTCCTGGAGTAGGTGACATGTAAATTTGAGATTTAAAGTATCTCTTCAGTGAATCTGTCCTCCCCACAAAGAAATTTTCTTAACAACCATGGATCATTGTTTATGTCTAAAACTCCTCGTATTCAGGGCTGGTAATAATTTCTTGCTCTAAGTATAATTCACAGTCAAGGTTGGAATCAGGTTTTGGGGAGCTTCAAGTTTATATAATCTGAGGGGTCTTTAAGAAAAATATACAGAATTATGAATGTAAAATTAGATACAAGCCTTTTAAGGGACTCTGAACCTTACATCCATTAGCTTCATGGTAAATTTACCTCACAATAGACAATATGGAAAATGATTTATGAAACCTAAATTATAAGAGTGTTGTTGACATCATCAAAATATTCTTTGCTTTCTGAAAGGGTTCAAAATATTCTTTAAAAAGCATTTTCCCCTGCCTTTCTTCCCTCTAAGGCTTTTAATATGATTGAACTTTTCTGGTTTTATTGCAAAATAAGCAATTAAAGAATTAATTTCAAAATATGCAAATTAGTACATAATCTTCACATGAACATGATGGTAAATTCAAATAATACAAAAAGTTTCAATATGAAAAATAAAAGCCTATTTCATCTCCCCAAATCCGTGTCCCTAAAAGCAACCAATGTTAACAAGTTCTGTGTTTCCTTCTAGAAAAACAATTATATGCATATACCAGTATATACATGTCTATACATGAATAATTCTATTTTACTGCAGCTAAGGATCATGCTGTTTTATACCATGCTTTCTTTTACCTAGTTTAAAATACAGCAAGCACACCAAAAAAGTGCACAAAACATAAATGTCCAATTTAAGCAGTTTTGGTAAAACAAGCATCTATATAACTACTACCCAGGTCAAGAAATAGAACATTGTCAACAGGGCCAGCTTTCTGGGCATGCAAACAGCGCAGAGGCACAGGGCAGAGGCTCAGAAGCCCACCCCTTCCGACCCCTTACTCTCTCCACTCTGCTTGTGGTTCAGTGATCATCATCATCATGAAATTCTTAACCTTTCATCTTTGAATTCCTGGGTTCTGGCGGATCTCTCCTTGCCCATCTCTGCACTGACCTGAGCACTCCGCGCTGACGCAGGGAGTGACCGCTGTGGTGCGCAGCCCCTCCCTCTCTCCGCCCCACGCTGAGTTGGGGGTCAGGCGGCGGGCGCCTGTGAGGGTCTGCCTTTGACCAATAGGAATCGCTATACCCAAGGGAGAGCGACGTTAAATAGCAAATTAGAAAACACCATGACAGGTCGAGAGAGGCAAGATGGAAGAAAGAAAAAAGATTTTTGCATTGGGTCCCACCAGTTGTGCCGCTGGCCTTGATTGACAGCCCTGAGTGACCGCACGTGCTCCTCCTCCATCTAACCCCTCTCCCGGCCAGCCGCAGCTATCCTGATTTCTGGTATTCACTACCTGCCTTTTCTTTATAATTTTACCGCACAATTATGAACTCTAAAAAGACTTTTTAGTTTTTTGTGTGTTTTTGAACTTTAAGTGGAATCGTGTACTTTGTTATTGTTTTCTCTGGCTTCTTCACTGTCTTGAAGATCTGCTTGTACCTCGCTTAACTAGCTCTTTTCATTGTGAATGAATAAAATACACTTTATTTATTGTTGATGGACATAGGGGTTGTTTCCAGTTTAGGGATATTAAAAGCAACCTTGCCATGATCATTCTTGTACATGTGCCCTGATACCTCTGTGCTTACAGTTTAATAGGACAGGTATTTAGGAACAGAATTGCTGAGTCATAGAGTATGCATAGCTGCAACTTTACTGGGTACTTCCAAACTTTGACACTTCCACAAGCCTTTTTTTTTTTTTTTTTTTAAACGATCCAATGGATTTGTCTGGTATCTCATTGTGACTTTACACTGAGTATTCCTGATTACTAATGAGGTTATATGTTAATTGGTCTTTGGGCTTTCCTCTTTGGAAGCTTCTATTTCGGACTTCAGCTGTTCTTCTGTTGGGTTTGTGACTTTTTCTATTGATTTGTAGTTCTTTATATGTTCTGAATAAGAGCCATTTCTCGAAGTTATGTATTGCAAATATCTTTCCTACTCTATCACTTGCCTTTCGGCTGTGGTGGCGACTTTTGGTTAAAGTCTTTTAATTTTTTTTTTAATATTTAAGTTGGTTGCACCAGGTCTTAGTTGTGGCACTCGGGCTCCTTGGTTGTGGCATGCGAACTCTTAGTTGCAGCATGCATGTGGGATCTAGTTCCCTGACCAGGGATCGAACCCCGGCCCGCTGCATCAGGAGTGTGGAGTCCTAACCACTGCACCACCAGGGAAGTCCCTAAAGTCTTTTACTGTGGAAAAAAATATATCAATCTTTTCTTTTATGACTGGTCATTTTTGTGACTTAATAGTTCCTTAGTATCTTAGTACCTTCAAAGTCATGAAGATGCTTTTCTATATTACCTTCTCACCAGAGTGTTTTTATCAGTTTTATTAGACCTTTCAAAGAACTGATTTTAGTTTTGTTCATGGTTTCTATGGTATTTTTTTTCTATTTCAGTTCTTCTCTTTTATTATTTCCTTCTACTTTGTTTATTTTGCTATTCTTTTACTAATTTCTTTACAAATATGTTCATTAGAAGCTATACATTTCCCTATGAATACTATTTTGTCTGCACCCCACACATCATAATATTATCTAAATTCCTTCATGATTATTTTTGATGCCTAAATTATTTGGATGGAGATGTCTTAATTTCCAAACATATACAGATGGTCTCGTATCTCTAAGTCCACTAAAATTTAATGAGGTTTGCTTTTTAACCAAGAATATGGTTGATTTTTAAAAATATTCTGTATCTACTTGAAAACAATTTATATTGTGCTGTTAGGTCAGTGTTCTATTTATGTCCATTGGGTATTATTAAATGGACTAATCAGTCTTATGTATCCTTACAGACTTTTTGTCTCCTTGTTCCAACTAATTACTAAATTAAAATATCCCACTTAGCTTGTAGATTTCTCTTCTTAGTTCTGTCAATTTTTCCTCTACATATGTTAAGACCATATTATTTATACAAATTAAAAACTGTTATATAAACCCAGAACTGAACATTTTAACATTCTGTAGTGACCTTCATAATCTCTGTAATGATTTTAGCCTTAAATTCTATTCTGTCTGGTTGCTATCAATATAGTTACAACACCTGTCTTTTACTTAGTGTTTGCATGATATATTTTTCCATCTTTTTACTTTCAGCCTTTCTGTATCCTGATGTCTTAGATATGTTTCTAAAACATGTGGTTTTGCATGTTTTCTTTTTAAATCTGGCCTGATAATCTTTGTGTTTTAACTAGGGCATGTAGTCTATTTATAGTTATGTAATTACTAATATATTTCAATATATTTAAACCCAAACATATTAATCCTTCACTTTTTGTGCTTTATATTTGTTGTGCCTACTCTACATTTTTATTCTCCTTTTTTTGCTTTCTTTTGGATTTTTTTTTATAATCCCATTTCTCCCCAGTTAGTTTGGAAATTATACACTCTTTTTCTATTCTTTTGACCCTAAAACTTATAATATGTTTTCTTTACTTTTTTTAGCCCAGTATTAATCTTTACTTTGCCCTCTTTCTAGAAAATGCAAAGTTCCTTTGAGAATCACCTTTTTTTTTTTCTGTCTTTGATTTTCTATGGTTTCACATAAAGTAAAATGCCTTTTATTTTTTAAAATCCTGCTTGTACTTCATTGAGCTTCTTATAGATTAACATCTTTAATCAATTCTCAGAAATTTTCAGCCATTATCTCTTCACATATTGTCTGGGTCCTTATTCTATCATTCATTTCTGGAACTCCAGTTTGATATATATATATTAGGCCATCCCAGTGTATCCTCCATGTCTCTTGCTCTATCTTCAATATTTTTTATTTTTAATTTTGTCTCTTCTTCCCTCATTTGGGATGTTTCTTTTAACCTATCTTGCAGTCAGTCATTCTCTCTTTAGGTGTGCCTAATCTGCTCTAAAATTTACCCATTGTTTTTATACCTTTAACTATTCTATTTTCTAGTTTTATAATTCCCATTTGGTTATTTTTCAAATCTCAAATGTCACTTTTTATGGTTTCCAGTTCCTTGACAAAATTTATAAGCTTGACTTATTTCCATGAACATAACAAGCATAGTGGTATAAAGACTATGTTTGTTATCAAGTCTTTTTGTCTGTTGTTTCTGTTGGTGCTGGCTAATTCTTGACTCTTCTTTCATCCCATTATCTTTGATTGTTTGCTATTCATTTTATTTGAAAACTTAATTATGGAAATAATTTGAGGCATTGGATCATGTTCTGTTCTTCCAAAGAGGAGTTTCATTGCCTTCTTTCAGGTCGTTAAGGGTTCCAATAGTCCTGAACCCATGCTTGAGGATTTCTGAGTCAAACAAATGATTATAGTCCATGTCCCCACTTTTGGCCTATGCTTCTTGGGGGTCCTGTCACAGAGTGGGGGATGTTTCACTAGGGTTACCCTCCTTAATGTGTATTGGACTCACGCCTAGATCCAAGTGACTGCCAAATGCTCAGCTTTTTTCTCACCTTTCTTAAGTTGCTTGTTTATGACTAGTACTGTTTATGTTAAAACAACATCTGCAACCTAATAGTGTTCGGAGTCTAACATCTTTGTCAGCCCATCTCTGCTGCTTCCACCATGATTTTCTTCTCACCAGAATGTGAGGCATACAAAATGCAGAGGTAGTTCCCAGGTAATGCTGGAGCAAAACTATCTGTGGCTGACTACCAATTTGGAATGGTATTAATCTTCAAAAATAAGTTGAACATAGCTTTAAATCCCCAGGATCAAAACAAGAATTTTGGGGACATCTCATCCATAATCCAACTGGATTATGATAAGATCCAATAAGACCTTCTTAAACATTCCCATACAATGCTCTAGTTTCCTGGGTTCAGGAGAAACGTTTTACTAACTGTTTTCTTTTTAGCATATCAGAATAAAATGCTGCTTCTCTCTGAGCCTCTTGCATTAAAATTTTTTAATCTACACTGTAGGCCTTATATGATTTTCCATTAAACTACTTTGTCACATTATCTTCTAGACATAGCCTTAATGTCATAGTAGGTGTGAACATCTATATAATTGGCTCTAATTAGGCTGGTGATAACCAGAACATTCTTGTTCATTATCTAAAGCCAATAATCATAGTACTTTCAGAGAATTTCTTCATTTCTTTTGAGAACATGGGAGAAAAATTAATTATATCATCATTCTATAAGAACATGGGGTCTGCTTAGTTCTTAAACTTCTTATTCCTTTTCTTGAAATCTATCCACAGCAACAAGGAGAATGAAAATAAGTTCATGGAAACTGAATTTTCAGCAAACAGCTGACTAACAAAACCCCAAGGCTCCAAAATTACATGTGAACACTGTAGTAGGCAACTGAGACCAGAAGCACAGCGCAGCAAGTGTACGTAGGAATTCAAGAAAACATTTTGGGAAAGATATGAGACTGAATAGGGTCCAAATACCCAAGAGGGAGAGAGAGAGAAGGATAGAAAGTGCCTAATCAGAGATAGCAGATCTTAGAAAGCACCAGTAAAATAACTTTCTAAAAGTGATAATATTATTTTGGAAGGCAAAGCCTTGGTCCCTGCAGCCTGTGAATGAATCGGGAAATTGAGAACTGTGTGCAGAAGCTTTTCAGAGCCAGGTTAGGTACTGAGAGGCAGAGGAAATGTGATTTCACAGAGTTGCCATATTTTAAGGAAGTAAGTCTTTTGCTATAGCAATGGAGGAGAGAGCCCACGAGAGATTAGTTCTGTAAAGCTATCCTGGCCCTTCTTTCCACCTCCTGATAATAGTCTAGGAAAATTCAACTCATCCAAATATGAGGATTATGAAAATCATATGCACAATAGCTACTCAAAAATACAGTAAGAAAACTGAAACAGTAAAATAATTTTCTTACAGAAGATGAAAATTTACTGGGAAATTGTTACCATAAAACAAATGAAATTTATAACTCAACATTTCAACATGAATTTGAAAAACTTAATGAAACAATCCTAGCTATGAAGTAAAATCACAAAGAAGTAACAAACATAAGACTCAGGTAGCTGGGAGCCAGACAATAGGTTATTAATGCCTACTTTTTATAAGAATATAATCAGAGAATTGAGTATTTTGACCTTTTGGGGATGCGTAGTAAAGAATTAACCTGGACTTCCCTGGTGGCACAGTGGTTAAGAATCTGCCTGCCAATGCAGGGGACATGGGTTCGAGCCCTGGTCCGGGAAGATCCCACATTTCGCGGAGCAACTAAGCCCGTGCACCACCACTACTGAGCCAGCGCTCTAGAGCCTGCGAGCCACAACTACTGAGCCCACGTGCTGCAACTACTGAAGCCTGCGTGCATAGAGCCCATGCTCTGCAACAAGAGAAGCCACTGCAATGAGAAGCCCACGCACCGCAACAAAGAGTAGCTCCTGCTCACTGCAACTAGAGAAGGCCTGCGCGCAGCAATGAAGACCCAATGCCACCAAAAAGAAATAAGTAAATAAATAAATTTATTAAAAAAAAAAAAAGAATTAACCTTACTGGTCTGGTCTTTGCCCTCATGTCCTGGGAGGTAATCTCTAGGAAGAGTAGGTTTGTTTACCTGGGGGCCTTGGGCCACATAGTATCCTCTCTACGTCCAGAGGGGATGGAGACTAAAAATCAGCCATGAGGGCTGTCAACCATGTCTACATAACTGAGTCCCAATAAAAGCTCTGGAAACCAACTCAGATAAGCTTCCCTAGTTGGCAATATTCTGTGTGTGTCATTGCACATTGTTTCTGGGAAAGTAATGCGGTCCATGACTCCCCTGGGACAGGACAACTGGAAGCTGCACATTTGGACTTTTTCTGGACTCTGCCCTGTGCACCAATTCCTTTGGCTGATTTTAATCCATATCCTTTTGCTGTAATAAACCATAAGTGTGAATATAACCACTTACAGTGAGTTCACTGCATCCTTCAAATATATTATCAAACCTAACAGGGGTCTTGGAAACTGTGAACTCTGAAGCTGGTGCCAGATGTGAGGGTGGTCTCTTATGGACCACTTCCCTAACTGTGCAGGAAATTTTTGAAGTTTTGCCACAAAGTATATGATCAGATTTTTAAGTCATGCCTACTGATAGGATATATTTTATGTTTGTTCACAACAGACTCCTATGAGAGGTTGTGTGGACTATTTGTGTGTTTCTGTGAATTTTTGATTATAATACCAATAGTTCTTGCTACATTTGTTTTAATGCTGTGTTACCTTTAATGTGGGTGCTTTATCTGGTTCATAAAAGGCCTCTTTTTGTTTAAAAAAAAAAAAGAATGAGGGTGAATTAGATACTGTTCTGATAAGCAAACATAAATAAATAAAGTCTTTTTTTTTTTTTTTTTGCCATTGGCACCTTCTCAGTCCCACTAGAGAAAGTGTCACTCCTATATCCAGCAACAGTGCCTTCAGGGTGTGGCTACAATGAGGAATTAACATTCTTCAGTTACTCTACTATTCATATCCTATGTTCTGTCACTTTAGCCACTTTCAATATTTTCAATTCTCTTGAAAACCTTCCTTCTCATCTGCTTGGCAAAACTCAGCTCTTGTTCAGTCCAGGCCTAGTGACCACTCTTCCTCCACAGTGTTTCACTGCAGGTCCTTCTGCCCATCCCTAGCGAGTACTGAATTGTTAGTACTCAGGAGTATTGAAATGTCTCTGGCCTCCCATTCCACCATCTATCTCCTCATTTTCACCCAAAGACCAACCTGCTATTTAACAAGAAAATTGATACTAATAGTCAGAAATTTGTTACCTGTGCTTACCAACAAATCTGTATTCTAACAAAACTTGGCTTCTTTGGTGGAAGAGAGAAGAATCCTTTTATTTGTATCCTAGATGTTATTACCTCTCACCTCCCTAAGTGTTTTGTCCCATTAGTTATCTTCCCCTCCATCCTACATCTTCAGTCTTTTCCTACAACCTGCAAGTTGCTCAAGTTTCTTACATGTTAAAACAACACCCCATACAAGCCAATCTGCCCCTTAACTCTTAAGAGGCAGTCTAGATATTTATCTAAGCTCTCTCACTGCCTTAATAGTCAAGCTCCTTAGAAGGGTAGTGAGCATTTATCTCCGGTTCTACACCTACCAGTATGTCCTATGCTCGAAACACTTCTTCCATTCTCTCCCCACCCCGCTGTTTCCCATCACCTACAGGATAAAGTCTGAGCCCTTCCAAAGTTGGCCCCTGCCTAGCGCTATAGCCCCTTTCTACCACTTCTCACCTTGCACTCCATGCTTCTGCATTACTGAGCCACCCAGAACACACCACGCTGTCAAAAGCATCTGTGCTTTTGCGTGTGCTATTTCCTTCTTTGGCAACTGTCATCCCTTGCTTTTATGCCATCCATCTATCCATTCTTTAAGCACTACACTGGAGTCATCTTATCTCTGAAACCAGCCTCTTAGAAATTCGATGGAACCAAGTAGATAGTACCGGTACTCCTCATCTGAATCTTGAATCTATTTATAAAGAAGACCAAAAAATAGGGCTGGTAGAGAACCATAGGATCTCCTTTATTACTGATAAAGCTAATATTGGGGAATGCAGTCCCCCTCTGTAGGCAATAACAATGAACTGCGTCAAATCACAGGTGAGCTGGAAAACCACAGACTGCCTTTCCTTTGCCACATGGCAGAGAACAGAGCAGAATGTGTGCAGTCTGAGGCAGGCTGACTCCCAAGACGGACGGAGGAGGGGCTGGAAGAGGAATACCCAGTTTCTTTCCGACTCACCAGATAAGTCATCCCACCTCCTCAGGGCAGGAGTGAGTGAGGGAACTGAGTGAGGTAAGGAATCATTTCCCCTCCCCTACTGGCCATTCTGTGGGTTTCCTTCTGTTGGTCCACTGTGCTTAGACCTTAAGCCCAGAGTCCCCTGGGCATGGGGTTGTCCTCTTCGGGAGGAGCTCAGCATTCAACCAGGGTAATTTTGCTCCCACTTTCAGAAGTCTGTCCCCCTCTCAATACTCATCACCACCCCTTTGTGATTTCTACTAGATCACAAAGTGTGTGGTGTAGGTCTGTTCCCACAGAAGGCTCTGAAATGGATCAAAACATGACATTAATCCAATCCCTTCCAAGGTCTATTCTGTGCCCAAGGCTGAAAATTCACTCTCTCTTCTATTTCCTACCTCGAATTCTATCTAGGCACGTTGTGAGCATAGTAAGCAGAGACTCTTTACTGACTTCAAATTAAAACATAAAGATACTTCAGTAATAAAACCACATTTGAATATAAACAACCTCCCATTGTCAAGTTCCCAAAGAAAAATTAAATTCCCTGCAAGTCAAGCCCCAGTCTTTAAGAAGTGCTTCCCTAATTGCCTTTACAAAGTCAATCTATGCCCTTAGAAACTGCATCTCAGTTCTCTAGATCCTGATTCCTTTTGGGGAGTCATTCCAGTCTGCCCCTTTGAGATCTTGCCTTTCTTCCTCTGTCAGATTTCTTTGGGCCACAGTCATTTTCTGATCTAATAACAGTGAAGGTGTTTCCCCATTTTATAAAGTTTTAAGAACACTTAGATCCAAGTGCATCTCCATTTCTCTCTTATACTTGTCTATCCTGGAATTCAAGATCTCATTTTTCCATTTTGCATCTTCCTAGTCTCTTCCCCCAGAAGCTGTCTCTCCAAGAGGTCAGATAGTCTCCTAAGGAAACCTCTCTCTTCCTCCAGTGCAATCAGCCCATCTTCCTTATTTTTAAAAAAAATTAATTTCTTTATTTATTTTTGGCTGCGTTGGGTCTTCGTTGTTGCTCGTGGGCTTCTTCTAGTTGCGGCGAGTGGGGGCTACTCCTCGTTGTGGTGCGTGGGCTTCTCATTGTGGTGGCTTCTCCTGTTGTGGAGCACAGGCTCTAGGCACATGTGCTTCAGTAGTGGCACACGGGCTTCAGTAGTTGTGGCTTGCGGGCTCTAGAGAACAGGCTCAGTAGTTGTGGTGCACGGGCTTAGTTGCTCCGCGGCATGTGGGATCTTCCCGGACCAGGGCTCGAACCCGTGTCCCCTGCATTGGCAGGCGGATTCTTAACCACTGCACCACCAGGGAAGTCCCCCATCTTCCTTATTTTGTCTCTATACTATTATTACTGTTCAGAAGACAAGACTGAAGCATACTTTTCAAGCCACCCTAGCTTCTCCTTGACTTTCTAAGCACATCTGATTCCTAGAGACAATATTCTAAGCACAGTCTTTTAAATTGCCTTTTTAACCTTTGGATTTGTAATCATTTCATTGAGTTATTTCTCTAACTCCAACTCAAAAAGATGGGATAGTCTTTATAATAAGAACTCCCATTATTTATTAATATAAGTCCTCTCCATTCCTGTAAATGAAGCTACAATTTGACTGTAGCATGGCAGATAAAGCCATGGTCAGAACAAATGGAATCAAAGAATTAAAGTCAACCTAATAGGTAATGAGTGACTCTCAAGAGCCTGGGGACAAGCCACATGAATCCAGGAGGTTAGTACTGAATAGTTTCCTCCTTTGGCCCTGTAGGTAGACAAAAATAAAATACAAATGGGTAGGATTTAGATATGCCTATCCACATTGTCTAACTAGGCCTGACAGTGACAATTTGAAGCTAGAAGTTCAAACATAAGTCCTTTATAACACACATGAAACTTGGGTGCAGGATATGTCCTTGACTGTAGACCCAGCTGAAAAAATACAGTATAAGCAGCAAATAATTGACTGCCTCTCATGTCTGATGGATCAGTATAGGGGAAGACTCTTTCGCCTACAATCATGTCCTTGTTTATTAGGGTTTCCACAGGCTGTAGAAATCAGCTGATTTGTGGGGGGCTGCACATCCACAAGTGGGCAAAGGTGCTGCTGTCTGCTAAGACTCCTGTCTGCTAAAGTCCTCTTGGCCTTCCCTTTACTGAGGCCTCTGAAGGTCTTATAAGTTTGCTGAGCCTAGCTTGACCTGTGAAGCTGAGGCTTCACTTGCTTAGGCCAGCCAGCAAGGCCCACCTGTCGTTGCTGGAGGTTATTTGCTTGTTAGAGGCATTTTCTTTGCTGGGACTCATGCATGCTTGCTATGGCTAGCAGGGCTCTTATAAAAACAGCTATTTGCCTATTACCATAAATTTCAGTAGCCCACCAAAGTGAAAGACCCACATGACCTAAGTGTTAAAGACACCCTCAGAGAGCATGGCAGTTAAAAGCAAACTGTGTGAGTGTAAACATCTACCACATTACAGAGTATGAGCCTCAAAGGCCAAGGTCAAGAATTCATATGGTTTGGGCTCAAAAACTTCAAGCTACATTCCAAGCTCACTCCAGAAGTCTCAGTCTCTGCGTGTTTGGTCTCTATCCACCTCACTTTTTGTCTTATTTCTTGATGATTTTGGCCAATGCACCAGATTTGGGGACCTTGAAGGGGCCCATTAAATAATATGAAGCAATAGGGAAACAACAGACATCATATATGGAGACTGAATATTCCCTTATTTCTGATATATATAGAATTGACTTGTACAGCAGGCAACTGAACTTAATTCGAAAACCCCAGAATCAGAGAGCTAATCTTTCAACCAAAGGCCACACCCACACTGGACTTTGAAAAAGAAGGCATGGAGGCAGAGAACAGAATGCATGTTTCCTGAAAGCAGCTTGCTCCTAGGAGAAAAGGGAAAAGAAGTGGCTGGGCTGCCCACACCCAAGTTCCTTTTCTAAACTCTCCACTTAGACAATTCACTCCAACTCCCTATGAGTGATTTTTTAGCTATTACCAAAAAATGCCATTATAAACATTCCAATATATGTTTATGGGACTATGTTTACATATACATAAGCATTTCTGAGGGCATAGACCTAGGAGTAGAATTTCTGGGACATAATTATGTCTACGATCAGCTTTAGTAGATGCAGTCAAATGATTTCTCAAAGTGGTTCGACCACCAGAGTCTAAGAGTTAGATGCTCAGCATCCTTGTTGACATTTTGATATGATCAGTTTTTAAAATTTTATCCATATGGTGATATATAGAGGTATCTCATTATGGTTTTAATTTACATTTCTCTTACAGCTGTGGAGCATATTTTCACAGCTTTATTGGCCGTTTGGAAAAACTTTTTGTGAAATGTCTGTGCAAGTCTTTTTGAACATTAAAAAAATGACGTCTTTTTCTTATTGATTTGTAGGAGTCCCTCATATTTTCTGGATATGAGATCTCTGTTGGGTATATTTGTACTGCAAATATCTTTTCTCCCTCTGGGGCTTGCCTTTTCACACCCATAATTGCACGCTTTGATGAACAGAAGTTCTTAATTTTCATAAATCTTGTTTATCAATGTTTTTCTATGTGATTAATGCTTTTTGTGTCTTATTTAAAAATTTTTTGCCTACTGCAAGGTCATGAAGGTATTGTCCTCTGTTATCTTCTAGAAGCTCCTGTTTTACCTTTTACATTTAGAACTGCAATCCACCTAGAACTGATATTTGTATATGATGTGAAGTACTTCAATTTAATTTTTGTCTATGAGGATATTCAATCTAGCACCATTTATTTTAAAAAATGTCATCCTATCCCCATTGCACTGCAGTGATTCTTTTGTCATAAATCAAGGCATTTTATATATGTAGGCCTTTTCTGTTCCATTGATCTCTATGTCTATCTTTTCACCAATACCACACTGCTTAGCTATTGCCACTTAATAATCATCTTGATATATGATAGTGTGTCTTCCAACTTCATTCTACTTTAATATTACCAGCTTTTCTTGGCCTATTGCATTTCTACATAAATTTTGGGATCAGCTTGTCAAATTCTTTAAAAATGTGCTGGGAATTATATTGCGATGTCACTGAATCTACAGATGAATTTGGATTTTTAAAGAATATTTAAAATTTTACTTTATATTATACATATATATTACTTTACATATTATACTGTTGCTTTCTTTCCAGTTCTTTTACTTATGGAGGGGGCAGGGGGAAAAGAAGGGAATGCTTTATTACACCGACCAAGACCTCCAATACATGATTGAGTACAAGTGTGACAGTGGATCTCCTTGTCTCATTCCCAATTTCAGGGGAAAACTTACTTCAACATTTCACATTAAATACAATGTTTTCTGTAGGGTTTTTGGAGATATATTTATTAGATTAAGGATGTTCTCTTGTATTATTACTTTGCTAAAAATTTTAAAAATCATAAATGGGTGTTGAATTTTATGAAATGCTTTTTCTGCATTTGGAGATGATTTTATGATTTTTTTTCTTTTCAGTGCATTAATGTAGCAAATCACAATGACTGATATTTTTGAGTGTTAAACTAATCTTGCATTTCTGGAAGACTACCAAATTGGTCATCATGTTATCCTTTTTCTATGTTGCTGGATTTATCAATATTTTGTTCAGGATTACTGCTTGTAGGTTCATAAGACACTGGCCTGTAATTTACTTTTCTTGTAAAGTCCTTATCAGGTATTGTTACCAATACAGTAGCTAGATTTAGCAAATAGAAGTGTGGGACACCCAGTTAAATTTGAATTTCAAATAAACAATGAGTAATTTTTAGTATAAGTATATCCTGTGCAATATTTTATACTAAAAAGTGTTCATTGCTTATATGAAGTTAGTTTTAATTGGGCAACTCTAGTACCAAGGTTCTGTTTACTTCATAACACAAGTTCAAAAATGTTTCCTCTTTTTGTATTCTCTGGAAGAGTTTGTGAACTTCCTAAATGCTTGCTAGACTTTACTGGTGAAAAAAATATGTGCCTGGAGTTTTCTTCATGGGAAGGTTAAGTACAGGCTAAGTTTATTAATAGATGAAGGACCATTCAGATATTCTATTTCTTCACCTGTCAGTTTTGTTAAGGCATGTTTTTCAAGGAATTTGTCTATTTGGCCTAAATTTTCCGGTTGATTGATCATAATATTTCTTATCTTTTAATATGTAGGGACTTTAGTTATATTCTCTTGATATGTTGATTCTTTTGAGAAATGTTCTTTTTGTCTCTAGTAATAATGGACACAAATTTGACTTTGTTTGATATTAGAGTAGCTATACTAGATTTCTTTGGTTAATGTTTTTATGATACATCATTTTCCATTCTTTTACTTTCACTTTTTCTGTGCCATATTTATGGCGTATCTTGTTTAAACAGCAGAGGATTGGGTTTTGCTTATGTAATTAGTCTGACAATCTTTGTCTTTCAATCGAATTATTTAGTATATTTAATAATGCACTTGAATTTTAAACTACCATCTTGCTGTGTGTTTTGCATTTGTTGCATCTTTGTTCATGTTCTTCTTTCTTGCCTTTTTAAAAAACCAATTAAATATTTTTTATTGTTCCATTTCCCCCTCCATTAGCTCGTTATTATAATTTTTAAAATAAAACTTTTTGAGATAATTGCAGATTGTCATACAGTTGTGAGGCACATTATAGAGATCCTGTGTACATTTTACCCAGTTTCCTCTTGCAAAACTGTAGTTCAATATCACAGCCCAGAATTGACATTGACAGTCAAGATTCAGAATATTTCAATCACCACAGAAATCCTTCATGTTCCCTTTTATAGCCACACCCATGTCCCTCTTGACCCCGCCCCCTCTTTAATCCCAGGAAACCACTAAGCTGTTCTCCATTTCTATAATTTTTGTCATTTCAAAACAAAATATATAAAAATACATGAAATTACACAGTATGTAAGTTTTTGGATTTTTTTTTTAACTCAACACAATACTCTGGAGATTCACCCAGGTTGTTGCATGTGTCAATAATCTGCTCCTTTTTATTGCTGAGTAGTATTCCACAGTACCGATGTAAAACAGTCTGTTTAATCATTCACCTGATGAAGGACATCTGGGTTGTTTCCATTTTGGGGCAATTATGAACAATGCTGCTGTAAACATTCATGTACAGGTTCTTGTGTGAACATAAAGACTTCATTTTTCTGGGATAGATTCCCAGGTGTGCAGTTGCTGGGCTGTATGTAGTTTCATGCTTAGGTTTTTAAGAACTGCAAACTGTTTCCCAGAGTGGCTGTACCATTTTATATTGCCAGCAACAATGGATGAGTGAGTGATACAGCTTCCCTGTATTTTTTTCCACCATTGGGTGTTGTCACTAATTTTATTTTAGCCATTCTGATAAGTGTGTAGTGATATGTCATTGTGGTTTTAATTTGCATTTCCCTAATAGCTAATCATATTGAACATCTCTTCATCTGCTGATTTACCATGCATATACTGTACCTGCTTTGGTAAGTGTTTGTTCATCTCTTTTGTTCATTGTTCTAATTGGATTTTTTTTTTTACTGTTGAGTTTTGAGAGTTCTTTATATAGTATAGACATTAGGCCTTTCCCAGACATGTGGTTTGCAAATATCTTCTCCCAGTGTGTAACTTGTCTTTTCATCCTCTCAATGTTTTTCACAGAGAAAATCTTTTAGTTTTCATGAGGTCTGATTTATCAGTTTTTCCTTTTATGGATTGTGCTTTTGGTGTTAAGTCCAAGAACTCTTTCCTTAGCTCTAGATCCCAAAGATTTTCTCCTGTGTTGTTGTTGTTGTTTTTCTAAAAATTTTATAGTTTTCCATTTTACGTTGAAGTCCATTATCCATTTTGAGTTAATTTTTGTGTAAGGTGTGAGGCTTAGGTTGAGGGGTTGTTGTTTTTATTTTTTATTTTTATTTATTTTTTGGTAAGGCACAACTGCTTTTATTTTATTTATTTATTATTTATTTATTTGGCCATGCCCCATGGCATGCGGGACCTTAGTTCCCTGACCAAGGATCCAACCCTCAAACCCATGCTCCCCACAGTGGAAGCGCAGAGCCCTAGCCACTGGACCGCCAGGGAATTCCCTGTGTGTTTTTAAATCTATGGGTGTCTTTTATCAGTTGTGCAAAATTCTTGGCTATTATGTCTTCAATTATCTTTCGTCCATTTTCTCTCTTCATCTTCTGGAACTCAAGGTACATGAAGCTAGACTTTTTCACTTTGTCACATTTATCTCTGATGCTCTTTTCTATATTTTTCATGTTTCTGTGTTCTAACTGGCTATTTTCTATTTCCTGTCTTTCTTGTCTCATACTGGCAACTCTTTTTTTTTTCTTTAATGTTAACTAGTCCTTCTTGTATTCATACTGTACTTCTAGGGTTATTTTCCTTTTTCAGTAGTACTTACTTTAGAAGTCCTGTTAGGGCTAGTCTGTTGAGTCTCACAACTTTCTTTAATCTTAAAATATTTTTATTTGCACTTATATTGCAAGATCATTTTGCTGGGTGCACACAGTTCTAGGATGACAGTCATTTTCCTTCAGCACTTGACAGGTATTATTTCACTGTCTTTGGACTCCCATTGTTGCTATTGAGAAGTCTGTCTTCCTTCATAGGGAAACTGTCTTTTCTCTCTAGCTTCTTTTTAAATCATTTATCTTTGATATTCTGCAAATTCAACTTGTAGTATTTGTTTTTGGTTTATTTTCATTAAACTACTTGAGTTATTTTGTGCTTCTTAACTTTGAATTCATATTTTTCATTATAAAAAATTCACCTACAATATTAAAATAGTACCATTCCTTGTTTTTCTCTGTCTCTTTTTTTCTAGAACTCATTAAACACATTGGAATAGTGATAAACATTCTTCTATTTCCAACGTTCCTCAACTTCATTTTTAAATATTTTTCATGTCCTTCTGTGCTTCATTCTAGGTAATTTCTTAATAACATCTTCCAGTTTAATTTTGTTTTCAGCTCTATCTAATCTGTTTAGCCCATTCATTAATATGTCAACAATTATGTTTTTTATGTCTGGAAGATCCAGTTGGTTAATTTTCAAATCTTTCTTGCCGTTCCTAATAGACACCTGTTACTTCCTCATCTTTATAATGTCGTCCTTTTTCCTATTAAGGATTTTTATATTCCAAATCTAATGACTGCAATATCTGAATTCCTTGGGTTTGTTCAGCAGTGGCTTGCTTCTTCATTTGCTTGGTCATCTTTGATTTTGTACTTAATTTGATCTGTGATTTTTCTGCAACATTAAATTGGGATGTTTTCCCAACTGAGGATTCTCATACGTTTCTGTGAAGAAACAAAGTGTGCTACCAATATGCTTTTTAGTTTCTTCAAAAGACCTGAGTTAATGTTGGCTCCAGTTAGTTTCCCTTCCTTGTTGTGGGCCTACAGGTTAGGGTCACACATTAAACTGCTGCCCTGGGCATTTGTTCTCAGGGCTGACCTGGGCCTCAGGTTTACTTAGCCCTCAAAGCTACCACTGCTGAGTTTAGCTCATGGTTGGGGTCTCCCCCTACCCTGGCCCTTATTTTGGCAGAGGGGAATTCCTTAGATATTTCCCCCATTTTCTGCCATCCTAGTAATGCATTAAAAAGAATAATTTACTCAGGAAATAATTCTTAGAATAATTCTGGATTATGCTCCAGGCATTACCAATGGTAGCTGGCTTAATAAGGCGCCCTTTATTTACTGCCTTCCCTTCTTTGTCTCACTTCCCCACCTCCTACTGGTGTTTCCTGAATCCTCCAGATAAACTACCTGCACTCAAATCCTTGTCTCAGGATTATAAAGGGCATTTCCACTAGGTTATTTCCCCAATACCCACCCAGCAGCTAAAGTGCTTGGTCCAGTGGGTGGGCCCATGATTCAAGCCAAGCCAGCTGGAATCTTTCCCAGAGAATTTTGTTCAATCTGAAATAGGGAGAAAGGAGCTCTCTTCCCTCTTTTCTGTTCTTTTTTTCCCCTCCCTTTCAATGTATTTCTAGTAGAACAGCGCCTGGCACAAAGTAGGAACTTGCTAAATATTTGTGGAATATTTAATGTATACAAGTCCTACAATTTCTTTGCTGCTGATTGACAGTTATGATCAGATGTTAATTTAAAATGTATGAAATACTCTTGTTACAGTACATCCTAGTGCCATAGCACAGCGTAGTAGTTGAGAGCACGGACGCGGGAACCAGACTGCTTGAGATTCAAGCTTGGCCACTTGCCAGTTGTTTGACTGTGCAGGTTGTCTGTTGTCTCTCAGTTCCTTTCTCTCTCTACTCTCTCCTCTGGATTGTGGAACCCTAAAGGGTGCTGGAACCCTAAAGGACATGTCCCAGACTCACTTGCCAGGAGGTCTCCAGTTCGGTTCTGCCGACAGGAGATCAGTGGGCAGGAGGAGGGTGGAAGGCACTCCTCCTTTCTTCGGGCTCCAGCAGCCTCGGCAGCACCGTGCTCCTCTATGATGGCTCCAGGAACGGGGGTCCCCGAAGGCTGCTGGCTTCCTGCAGAGCAGCTAGCAGAGATAGTTCTAGTAACGCCAACAGTTAAGTTCCAAAAACCTCAGAAGCACACATTTGTGGGTTTTGGATGACACTGCTTTCTGTTTTGCGTCCCGAGGGCAGGGATGCTGGCTTTTATACCCTCTGGAGAGCGACACTCTCTCTCCCTTTTGCTCCTCCAGTCCTTCTGTAGGGATTCGTCAAAAATAGACGTAATAACATTCCTTCTGAAATACCCTAAGTGGCTTTTCTTTTCCTGACTGGATACTGGCTGATACTGTGACCTCAGGCAAGTAACTAATTCTCTTTGCCTCAGTGACTTCCTCTGTAAAAGTGAAGATAACACTAGTATTTCTATTTCATTGGCTTTAGGAGGATTAGATATTTTTAGAGCACTTAGAACAGTGGCTGGCACACAGCAGACACTATGTTTGTTAAATAAATGGTATTGTGTATCACATTCTATTGTTAAATACATATGGCATTAGCCATAAATTTTATAAAACCTAATGTCCCTCTGTATACAGCTACCACTTTGTGCAACCTGGCCCATGATCCGCCCTTATCATTACTGCTTGTCATAATCACCTCCCTGCGTCTTCTGTCTTCTCCTTGGCTCATCTCTTGTGTCATAAATCAGCACGTGTGTTTTTACAGTGTCTTTTTCTCTCACTTGCTTTAGACATAATACAGACATTTTGGAGGTGTGCAGGTTTAAGGTTTTTATGAAGCGACTGTGTTTCAGGAAGCTGCAGTGGTGAGAGGGGTGTGCAGGTTGGGAAGCAGCACTGGCACTGGAAGATTGGCGTTAGAACCTGAAAATGAATCCAGACTCATGAAAGTAGGATGCCAGGGATCTTGTGCAGGAGAAAAGATTGAGAAATACAGATTCTTTTGGTTAAATCTTATCCACATTAAGAGTATTTCACATTTGTGTGGAGTTACCTCACTGACTTCTGTTTTTGATTTTTGAGAATAGACTTTCTTTTGATTTCCTACTCAGCAGGGAGAGCAGACTCAGATTCTATGTTACATTCACTCCATTCCCAAGATCCTTCAGACCAACCCTCACCCTGCCACCCCCCTCTCAAAAAAGAACACAAAAAAATGTGGGAATGAGACAGGCTTAGAGGTTACTGAATAGACAGAGTACTGCTGTGTCTGTACAAAGGTGGGATCATTGTCCAGAGAACTGGTTACAGAAATTCCGAGAATGACAGTTTTCCACAAAGTAAGATCAGTTCAATTTTTATTGTCCTTTTAACTTTCAGCTTGTCCTACTAGGCACAGAGTAAATACTCTTTCTTCTTTGCTAATTAGTCCAATCTTCAACTCTGCATAAGTGCATTGTTTTAGTCTAATTAGAATTCTAGACTTTGAATTTAGATGGATATTTTTTAAAGTACATCTGAAAAAATATTGTTTGCAAACATATTTTTAAATACCATCAAACTACTAAGCATAGAATCAAAATTATTTAGGGGGCAAAGTTGTAAACATTTCACCCTTATGAGTATTTACACCAGAATTTACAATTTTTAGTCATCATCAAACTTAAAACTGTCATTGGCTAGATATAAGATCAGCACAATATTAATATATCACAAATTTACTTTAACTGGAAACACCTACAAAAAAGTAGACAAAAAATTATTTTCAAAAAAATTACAACAGAATTATTTTCCTCCTGTATGAAAGCAATAGATATTCAGCTGAATATGGGCCAAATTAACAATGCTATTATACAATTCAATAGCTGCTGACTCTAACTACTGTTTCCTAAAATAGAAGAGTAGTATTCACTCCCTCTCAAATGATGCCTCTATTTTCATACTGTATTCTGCAGCTCTTATTGTTAAAGTTTAAATTGTTCTTGAATATTTTGGATTCAGTACTCTGCAAGCAGAAAAATAAGTCATTGGCCTTAAAAAAAAAAAAAAAGCTTTACTGAGGCATATTTTACATATCACAAACTTACCCATTATAAGTGTACAGTTCAGTCATTTTTGGTTAATCTATACAGTTGTGCAACCATCACCACAAGCCAGTTCCAGAACATTTCCATCATCTGAAAAAAGTTCTGTTGTGCCTCTGTGCTGTCAGCCGGGCTCCCACCTCCAGCCCTAGGGCATCACTCTTTAGCTTTCTATGTCTATACATATATTTGCCTTTTCTAGAAATTTCATATAGATGGAATCATACAATATGTTGTCTTTTGTGTCTTGCTTGACTTAGCATAATGTTTTTAAGGGTTCATCTATGTTATAGCTTTTATCAGTGTTTGTCCCTTTTCCCCCTTGATTCTTTTTTTACTGATGAATAGTATTCCAGTGTATGGATACACCACATTTTTGTTTATTTATTCATCAGTTAGTGGACATTGGGATTGTTTCTAGCTTTGGGCTATTACAAGTAAGGCTGCTATAAACATTCATATACAAGTTATTTTTGTGGACATAGGTTTTCCTTCCTCTTGGGTAGATCCTAGGAGTGGAATTGCTGGGTAAATATGTTTAAATCTTGAGAAACTGCCAAACTGTTTTCCATAGTGACTGTACTATTTTATATTCCCATCAGTGATGCATGAGTGTTCCAATTTTTCCACATCTTCACCAACACTTGCTATTTTCTTTTTGATTATAGCCATCCCAGTGGGTGTGAGATGATATCTTACTGTGGGTTTAATTTGCATTTTCCTAATGATTAATGATGTTAAACATATTTTCATATGCTTAGTAGCCATTAGTCATTGGCTTTTTAAGCATAGACTTATTCAAGACCTGGTATCCTACATACAGAAGGATGAATTTTTGCACATGCACATACCTACATGTGTATGTATATAAGTGTATATATACACATACCTGTGTAACTAGGACCCCAATCAAAGTACGCACATCATGCTAGGCATATTACAGCTTAATACAAGTGATTACTTTTATCATTTTCTGAACAACAAAAGATGCTTACAATTTAACTCCATTTATTTCTCCTATCTCTTCTTAGAATCTACTTCTACATGTTATAAAAACGCACAAGACATTATTATTCTGTTTTAAACAAATAATTTACATAATTACCCTTGCCTGTGTTCTTTTTCTCCTCCTGAGGATTTAGGATCATTTTCCTTAAGCAGGACTGAGGGAATGAATTCTCAGCTTTTTCTTGTCTGAAAACATCTTTATTTTGCCTTAATTCTTGAAAGCTTTTTCCCTGGATATAGAACTTGAGGTTAGCAGTTTGCTTTTTTTCTTTAGTAATTTAAGGATGTCCTTCTATGGTCTTCTGGATTTCATAGTTCTGTTGAAGAGTCAGCATTCAGGCTTATTGTTGCTTTTTAAAATTTACTGTCTTTTTTCTCTGGTTCCTAAGATGTTTTCTGTCTTTAGTTTTCACATTTTTTATTATGATTTGCTCCAGATGACCTCTTCTACTAGAGAGGATTTGACCTTTCCTCTGTAGGGCAGAACGAACCCCTCTAATAGGTAGAAGGATATGGGACTGATTATCTCAGTCCAATGAGAGACTGAGCTGTATGTATCCAGGCTGTGTTGTGAAGTCTTAGTAAGAGACCCAGTTCACATCTGGCTCATTCCTGATCCTTAGACATTGTCACATGCGCTTTTGCTTTAGGTCTTGGTGGTCTCTGTCTCCTTAGCCCTGAAAGACTATCAAAGATTCATTTCTGCTCTTTCGGTGGACATTTAGTTCACACTGATTCACAAAAAAAATAGTTTTTTTTTTTTTTGAAGAAAAACAAAATATCTTCGTTTTCTTATCATTTTTTGTTGAAAATGCCAGCAGCAGAACGAGAGGCTTTTGTTTTTTCTTTACCTGCATTTTCATTTCTTCAAAAATTTACTGTTGAGCTGCATCACTAATGTGACTCTTAACAGTTAGGCCTCAGAACCAGTGGTCTACTCACAAATGGCTGTGCCCATGTGATAACACTTGAGTATGCTTTTCCTTCTCCTCTGCCTTTCAAACAACTTGAAAATATTAAACTCCATTGTAAGATTCATCTTTCAGAAACTAATATGTGTGCAGAGCAATTAACGGCTTTCCGTTTTTTACACTAACTATGCAACTTGAGCGAACAATAATAATTTTATATGCAACTTACCTTACAGAAAGTATACTTAATTTTGACTAACTATATGAGTTAATCAATCAATAATAATAATTATTGAGAACTTATCATTTACTGCTTTGTGTGTATGAGGGGAGGTTACAAAAAATGTATATATTTTCTTCCCCTCATGATTTTCCAGTATGATTTGATGATTATGAAAAGTACAAATTTTTAGGATAACTGACTGAATAAATGATACGAATTTCAATAGGTAGCACAACCCAGATTATTTCTACACAGTCCTGCCAGGTTGACATTGCTGTAGATAAATTCCAGTTTATCTACAGAACAGCTATTTATACTTATAGGATAGGGGACCTACTTTGGAAACAGCTTCGATCTTAGCTCATAATTAATTTATTGCTAAATATCTATGCTGTTACAGTTTGTGAGATGCTGAACTCAGGCAAAGTTTGGCAAATAAAGTGATATATTGGTATCGCCTGGGGGAAAAACCCTGGTAAGATCATTTTACTAGAAGACGAAGATGACTGAGCAATAGTGTGTAATCTAAAGTTTGTTCTATATAGTTTATTACATTTGAGTAGCTATAGAACTCTTACTTCATCAAATACTGTTTTGAAGTAGCTGGGCTCACACTTATTGGTACTTATAACCAAAGGATTTCCTGGAAACAAATTGTTTATCTTTTAAATTTTAATTATAATCTCTTGACCACCTAACAACTGCTAAAATTAAAATATTTCCTCACATTATGATCACATATTTGCAGAATTATAGAATCATAAAACTTAGAGATTATCCCCCAAATGTCATTTTACAGTTTGTCAATCAAAAGTCTAGAAATGTTAAGTGTACTGTTCAAAATCACAGCCCTTGTTGGATTTTAATTTATACATTTTTTATGAGAAACATAAACAATTTCCCCTTTATCATCTTTTAGGAAGATGTAGTATTCTAATAAGAATAAATTTGGAAAATTAGTTTTAGAATATATGAAATTGATATGTTTCTGAAAAGAAATGGCTTTAAAGTTGAGTACAACCTTTTTTTTTTCTTTAGAAATACAATCTTATTTTCCCATTTAGAACCGTAACAGGATTAGTGGCACAATGAGAAACACCTTTAGTACTACCTCTTCATAGGACATTTCAGTTTTCTGATAAAGTCATATTAGTCATGACATAATGAATATACCAAGTAATTCATAATAGTGAACTAGGCCTCTTGTATATTTAATCCATTTTTTCTGAACAACCTTTGGGATTAGATTTTTTTTGTATGTGCTACCAGATTCTGTATATAGTTTCCATTAAAAAAAAAAAAAGTTGTTCTATAACCAACCACTGTCTAGATCTCACTTAAGCCTTATTTCATTTATGACTTCACTGTGCATCTCAATGTTACTTTTAGGTCAGGAAGTACAGCAGAGTGAAGTCTTGGCATGGAGAGTAAATGCAGATTAAATATAGAAATGTTTTCCTGTTCTCTGCTGTGATGGAATAAAGAATGGAAATTGGTGTCAGTGGGGTTGGCTCCTCCTGATGGTTGTACGGGAAAAATCTATTCCAGGCCCTTCTCCTTAGCTTGTAGATGGCCATCTTCTCCCTGTGTCTTTTCACATCATCTTACCTCCATGCTTATCTCTATGGCCAAACAAACCCTTTTAACAAGGACACCGATCATATTAGATTAGGGGCCTACCCAGCTCCAGTATGATCTCATCTTAACTAATTACATCTGCAATGACCCTATTCTCAAATAAGATCACAGTTACAATCGTGCTATAAAAGCACACAAAAATCCAAATGGAAAAAACAAATCATACATTATTCAAATAGCAATGAACAGATCACTGATGCCTTACTTTTCAAGTTTATTTTAAAATTCAGTGGTATTGAGGACATGCACAATATTGTGCAACTAACATCCATTTCCGTTTGCAAAAACCTAGTTTTTAATTAGTAAATCTAGAAAAATAGCTGCTGGAACTGAGGTTCTAGCGAGTATGATCACCGTATCCAAACCAAATAGGAGCACAGTCTAACAAATGCCAGCGAACTTACTGAGAAAAGAAAGAATATTTAAAATCTGTTGAAACCAACTGTCACTGTTAACATATGGGCCAAGAGGAAAAAATAACCCTCAAACCTAAACACAACACAGAAATAGCATAAGATGTCAGTCAACGTCCTCCTACCCCGGGAAAGGCGGCTGGTGACGCCTGGAAGCAGTAAGCTAAGGCCGCTCGGCTGCGCTCTCACCAGACACTAAAGCGAAGATTCTTAACCTGGGCTCGGAGGAGCTTGGAAACGCCGCGGCGCGCAGTTTGGCGCATAAATACAACGGGGGGTGCGGAGCTTTCACGCGAGTCTCGAAGGGAATCTTTGATAAGGAAAAGGTTTTAAAAACGATCGCGTTGCGGGGACCAGTGACCACTGCGGTGACAGCGGGCTGGCCTCGGGGGGGGGGAGGGGCGTCGCAACGTTCAGGTGGAGGGACGGAGGGGTGGAGGATGGGGTGTGGGCCCGGCCCCGGGGCCTCGGCCCGGGATCGGAGCCCGGATGCAGGGGCGGGACCGGGAAGACGTCGCCCGCCCCGCCCCGCCCCGCCGCCCGCGGGCGGCTGTTTACCTCGGGATTTGACGCCGGGACAAAAGGGGAGGGAGGAGTGGCCCCTCGGGGACTCCGTGGGCGGAAGGCGCCCTGCTTCGCGGGCGTGCGGTACCCCCATGGGGACGGGAATGGCTCCCTCCGCCCCTCCCCGGTCCCCGCCACCTGTCTTCCTCGGGTCCTACCCCAGCCTCAGCGACACCCGGCGGCGCCGGCCGTCGGCCGCAGCGCAGGCTCCTCAGCCTCCGTATTTGTTATTCTCCGGACGGGGCGGCGACCACCGCTCCGGGAGCCGGGGCTGTGGGCCGCGCTGGGGCGGGGGACAAACAGGACCTGGGCCGCCGTCGGGGTTGGCGGGGCGAGCCGCTTCTGCCCCCTCAGCGCCCGCAAACAGAGCGCCGTCGACCCCGGAGACCAGCCCGCGGACTCGCGACACGGTATTTTTAAATCTGGCGGGGCTTCTCCACGGGCCAACCACGCCCCCCGCCGCCCGCCCCAGCCAGTCAGCGGCAGGCCCGCCATTTTTCAAACCCTCTTCCGGCCGCCAATCAGGATCGAGCAGCACATTCCTCTCCTGACCGGTTCTAACGGGTCTAGGAGTTAACTACCCGGGGGACCCACCGAACCTGCTAGGCTGCGGCCGGGGGGACGAGCCTGGCGGCACACCGGCCATTCGGAAGCCGCCGTGGGGAGGGGGCGGGGCCTCTCCGAGTTTGAATAATCCCCATGGCCAATCGGAGCGGCGGGGGCCGTGGCCTGTGGCCCGGCTCGTCAAGTTGCCGTGGCGCGGAGAAGTCTGCAAAACAAGAGACGGAGGATTGCGTTAGCCACATCCCAGTTCACGCCGGAGCCGCGGTTAGCAGCGTCGCGGTCGGACCCGGCCGCTGCGCGGTACTCTGAGGAAAAGCTACCGCCAGGCAAGAGCCGGCTCCGGGCCTGGGGTGCGTGGCCGGCCGGCCCCCTTCCCTCACGGCCGGCCCGGGCGCCTGCGGCTCTCGGGGCTCGCCCCGCGGGCGGGATCCGGGTGCGGGCCGGGCGGGCCGGACTGCGGAGGCGGGAAGCTCGGCCGGGCCCGTCTCGGGAGTGTTTTGAACGCGGGGCCCGAGGCGGCAGCTCGGAGCAGGGCTCGCGGCGTGGAAGCCGGGGGCTTTCCTGTCAGGAAGGGCCGGGCGGGGGCGGCGGGCCCGGGGGGTGGGGGGCGGCGGCTTTTGGGCGGGAAGGCGCCCCGCCCGCCAGCGCCCGCCGCGCTCTCCCGCCAGGTGGACGCGCCGCCGCCGCCGCCGCAGCAGCATCATGGGGAAGGGCGACCCCAACAAGCCGCGGGGCAAGATGTCCTCGTACGCCTTCTTCGTGCAGACCTGCCGGGAGGAGCACAAGAAGAAACACCCCGACTCCTCGGTCAACTTCGCCGAGTTCTCCAAGAAATGTTCCGAGAGATGGAAGGTGAGCGCGAGGGTCCTCACGCGGGCAGGTGGCCGTGACTTTGAACTTGCCTCCGCCGCCGACTGGCCCCAGTGTTTTTATTCAGAGTCTGAGGCACAGGACTTCGGGGTGCTGGTGTATTTTAAGACGACGGAGGCAAATGTGGCCCTGAAGAGAACCCTGCCTTTTCGGGGCTGGATGGCGGTTTACAGTGTTGCATTTTCACTGCTGCTTTCATGCCCACAGACCATGTCTGCCAAGGAAAAATCCAAGTTTGAAGATATGGCAAAAAGTGACAAAGCTCGCTATGACAGGGAGATGAAGAATTACGTTCCTCCCAAAGGTGACAAGAAGGGAAAGAAAAAGGATCCCAACGCGCCTAAAAGGCCTCCGTAAGTGTTTTTGTTTTGTTTTTTCAGTCAACTGAATTGCCCGCATGATTTTTCATTCAAGTCGTTACAGCTCTGTTCCTTCCTTTCAGATCTGCCTTCTTCCTGTTTTGCTCCGAACATCGCCCAAAGATCAAGAGCGAACACCCTGGCTTATCCATTGGCGATACTGCCAAAAAATTGGGTGAGATGTGGTCTGAGCAGTCAGCCAAAGACAAACAACCGTATGAACAGAAAGCAGCTAAGCTAAAGGAGAAGTACGAAAAGGTGTGTTGTCTGAATTTTCTGGAGGCAAGGTTGAAATCTGGTAGACGGATTCTAAACGAGCGTGTTAGACGCAGGTAGAAGCTGTATGTTAATAGGTGGAAGCTGTAGTCAGTTTTCCCTGACTAGCAAGTGGGGAACCTTCCGCGGTTCTGTGTTCATGGTTGTCAGCTTTGCTTTGAAAAGGTCTAATGAGAGCTGTACGCGGAAGGAGTATAAGCTGATTGGAACCTCCTTTCTTTGGACTGCAGCCGGTGTTTGTAGCCCTGGGAGGTTGCTGCATTCAGATGTGTTTGGGGTAAAATGCATCTCTTAGTTGAGAAGAATGGAGGGCTAAATGTTTTTTGTAGGTGTATCTAAAAGGTGAAGTCAGGGGACAGGCTACGTGCTGCTAACATAACGGTAGTGAAAGTACTGGCAGACATCAATCTGATACACCCCCATTATTTTACATCATTAGCTTTCTAAGGCCTGGAGGAAACAAATGATCTCAAAACCAAGTTTTAGACGGTCATCAGGGTTATTGGCCAATAATCTTAGATTGTTTACAACTTAGTGGTTTTCATGGTTGAGTAATGACACCGGATGACGATTTTATGTTTTTGACAATATTTCAGGATATTGCCGCATACCGTGCCAAGGGCAAGAGTGAAGCGGGAAAGAAGGGCCCTGGCAGGCCAACAGGCTCCAAGAAGAAGAATGAACCAGAAGATGAGGAGGAAGAGGAAGAGGAGGAAGAAGATGAAGACGAGGAGGAAGAGGATGAAGATGAGGAATAAATGGCTATCCTGTAATGATGCGTGTGGAGTGTGTGTGCGTGCTCAGGCAATGGTTTTGCTAAGAATGTGAATTCAAGTGCAGCTCAATATTAGCTTCAGTATAAAAACTGTACAGATTTTTGTATAGCTGATAAGATTCTTTGTAGAGAAAATACTTTTTTAAAAATGCAGGTTGTAGCTTTTCGAGGGGCTACTACATACAGTTAGATTTTAAAGCTTCTGATGTTGAATGTTTCTGAATATTTAATGGTTTCTTTAACTTCTTGACTTGTGTATGGTAGCACAGCAAACTCATAGAAATTAGTATCAATAGTGAATTTCGGGTTTTCTAGAATGAGAATGTTGCATTCTGTTTTTTAAAACAAAATTTTTGTAATAAAATTATGTATATTATTTGTATTGTCTTTGTCGTATATGCTCAATTAGTTTTTGCTTTAAAAGTCATGGTCTGGAACCATGTCAACTATTTTTGTTTTTCTGCCTAATAGTTCTCAGACATGGTTGATTTAGTATAACGTTTGTTTAAAAGTCAAACATGCCCATATTATACATATTTACAAAGTGTTCTTTAAAAAGCAGCAGTGGAATTTAATGAACTTTAAAAATTTATGCAGTTTTATGAAATGAGCAAGGTTTGTTCTTGACATTTATGTTCATTTGTTAGCTAACTTGTCCCATTTTTTTTAGCTGACATTTTATTTTGAGAGAAACTTTCTTTTTAATATGAGGCAGAGGAGCTCATACAGTGAATCCATACCTAAAAACAAACTTTTAAAAACAGTAGGAACAGGGTTACATTTTCTGTTGATAATTATCTAGTTTGGGGTAGAATACCAGAGTGAATTTTGAGTTAAATCTTAAAAATCAGTGTGGTCGTAAGCCTAGAATTCTCGGTAACTAACCCAAGAAAGCTTTTGAGATGGTTGTTGTGATTTTCCATGACTGTAGTTAGTTAGGCGAGATTTTACTAGGATATTTATTTACAGGTGAAAGCAGTTACTAGGAAATGCTCATTTGAGGGAGCAGTTGCTTGTATTTGAATTTAGATAACTCTTGTAAATAGTTATCAAGTTATTAGTGAAAGTTAGCCATCTGTTGTCTAAGAGATTATAGAAGAAACCTATTTGTTGATAGTTTCACAGTTAAACCTGACAATCTTGGTTACCTATCAAGTATTAAAAATAGAAGCCAAAATTCTTCTTACCCAACCATGGGAGCCTTGGTTGTCTATCTTATGCCATATTTGGAATTATTTCTGACACAGGAAATACTAACCAAAGTTGTTAAATGGAAGGTAAGGTATTAGCATAATTCCCAGAGCGGATGGCCTCAAGTGGAATCTTCAGGCCTCTCAGAGATTGCCCTCCATTAATATCACAGTTGTTTTGGGGCTTTTGCTGATCATAAAATGAAAACTAGTTTATGTATTTAAAAAATATTTCCTGGTGTTAGGTGACTTAATGCTAAAAAATTGGGGGTAAGGTGTTTTAGAGACACGCCTAGGTCTGGATCCCAGTTCCCCAGCTCTACCAAATGCTAGCTGTATGGACTTGACCTCTGGGCTTATTTCTCTCTATCTGTGTAGGGTGTCAGTACCTACTTCGCAGTGTTTTAATGATTAAATGAGAATGTTAAGTATTTACAACAGTACTTAATGCATAGAAAAGATATTAAATAGGAGTTTTTAAAATTGAAATAGAGTCTGTTTCTTAAGGATTTCTATATCTATAACTTAGACCCATGAAGCAGACCTATCTGGTTCCTTGTCACCTTTCTTTTTGGGAGTTTTTGTGTTTGCTTTCATTCTGTTCTTTAAATGAAATATAGTTTAAATGTCTAAGAGTGACTCATTTTTTAAAATCAAGGGTTGTTCCATAATCTCAGCATTTGAGATGAGTCCTCATATTTGATATTTTCTCTAAGTGTGGATCAAAATTTAAAATACCCTTGTTTTCAGGACTAAATGACCTCAAGGAGTGGTTATGTTGGAAAACTCTGAAATAGGGGTAAGAATCAGGTTCTATCCCAGGCCAGCCAGTACTTGGGGGTGTGTTTATGAAAACCACCTGCCCCCCCTTTTCTTTTTAAAAATAAGTCATATCTTGATGGTATAAAATGTAAAAGGGCTATATAGTGGGTAGTTTACAACCTTGATTTCCAACTACCAGGTTCTCCCAGGAGGCAACTCCAGTAATGTAATAATTTACCCTTCAAGAGGGACTGAAGCACAATAGTCATATGTGCATATATATCAATGTTGCACAAAAGGAAGCTTATTATATGTGTTGTTCTGCCCCTTAATTCTCATCATTTTAGATTCTTCTCTTAGCACAACAGAGCTGCCACATTTCACTTAAATAGCCATCTGCATAGTAGCCCATTGAATAGATCACAATTTAACCAGTTCCTTAAAGATAGTTATGGTTGTGGTTTTTTTGCTTTAAGAACAACATTGCCATGAATATCCTTGTATGATTTCAAAAAATTCTTTAAATAAGTTTGTGCATTTAAAATTGTGCTAATTATAATAGCTAAAACCTGTACCTGGTATATGCCAGAACCTGCTCTCGTGCTGTTAACTTGCTGAAACCTGCCAAAATTGCTCTCAGAAGTTTTACTAATGTATACTCCACAGCAATGAATGTCTATTTCCTCATCTCAGCAACATTATCATTCTCAAACTTTGTAATCTTTGCTATTATATAAAAAATGGTTCCTCCTATTATGAATTCTGCATATTTTTATGTTAAAGAGCCATTAGTGTTTCCTGTGGTCTTCTGTCCCATTGGTCTTATTAGTAATTTGTGGGAAATAAGGAAAATGACCCTTTGTGACATGCATTGTAAATATTTTTTTCTATGTTGTCTTTTGACTTTGTTAATGATGCTTGTTTTCATGCAAAGATTTGTTTTTATGTAGGCAAATTTATTCTCTAGTGGCCTTGGGAGGCCTTTCCCACTCAAAGATTATAAAAATTGTCTTTGCTTTCTTACTTTTTATTATTATTTAATTAAATCTTTGATCCTTCTGGAATTTATTTTGGTGCAAGAACTCAAGTAGGGCCTCAAATTTCTTTCCGGATGGTAGCCACTACTTTTGGTCTTTTAATCTATAAAAGCTGTGTTAGAAGATCCTGAGGTCCCTTATGTAACTTGCAAACTTGCTCGATATGGGACAGTATGCCTTTTTGTGTTTTGCTCTGTAACAGCATCATTTACTGTAAGTACTAAACCATAAGTTTGTCTTAGCCAAATACAGCATTATCTTAAAGCTGACTTTCTATTACTACGTATGCCACTAAAAATGTTTACAAAGCAGTAATGATTTTATTTCTTGGGGAATAGCAAGAAGAAAGCTAAAGGGCCTGTTTTGCCGATGCACAAGATCCAGTCCTTTTAAAAATAAAACTTCTTTCTCTAGAAATAAGCCATTTTTGTACACCTCGTGCCAGAAAGAGTAGCTGTCCTATAAACATTTGTAAATATAAATGCCCAGGATAAAGGGGACAGCCATTGTTTAGCTCAGTCCTGTTGCTGGATGTGTGGGTCTAGGATTCCCAAATCTCCCAAATTTTCAAGTGGAACCAGAATTCTAGATATTTTAAAAATGTGAAATCTGAATTGTAAATATTGGCAATGAATTCAAATGTCAGGCTCAAAGAAAACATGTCTGTAGGTAAGATTCTGTCAAGGGTCACCAGTTTGCCACTTCTATAAATTAGTGTAGGTAAATGTAGGATTATTAATAACATTTACTTGAGTTAGGGCTGTTGGTAAAAGTTTAAGTACAGGCCTTCCCGCTAAGCATTATTTTCCTAGTTGTCTAGAAACCCTTCTCGCCCTGATTGGAAACTCATCTAACTTCTTATCCTGTTGTAAAGGTAAATACAGACATTGTCTCTGAGGTCTTAATGGAATATTGGGCTCCTGAGCCTTTGTTCTTCAGGACTTAGCGCAGACCTCTCTTAGCCTCATCCTGGGAGTTAACATGTCTATAGAATAGTGGCTCAGGAGCACGATTAGTGTCACATTAAAAGGGGAAAAAAAAAACAACTTTTAAGCAGTATGTAGCATCAAATTTCAGAACTGGTCCAGTCTCCTTTCTTCAGGAAGACATAGCAGTCAACTAGGACAGTGCCCTAGGGCAGTAGGTAAGAGAAAGCAAAATTGTAATTCATACATTCATGTGTTATTCTTTGATTCTCTACATTTTTGCAATAAAGGTGAGATGGCTTATACAAAGAACAAACTATATAAAATACAGACATACAAAAGGAAAAACGAAGTTATGAAAGAAATTAAGAGTGAGCTGATGAGCTTACACTGGGAATCAGATCAGTTTGAATAGGGCTGTTTCTTATCAGTTTGGTAACATCAGACCTCATGGGTAACCTTTCAGTTTCCTCAGGTGTTAAAATCAGAATTTTTTTTTTTGAGCATTAAATGAGACAATACATCTAAGACGTCCTAGTGGCAAGAAATAGTGAATAATAAATATTAGCTAAAAGTATGCATAACAATATGTATGTGTTAATAATATATTTGCTATGATAAGAGTATCAGATTCACTTCTGAGATTCTTAACAGTTTAGGTGGAGAGGAAAACTAATTATGTGGAAAGTACAATAGACATTCCTCCCACAGGGCTCTGGGGATACTGAGTACTGGAGTTATGTCCTTGATCCAGTACTAAATTTGGGAATTTGGACAAGTTATTTAACCTTTTTTTTTTTAATTGAAGTATAGTTGATTTACAATATTGTGTTAATTTCAGGTGTATAGCATAGTGATTCAGTCTTTTTGCAGATCATACTCCATTATAGGTTATTACAAGATATTGGGTATAATTTGTGCTATACAGTAAATCCTTGTTGCTTATCTATTTTTACGTCTAGTAGTTTGTTAATCCCATACCCCTAATTTGTCTCTCCCCTCTTCCCTTTCTTGTCTGGTAACTATAAGTTAACCTCTTATTCAATCACATTTTATCCACGTATATTTGATCACATATAAATGCGTGACTTACTGTATGTTTTAGTTGCTTTTGATTTTACAAAACGTATTTGTTGAATGAAGTCTTCTGGGAATTGCCCTTTTCACTCAACACTACCCTACTGGCTTGTTTTTAACTAGTTCATTCACGTTCACTGCCTTGTAACATTCCGTCATGGGATTATACCACAAATGATCCACTCTCCTGTTGATGGGTCATTAGGTTGTTCCTGGAGCTTTTGCTGTTATAAATGGCAGTGCTATAAAAATTGCTGTACACGTCTCCTGGTTTTCAAGTGCAGCCCCCTCCAGTGACCTGCCCTGTCAATTCCAGCTGTCTCTGCAGCCTCTTCAGCTTGGCCGAATCACCAGGGTTTGAGCTCCACTTTCCTGCACCGTGGTGGGAAAAGTTCTCCAGGCAGACAGACATGCTGAACCGGGGTTCACCCTGTGTGCTTCCTTTCTCTCAAGTTATCACAGTCTGCTTTGCCTGTTACCCAATTCCTGAAAACAGCTGCTGCATATATTTTGTTCAGTTTTATAGCTGTTTAGGACAGCAGCATTCTGTTCAGGGCAGTAACAATTACTATGCTATGGCCAGATGAGGAAGTCTATTCATCTCTATTTTCTACTGAAAGTTTTAGTTTTGTTTGGGGCATTTAATCATTAAGACAGCTGGAGTTTATTTGCTCATATCAAAAGCCCAAGAGAAATTTCGTTTAAAGATGATTTAAAGAATGTTCTATCTCAGACATTCTTCCAGATGCACTTAGTTCTATCCAAAGGTTAAATTATAAATTCGACCACTGAAAACTACGTTCTACACATGAACGGTGTGAGGTAGAGATAACAATTATTCTCTTATGGATAACCATTTCACCTCCAGTGTTTATGCTTAACTTATGAGCTTAAATTCTTCACTTGGAAAGTGGAGGTAATGATCTCTCACATATGAAACACAGGTACACACACACATAGCCTTTATAGAGGGTCTGCAGTGTAGCTGTCTTAGTTCTTCTGATTAAAGACCGATTTTAAGACTTTGAAACCAGGTAACAATAGCTACCATTTATGTTACCCTGATTATATGCTGGGAACTATTCTAAGCACTTCATGTATGTTAACCCATACAAGCCTAATAAAAATCCTATAAAACAGGACTATTATTTCCCCCCTTTTACGAATGGGGAAACTGAGGCATAGGGAAGCATCAATAACTTGCCAGGGTCACACAGGTAATTTGCAATGGAACAGGGATTCGAATGCAGACAAGTGCACCATACTACACTATTCAGATTAGCAGCTTGTAATTTCATTGTTATGAAAATTAAGGCGCCCTTATGCCACCTCTGCTCAGACGCGGGCCCAAGGCCTGATCCACTTACAAAACCAAAACCCACCAACCACAGTTATAGGCATTTCAAACTCTTTTTTTTTTTTTTTTTTTAATTAAGAAGTTTTTTTTTTTTGGCCGCACCGCACAGCATGTGGGATCTTAGTTCCCCAACCAGGGATCGAACCCACGCCCCCTGCATTGGAAGCGCAGAGCCTTAACCACTGGACCGCTGGGGAAGTCCTCAAAATCTTAAAAAGGAGATTGGCAAAGCAATTATCGAATTTAGTTTAGAAACAGCCCTTCTGTTAATCTCCACTCCCAGGGACAGTGGTCCCCCAAAATCATTCTGACTTTTATTTTTTGGCAACAGATTCTAATGAATAACATGCATTCTCATAGTGCTCGGTACTTCTAAAAGTGCTTTCACATGGATTAATATTCACATACCCAATTACTGGCCTAGTAGCCCTCTGGCTCAGGTCAGGTACTTGTCATGTTCTCCATCGAATTTTAAGTGGCTTTTTTCCCCCAATTACAGTCTGTCCAGAAATGATGAAACATATTCCCAGATCCCTGTGAAAGACTATCTCTTAGGAGATAAATGAGCCCCCAATCACTTCAGTCTGGTGCTCTGTCACTTTTCCACGTTTCTCAGGCACAGCAGCTGAGAAATGAAGCCATGACAACAGCCGAGCTTCCCAGACCAACATGGCCCCTCACTGGAAAGCTGGCAGCCGTACCTTCTCCTGAGATGTCGTGGGTTGTGCTACAAGGTCCTACGGCCCAGTTCTCACTTCATGTTGGTAGGCCTCCCTTCTTTCTACTCACTTGATCTATCAGGTTGTAAAGAATTTTGACTTAAGTTTTTGCTTTCAACGGGCAATGATATAGTAGAATACACTGCCAAGGAAGATATACGTTGCTGGGTTGTTTTTTGTAATTGGTAAGTGATTTTTAAAAATTTTCTATACATAGGCAACCAGGGGCAAAAATAAGCCTTTATGTTTCCTTCTTAGATAGGTAAGCTCTGAGTATTCTAAACACATTCTAAGCAGAATTCTAACCAACACTCAAGCACATACTCAACATATAACTGTGGTCTATGATATTTTAACTATTATGTTAGTGTATCTTGTAAACAATAAAATCAAGTAATTATTTCAAACATGCGGTGTTTAGATATAGAAATGATTGCAAGTACTAAAAAAACCCATGGATTAAAATACAGTATTTTATTTTTTTCTCACCTAAAAAACAAGCAACCCAGAATTAAGATATACATAAACTTCTCAAATTTATCCCTAATAAAATTTTGAATATTTATACAATTTCTACAGAAACATACAGTGTATCAAAATCTGCATAAATCAAATTTATAAAATGTGTAGAAATGCATAGTGATATTATCAACTTACAAAGCAAGGATATGGGAATTATTTCCAAAGCAGCCTACAGTAGAAAATAGTCATTATGGCAGCAGCTTCTGATGTGTTTTCGTGTTTGGTAAGGTTTCTGATTTCAATATATAGAATCATTTTTTTATAGAGTATCTCAACGAATTGCACAAAATACCCATTTAAAATTTACATGCACAGTTTATGTGCCACCTTTCTTAGGCCTATGCATAGTTAACAAGGTTATAATCTACTCAACAAAGAAAATGGAGCCTTTTTGCAAACACACTAGTAATTAAAGTACCAATTCTCTTAGTTTCTTATTTATAGTTGATTTATTTTGCAGTTATATAATCATATAAATGTATTCCTTTTTAAACATCCCTAGAGATGAATGAAAGTTCAAATGGTTGATCAGAGATCAGTAGCAAAATACAAATTGGCAATTCAAAAATTATAAATAAAACTCTGTTTAGGATGTTGAACTTTGACTCTCCGAAGTTAAGAGCTAAGCTTGGAAGAAACAAATCTGTAGGCTTTTCTTTCAAACAAATGTAGGGTTTTTTCCCTTTTCTTTTTTAGGCTTTAATTAAGTATATTTCCCTCTGGTAGTAGTTTGTGAATTCCTTTCATTGATATGATTACAGGATCAAAAATGCTTAATTTACTTGCCATTCCCTACCTCATCATTTTAAAAAAAATTTGTTTTGCATTCGACATAGCATTTTAACCTTGTAGGTAATAAAAGACTATTTAGCAATTAAAATCTATTGACAACTTGGAGTATTTGGTTTTCTTCTAGTAGGTACTATCTTAATAAATGTGTAAATTCAAACAAGTCTTCTTTTCACTGGAAAAATACTAATAGAAATATGCTTTCAAAAAAAAATAAGAAACACTAGGGAACTAACAGATAATCTAACAGAATTCATATTTGTTAATGAACTATATTTTTAAATAGCCTTTTTTAAAATTTAAAAACTGTGCAGGGAATTTCATGAAGATATAAATGAAATGTCTATTCACCCTTAGCTTCATAAATTGCACAGCTTAGGTTGTAACACACAGTAGTCTTGTAAGGCTTAATCCAACAAGGGTTTGGAAATTCTCACCTCGGTCAGAACAAACCTTTGATGTGTTTACAGTGGTGTTTTGTTGTTTTTGTTACCCCCTCTTCAAGGTTTCAAAACTGAGAGTTAGTTAGTTAGTTATAGTTTTCTATGGTGACAGGGAATGGGGAAAAGTCAATCCCCAATGTCAGGGGACATTTTTCTCTAGTTAGTAGACCCCCTGCTGCCTTAGGAGTTGGTACTGACAGAGGACACTGGGAATGCCAGCAAATAGGGGAGTTAATGCCGTACAATCTTCAAACCCTACGGAATAGCTTTGGATGTTCCATCTTGTCATTTCTTTTTTCAAGCAATACAACATTCAATTTCAGAGCAAATGGTAGCACATTAATTCAGTTCTGAGTGGTAAAAGTATTCCTCAGACAGGTGACAATTCCATCAACATCCTACAAATTGCATCAAAAGCTCTAGAAATATACCAAGAAATGAAAAGAGGCACTAAATGTGTTGAAATTCACCTTTCAAAAAAGCAGCATGACTGTGAAGGAAGGCCACCTTGGCTAATAACCTGTGGCAGTGCTTCAAAAAGATGTAAAATTAAATAAAGATACAACAGGTTGATAATCACCAAGTTACATATGACGAGCTGGTTACTCCAACCTTTTTTCAAGTGTGTTAAAAAAAAAAAAAAACAATCAAACTGCCTTTCAGACCCCTGAGTGTAATCCCAAAAAGACAACAATGCTTTTTACTCTGTTCTAAATAAAACAGAGCTAAATGCACAGATTACCAACATCATCTTAAAACAAAACAAAAAAAAGATGTAAACATCTACAAAGTTTAAGGTAAAAGCAGTTTTGTAAACAGTAACTGCAGATGATAATGTTATCGTAAAATCACAGTTTATCAATGTCCTCAGACTCCTCAAGAGCCTCTGGGTTTGGAGCTGTACAATAGTTGCAGCAGGTTTCAGGAGGTTTTCAGTCCTGTATAAATTTACATGTCAGTAGGTAGGTTATTGGTTTCTTTCATTCCTTCTAAACACTATGGATGTTATTTATTTCCCACTTTTGAGTCATTTTGCTGGAGTCGCAGTCGGAGATGAACACTTGATGGAGGACCTCCGAGCGATCCAAGCACTTTCTGGAAGGAATGTGAGTCAGTCTGTGCAGGTTCTGGAAAACACAGGGAAACACAGTGTTACATTTGCACTGTGTGCTATCACTGACATTAGACAAAGTCACAGCCTGGCTTTCGTAAGAAGACTATTCAAGCGAATCGGGCAGGCATGAACCAGGCACACCCCAGAGTCTGTGTTTCTCTTGATCGTCAGTCTTCTACATCCTGTTATTGTTCAGTCATGATGTACTGCTGGTACCTCCAATTCAATACATACAAACTTAAATTCATCATCTTCCCCTCCGAACCTGCTCCTCTAGCTCCTATCCTACTAATGACGATACCAGCTTTCCTGTGCTCAGGACAGCACAGCTCAGGCTGCATTTCCCTCCTTCCTTCCTCCAAGTCGCTGGCTGAGGACGGACATCTGCAGTGGCTTGGGCTTGCAGCCGTTCCCCCCCCCACCGCCCTTGCCTTGGTCGAGCCCTGGTCACCTGCTGGAGGTTCCTTCAGTACAGCTCAGGGCTGTTCAGAGCGTGGTCATCAGACTAGCTAAGATTGGGTCTGTAAGGTCAAAACGGTTTCATAATAACACGAAGAGCCCCATCTGCCTTCTTCATCGTATGGACACTTATACTGATGGCGCAAAAGCCATGCTGGGTGAACGTGCTGGGGCCGTAGCATCAATCACGCGGTCATGTTCTCCATGGACGCACACTCACAATTAAAAAAGAAAAAAAAGCCAGTTTCACTTGAGAACGCCCTTGACAAGGCAGTAAAAACGTATTAGGTTTTTTTTGTTTTCTTTTTATTAATTTATTTATTTTTGGCTGTGTTGGGTCTTCGTTTCTGTGCGAGGGCTTTCTCTAGTTGCGGCGAGCGGGGGCCGCTCTTCATCGTGGTGCGCGGGCCTCTCACTATCGCGGCCTCTCTTGTTGCGGAGCACAGGCTCCAGACGCGCAGGCTCAGTAGTTGTGGCTCACGGGCCCAGTTGCTCCGCGGCATGCGGTATCTTCCCAGACCAGGGCTCGAACCCGTGTCTCCTGCATTGGCAGGCGGATTCCCAACCACTGCGCCACCAGGGAAGCCCAGTTTGGTTTTTTTTTTTAATGATAATAACGTTTAACATTTATTGAGCACTTGCTCTATGCCAGGTAGACGCATACCAGACGCTCTACGTGTATTAATTCATTTAATTCTCATAATGAATGGCCCTGGGATGTAGATCGTCTATTTTTAATTTTTTAAATTAATTTTTTAAATATTTATTATTTTTTTAATTGGGGTATAGTTGCTTCACACTGTTGTGCTAGCTCCTGCTGCCCAGCGAAGTGAATCAGCCATATGTATACACATATCCCCTCCCTTCTGGATTTCCCTCCCATCCATCCAGGTCACCACAGAGCACCGAGTAGAGTTCCCTGCGCTATACGGCAGGCTCTCACTAGATATCTACTCCATACTCAGCGGTGTATATTTGTCAATCCTAATCTCCCAGTTCACCCCCCACCCTTTCCCCCCTGGTGTCCATGTATTAGTTTTATTAAATCTTGACCCTATGAGATAGTATGGGAAGAGTGGACAGCACATGAGCAGTTGTCGGGACCCGAGGGTTGAACGAGCTCCTTCTCTCGTGGGCTGTCATTCTGACTTGAAAGGACAACCTGCAGGCAGATTACAATTATGCAAACTTGGGACTGGGTAGACATTTTCCAGAAAATAAAGTGAGCCCATCACTTCAAGGAAAAAACAACAAAATAAAGCTGACAGTATCTGTTGCCATTGATAAAATTTGAGTTTTCAAGCAAAAATTCGAGTTTTAGAAAACTTGTATCCATTACCATGAACTTGACAGCTGCAAAAGATTTAAAGACTTTTCTGATGAAATCAGTGGTTATATTTGTGATTTATTTGGCATTGTATGAAGAAATGTGCCATCATTTGGAAGATCTACATGACTTAGTGAGCCAATGTTTTCCAAATGAGCAGCGAATGTGTGATGTTACAAAAGATCCACTCCGGTGTAAGACAGACCAGTGGGTTTAATGCAACAAAGAACAAAATGTTCACTGATAGGATTCCAGATTCTACATTGCAAAGCTTTTAAGAAACTACCACTTACACACTTGTGTAGCACTGAAGAAGAACAGCCTCAATTATCTGAAAAGGCTATTAAATTACCCCTCGTTTTCCAACTGCACGTCTATGTGAGGCCGGATTTTCCTCAAATACGCAACTAAAACAACATATCGCATCAAACAAAACGCAGAAGTAGAATAAGAATCTATTAAACCAGACATTAAAGGCGTTCGTGAAACTATAAAACAATGCCACTCTTCTCACTTTTGGGGGGATTATAAAAGTGTTATTTATATTAACATGTAATATGGTTATGATTGTTACATTTACGTGAATACATACATAAATACGACAATTCTCAGGTTTAATTCCCAACTTAGGAAATACCGTTAGCTGTAACCTCTAAAACAAATCTGTCTGGGGAGCGTGTCAGTGGTTTGTAAGGATGTAAAGGGGGTCCAGAGACGGGGCAGAGTGAGAACCACTGACCGAGCTGGCCTCCTGCTCACCAGTCCATACTTGACAATATTTCCGGAATTATTTTCCTAAAAGTATCCACTGTTTCCTATCACTGTGATCCTTAACTAATGTCAGTCACTCCCTAAAGCCCACGAAACAAAGTTCCATGCTCTTTCCCATGGAGAACAACTTAGGGAACCAGACCAAACGCAGTTCCTAGAATTCTCTACACTTTGATGCCACACCTCTGCTCACCCGTTTTCTCATTTATTATCCACGAAAAGCCTTTTTATACCTCAAGACCTGGTGCAGTGATACTTCCTACATGAAACTCATCAGAAATAACTCCTCCTATTAATCTCTCTTTTGCTGTCCTATGGCATTTTGCTTATTTTTACTTCTGCATTTTTTTCCTTCTCTGCCATTATAGTATGATGGGCTTTAGATATTTTTTGAAGGGCCCCAGTGAATATTTAGTAATGTCTGATGCACAAATGGATATTCAGTGCTGTGCCCTTTAAAATATCTAAAATATGTACATTCCATTCTTATCCACTTCTTCTTGTGTCGTTTTGCATCTGCTAACCTTCTTTTACTAGTTTACTAATATTGTCCTTACTCACCCCTAGCCTTTATTGCTATTATTCATCTTTTTTTGTGTAAATAAATGCTCTCTTCTCTGGGGTTTTTGTTAATCTTCTCTTTCCTAACTTGTTATAAGAAAAATATCAGCAACTGACACATACTTACCACTTCATAGTAATCATCTATGCACAATGATAACTGGAAATATTCAGCTGGGTCATAACATCATCACTATGTGGCAAACAAGTGTTTGCTGACAGGGAGGACATGAGAGTGAACACAAGATGCGTAAAGAAAGTTCAGGGCTGCCAGGTTCTTTCAATCTGGGGCAGCTTCCCCAACTTTTTGTTTCATAATAAATTGATTTATTTTAGCCAAGTCTAGACTTTGAAAATTATTCAGAAAACCATTATTATGTTGGAATCCTCAACCTGGCACAGAACTCTGAATATTCACAGCTGAAACAGAAAAACTGCTCCCACAGAGTCAAGTGAAAAACTAAACATGACCTTTAAAACAAGCAACAGGCGACATGTATCCTGTTGCATTTAGCAAGCAGCCATGATGAGAAGCTTTGAAGGCCTAGAGTCCAACACGTTATTTGTTCGTCTCTATCCCCACCTGCTGGACAACAGGCAGCAATATTTTAAAAGTTAATAAAATAAAATGCAAAAATAAACGCAATATTTTCTATGTGTCATACGTAGGTATACTTACACATTATATATGTAATTTTAATGAATGACTCTTTTGGATTAAAAAGATCGGATTTTGATATTAGAACAATGGTGGTGACTGTCTCAGGGAACACTGGTTTTCCTGTGTTGATAAATTAGCAGTGGGTCTGCATGGACTCCAGGTGGCCTCCTTCCATGACAATACTACACCAGAGGATAAAAGTGATGCTTCAGTATGGAACAATGAGCCACTCGTGCTCAGGAGAACAAATGAGTGAGTGAGACGGACATGCAAGTCAGTGTCAATGCAGGTTTTAAGGTTTATACGTCTAAATTCCACACGGTAGGTGTTATTAAAATGAAATAGCATGTATTTCAGAACTGAAACACAGAATACCTTGAAGTACTGCCATTCCTTAAATTCATTCAGATTACAGTGTGTAATCATAATTTTGGATCCATCAGGGCCCTTCGTCAAACACTGGTCATACTGCATGAGTTGATTGGCTTCGTTGATTCGGAAAAGCTATTAAATAAAAAGAGAGAAAGAAACTTAACTCCTATAATTAAACTCAATGACTATCCTATTTCTCTACCATGTTTCTGTATGTTAGGAACTGTAAGTCCAAAGACAGGAATTATTCATTTGGATGGTAGTAAAGACCCCTTCTAACTCTTAAAGGATTATGTTCTTTAGCCTCTTAGATACAGAATGGGTCACTAACATATGAATTTCGTACCAACAATGTAAGAAAATGAAAATGTGGAAACAGACCTGATAATGTTTCACAATGTAAATCAGAGACAAGAAAAATACTCACATAAGGAAGTAAGAGAATATACTAGTGAAATATACATGATTGGCAATAGCATCCCAGCCTACTGGGGGGAAGATGTGGGTACTGAACAGTATCTGCAAATAATACTGTTAGGGAGCTAGGCTTACATAGTTACACACTCATGCAAGAATATATTCGAATCTCCTACATTGGACATAAATTCTAGATTCTGGTTGCTTACATGAAAACCAGGACTGCTCTTATCCCCTCATTTAAGTAAACGTTTTAGCACTGTCAGTTTTTCACGGAATGTTTTACTTTACCAAACAATCACAGTCACCAAATGGAAAACCAGGCGAAACCCCATGCACAGTCAGCCCAGCTGCTTCCAGCGCCGACGGAATTAATCGCAAAGCCCGGCTGTTTACCTGATTCCCGCCCATCCTGTGGCAGGGGCCCAGCTCAACAAAGCCTCCGTTTGTCTTCCCCATGCTGTCAATGCAGTACACAGTTTCAAAGCCTCTGATCTAAAAAAAATGAACAAAGAACCACAGGGAAGGCGACAGTTTAGACTCTAATAAGCTCTCACGTGGCATCAGAGAGCTTCGAGTTAACCGGGTCCCTACTGTCCTTTCAGGCCTTGAGGAGCTCGGAGCTACAGCCATCTCTGAAATCACTTAAGTCTTGAAATCAACACTGGAATGAGCTCATTCCAACGGAGGGTCTTGGCCTCTAGATTTTGATAAAATACCACAGAAGAAAAAAATAAAAAGATACCATTAGTACCATTTCAGATTCATGATCATTCACGTGAATGAGAAGGAAATAGCGCAAACGGAGCTGACCATGGCGGTCACAGACACTGGCCCCCGTGTCTAGGCCAGAGTGAACTTGGGAGGTAAGGCTCCCACTCCTGGCAGCAGCCTCCAGGGGCCTGGGCAGTGAGGCTCCTCTCTGACTATGGATGTCGCAGGTGGGCAGCAAACACGTGTTTCCATGTTTGAAATGCACATTTTGTAAAAAACAAAAACAAAAAAACCACTTTTTCCTTATTGGAAATATTACAGATTTATATCTCAATTATAAATTACTACTGTATTTGGATAAAATGCTTTATTCATTCCTTCAGTCGGCAAACACTGACTGAGCACCCAGGACGGTAAGAGCTTCAGAGGAGAAGCAAGTAGAGGTCGGAGGCCCTGCTGTCTGTAGAGAGGATGCGGGCGGTGCTGGAGGCGACCCCCGGGAGAGGACAGGGCAGGGGTTCACCCTGGAAGCTGCAGGGAGGGTGCAGAAGTGGCTTGTGAGGTGCAGGGGCCAGAGTGGGGAGGGTTAAACCGAACACGTGTTCAGGGTGAGACTGTAAAGGGAGGATGGAACGTTCCATCTGTTCATTGGCTCACGCTTTTATTCATTCGTCAACTATTACGTGAGTGCTGTGTCAGCCATGCTGAAGGCTCTGATGCGCCAGTGCACGAAATGGATCGGATCCTCGCCCCACGGAGCTTACGCTCTAGGAGGGGAAGCCTGAATATAAGCAAAACCGTAACAGACACGTTAGAAAGTGACAAGTGAGAGCCGAGGAGAAGAGACAGATGAGCAAGTTGAGGGGTGGGAGTGTCTGGGGGGCAGGAGGTGCACAGAAGGCCTGGCCGTGCCTGCAGACGCTGCCTCTGCTTCCCCAGGCAAAGCATCCCGGGGGAGGGAAGGGCAAGGCCGGCGCAGGCCCGCGGGAGGAGGACGAGGGGGGAGGCCGGCCAGGCTGCAGTGCGGCGGGGAGCAGCAGCGGGGGCGAGCGGGGGCGGCCGGGGGCAGCGGGGCCCCCAGGAAGGGCTCTGCCCCCCACCTCGGAGTGCCCGGGGCCTCCTCGCGGGGCTCGGCGCGAGAAGTGACGCGGCCCGGCGGCCGTGTTGACAGCAAACCGGGGGCAGGCAGGGCTCGTCTCAGTGGGAGACGTGGTGGCTTAGAGCAGGGCGAGGAAGGTCGGTTTCTGGAACTGGGTGTGCAGTGTGAGAGGAGAGGAGTCAACGAAGGCGCCAGAGTTTGGGGCCTGAGGCATCAGCACGGGGGGTGGTTGGCGGGGGGGCGTCCAGCCTCACACACCCTAGTCTGGGCTTTGGGACAGAGATTTGGGTTGAAGGGGGAGCATTTGAGAGCCCTCAGCATGAGCAGGGAGGAGTCTGAAGCCTCTACTGGGCAAGCTCTCCAGGAGAATCCATCCCTTCCACGCACAAGGCAGTGTGCTGACTAGGTGCTCTCCAGAGCGAAAGAGAACCAAAAGGCGGTCCGGACTCCCAGGGGCTTCGGTCTAGTTGGGAGTTACGACAGAGGCGCAGAGAGAGCGAAAGAGAGAGAGAGAGAGAGAGCGCGCGAGCGTGGGCATCCTTCTACCCAAACGCTAAGTGCTGGGGCTCCTTAGGGACAGATCCTGCCTCTTTCCTCTGTATTTTTCTCATTCCGTCCCATGAAACAATCTACCTGCTGTTGGATCCAAATAAACGTCTTTAGATGCACATGTGGCCTCCTTTCTGGGCCTGAGATCTGGATGGCCCAGCGGGGTGTCTGCTGGGCTCTTCGTGCCCCCGCTGGTCCCTCTGGGCCCCTCCCCAGCCGCCCCCTCTGCCCACCTCCCCACCCTGGCGGCCACCCAACCCGATACTCAAATAAAACCAAACCAGCTGTCCTGCTGGCCCACACCCTCCGCTGCCCTGCCCGTCGGGGAGCTGCCTCCAGATGAACTAAGCACCCTGACGGGGCCTGCGTCCCGCCACCTCCACTGTTACCACCTCGTCCCAGCCACCATCACTTCTCCCTGGAACCGCCCCACTGCTTCCTAACCCGCATCCTTGCTTCCATTCTTAGGCCCCACTGTAGGGTGATTGAAAACACAGCATAAATGGAATCCCATCACCTTTCTGTTTAAAGCCCTCCTGTGGCCTCCCACTCTCAGGAGGACGGCTGCCCTCTCCACCTGCCCCTGCGCCTCATTGCACCTCCTCTTTTCTGCTTATCAAACACACAGAGCCTTTCCCGGCTCTCTGATTCGCTGGCTCCTCATCATTCAGATCTCAGACCCACCATCACCTCCTCCGAGAAGCCTCCCTTACCGGGTCCCTGAGTCCCCTCAAACAGCAGCTGTCTATTTCCTTCATAGCCTTTTCCACCATCTGTCACTACACTCTTTGTTTTCTGTTTCTCTCTCTGCCCCACTGGCATGCACGCTCCCTGAGGAGAAGGTCCTTGCTTGTCACATTTTCTGTCTAGAAGAGTGACTGGCACCTCGTAGGCCCTCAACCACTATTTGCTGAAAACATAACTAAGCAAGGTCTCGTGGGCTTGAAAGTTCATGGCGTGTTTAATGCACCTACAGGGCAGCAGATAAGGCACAAGGGTGGGTGCATTCAGAAAGGAGGCTACGGAGCCAAGTTTGAAGAAACAAAGACAAGGCAACACAGATCAAGGCCTTTGGTTTTCACTGTTTTCAGTTACCCTCACTGTCTGGGTGCCTACTGCACATGGGGCCTCCACGTAGGTCACTGGGACACGGTGGTGAGCAGGGCCCCGGGGCCCTTACAGACGGTGATTCCGAGTTAGGAGAGGATGGCAGGCCTGAGTCTCGGGATGGAGCGGGGAAGCATAGAAAGGCTTTTCACTGTGGGCCATCTCCACGTGGACAGCAGTAGGGTAGGTAGGAGTTCGCCGAGGAAGGGAGTCGGGCGAGGGGTGGGGAAAGGCAGGAGCTGAAGGGAGCGGACAGCGTCCCGAGCGGAGCAGACAGGAGGGACTTGGGGCGGGAGGTCGGTGCAGGGGAACTGTCCGGTGGAAAGGCTGGGAGGTTAACAGCTTTTCACCAAACTTTCCCCCAAGAATTCTCCTCTCTCCCCCAACATTCCCATCTCGCTCTGCTTTCTCCCAAGCTCAGTCTCCATACACACACACTTTGAGATCTGACCCCCGGCTGATACTCACTTCTCCCCACTCGACATTTCTGGGCGGCAGAGGGTAGTGTGAGGTGATATCATAAGCTATTTCTTCCATGAACCATTTGAAACTTTTGCAATTGTGATCTTCTCGAAATTTCTTCAGCTCTGATATATCCCCATATGGTAATGCCTTTGATTCAGGGCGACTGGCATAGAAGTAGTCTTTATACTCATCCCACCAGACCTCTACAACTCTGACGTAATTCTGGGAAAAAGAAAATTAACGTCATTATAAAAACCAAAAATATCTGTACTGTCATAAACAGCCTCTCTTCGACATACGAAATATGACCAACATACGACAAATTCGTTTCAATAGGACCCGATACTTAATGACACAAATGCAAGCGAGCTCGCGACTCTGACATGTCCCTGTCACGCGTGTTCAACCAGAGTGACGGACACAGAATCTGGTGTCACTGTGCTGAAGGTCCCATACTCTAAGATAATCCATTCTTTCCTGCTGATGGAGCTGAGCGCAGAGGGCTGGTGAGAGAGGCTGGCTGGCTGGCACCGGGCACCCCCCGACCCCTCAACAATCTCCTGAGGACCATGCTGCTGGCACGTGCGGAGGGAGGGGTCTCACATCAGAAACCACTGGGGAAAACAACAAGCACATTTCTGCAAGTGGCTCTGCCCATCTTGTAACAGCTACACCTGAACCACTGCACTGCAGCCCAGAATTAAGTGGATAGTTTCCCCAGGGGGTGCATTTTGAAAAGCAACTAAAGAACAATCATGTAAGTTGATGTGTGAGAACTGACAAAGATCTAACTTCTACTGTTTCACTGAATGAGCGCTCGTAGGCGTGAATCGATGCGATGGACGCAGCACAGATCCAGCGAGGCCCTTGCGCTTGGACATCACGGGGCAGCAAACTTTATAAAGGGCCCGGGAGTCAGTCTTTTCAGCTGGGTGGCCATCCAGTTTCTGTAGCAACTACTCACCTCTGCTGCTACAGTGAGAAAGCAGCACAGGGAACACGCGAACAAACGGCAGAGCTGGGTTCCGACACAACTTTATTTACTGAAAAAGGCTGGGTTTGGCCCGCTGGCCACAGAGCAGGAACGTCTAGTGCTCAGATTAAATTTTCTCTTGGCTACAAGATAACTATCAAAAGGGTGCACGCCTGGCCGTGGGCATGTTTCTGCAAAAGCCCGTGGGCTCAAAAAGTTTTAAGCGGCAGCCTCCTAAAAGCACACAACATTATTGCTAAATATTTTGAATTCTTGTAAATCCACCCAAAGTTAGACACAGTCCGTGTCTTCCAGGTACTCGTGAACATGACGAATTAAGTGCACACGCCTAAGGTTACGGCAACAAAAAGGAGGAGCATTTAATTATTTGGGATGGAGAGGGCGGGGACGGCTCAGTCCTGAAGGAGCGGTCAGTCAGGCGGGACTGGGCCCGGGGCAAAGAGCAGTGCAAACATATGACAAAGCACGGTGCATGCGGAGTCCTGAAAGAGGTCCATCACCACAGCGGGAATGCAGGATTCGCTAAGACAAAAGCTGCCTCGGTTTCCTCATTTTAAGATGAGGCTAATTAAGAAGTTAATCGGTGCGAAGTATTTAGATTTGTACACACTAAGCACTCACGACGTGTGAGCTATTAGTGATACTACTGATCGTTTCCAAGGGTTTTGCACGTCACCCATTAGCTGACGGCCGTCCGAAGGGTCCTCGTAGGCAGCAGACATCAGATTCAGATTTGAGGGGAATAACCGGGGCAGGGAGTGGAGGTGGCCTGAGGGGTGGGATGGAGGGTAGAGAGTCGCCTCTGAGGGAAAGTTAAAAGCCCAGCTCTGAAGAGGCCAAGTCTGAAACATCTGAGGGCCATCTAAGAGGAGGGTTCTAGGGACTTCCCTGGAAGTCCAGTGGTTAGGACTCCGCACTTTCGCTGCCAAGGGCTCGGGTTCGATCCCTGGTCAGGGAACTAAGATCCTGCATGCCAGGTGGTGCCACCAAAAAAAAAAAAAAAAAAAGAGAGAGAGAGGTGTTCTACAAGACAGCTGACCGTAAAGGTCTGCAGCTCAGAGAAGACCACCGGCTGGAGGAAGAGCCCTGGAGGGCGGAGGGGACGGGCAGAAGTGGAGGACAGAAGGCGCTGGTGAAGGCTGCACTTGCTGGTTCATCTGACAGCGATGAGCGTCTCCCTCTCCTCTCTTTTCCGTTCGCTTGTAGCACCGGCCTTCCTGAACCGACCTGACTTTCCATCAGTTCTTCGTGGTTGTGGGGCGGATTCCAAGGGCGGCTGTCTTCCTGCAACTCCGTCGGGCCCAGTGTTCACTGGCTGCTATCTCTATCTTACTGTGGAGATTTAAATCTCGTCCCCTGTCCTAGCAGGGCTCCGTTTGGCCACTTCTAAAAAAATTTGGTCGGTTAGAGGGCTGTGTTGGTTCTTAAAGCCTAGTCTCTGCTTCTGTTATCTACTCGCTTTGGGGAACGGTCCTGAGTTGCATCCGTAGCCAAAAATAGACTTCCTTCTGCTTTTGACTTGGTTAAGGGCTCCAGAAAATGAAAGGCACCACAGTCATATGCTCTAAGAGTCTATGAAAGCCGCCCAAACAAAGGGCTTCTAAGTTGTTCCATCAAAGAGAGAGGCCATCGTCCTGCCAGCACTGGGGCTGTGGCCTCTGTGTGAAGCTCTCCTGGTTTGTCCCTGGTTTGAGGGACAAAAGTTATTCATTCACATTTTGCAAGCACTGTTGAAAAATGTGATTTTGTTTACTACACAAACTTCTATTATAATTACTTTACTTTTTAAAAACCAAACAAAAATAGTGTTTCACTCACGTGGGAATAATAGACGTCGGTATTTCCCTTTCAACGACTCTCCTACATGGTGTCAGGTTTTAAAAATTTGAGTTATCATTTTTTAAAAAAAATTTTTACTGAAGTGTAGTTGATTTACAATGTTGTGCTACTTTCAGGTGTACAGCAAAGTGAATCAGTTATACATATATTTCCACTCTTTCTTTTAGATTCTTTTCCCATATAGGCCATTACAGAATATTGAGTGGAGTTCTAAAATCTGAGATATCTTGACGGAGAACATTCAAAACCATTCAATAATGGAATTCTAATCAGAGTGGGATACCAGGAATAATCCTAGAAAACAATAAGAAGTTTCATGAATAAGTCTAGTCTAAGTGAAAAGTGAGAACCTGCGTGACTGCTTCAAAGATGTCGCCTGGCCAGCAAGCTGACATTAAGTGGCCACGTGGCACATAGGTGTTAGCTCCCTAGCCCCCCCACTTTTAACCGAAAGACTCACCTTTAGGGTAGGAGAAGACCCGACATAGAGGGGCGGAGGGTTCCCCTGCCAGCCCTCAAGACGGTAGATGTGCCCGACACGGGAACAAGGGACAAACAGTAACTTGCCACCGCACTGCCAGATCTGTCAGGAAAGACACACGTGGCAGCTGTCTCAAACGCCCAATCTGTCCTGTAAACGTAAACCTAAAGTCTAAATTAGACACAGGGTCTACGGGGAATTCACCAGCTAAACAGATCCTACGATAACTTCTTGTTACTCAAGCTCACATACTAACAAAGAGGCCACTGGGGAACGCAGGCGCACAGGGCACCCAGGGGCCCGTCCTGAGCCCCCGCAGAGCCAGGCAGACTCCTGCGTCCCAACGCTCTTCATCTCTCCCAGCGCTAACACGCTTCCTCCCACCTGGGGGGTTGTTACCATACCCGCCTAACCTGCCGGCTCCTTCGCCTCCTCTTGCCTCTACTCAGGCTCCCTTATTTATAGCAGGAGATTAGGCTAGCTGAAGGGCAGCTCTGGGTCATGCTCTCCCCTGCTTAGTCTCTCCGATGGGTCTCCACTGCCTGTCAGATTAAGCAACAGTCTCTCAGCCCAGCACTGAAGGCTCTCCTCACTGTGGACCTGGCGCCCCTGCCCACGCCACCTTCCTGGACGCCCGTCGGATTCACGCTGTCAGCTTCTGCCAGACGGTGGGCCCCATGCCTGCCCTGCGCCTTTCCCCGTTCTACTCCCCCTTAGCTCGGCCCGTCTTCCTGGTTCTGCCTCGAAAACGTCCTCCAGCATGATGCTGCCTTTGAATCACACCACCTGAATGTCGGTCTACCTTCTGATCGTACTACGAATTTAAGCGTAATTCTCATCGCTCATCGGCTGTAAGTTCCTTGACAGCGAGGACCGAGCTCCTCCTCTTCTGTCCCTCCCAGTGCTGAGCACCGGACATTTAAGACAAGAGGTAACGCCTATGTGTTCAACTCAAACTGGAAAATACTTCTTTCTTTTGGGAAGCGGCGGGGGGCAGGGGTGGGTGCTGCAGGAAGGCAGCTCCAGGGTCAGTGTGAGGACACACGATCACTGTTGGACACACGATCACTACCTCTGACCTGAAGCATCCTGTCCTGCGGTGATGAAGGCGAGCTTCAGCAGTGGATGGTCAAATGGAGCCCCACACCTGCTGATTCCCGCAAGGGCTCCTATCACAAAAGGCTCCGAGGTACAGAAGGCCTTTGGGGGTGGGGTGGGAGGGGAAGGAGAGGAGGTATTTTTACTTCTGAAGCTCTCTGGCTTCCATTTTTAGCTGAGCCATCTACGTATGTAGTAAGTTTGGAGCTTGCATTTTTGCCTTAGTTTTCCCAAAAGGCAAATATTTTTGTTAGTCTTTCCTTATAATTTAGAGAAATGCATTAAACAGGTTTTTCGGTTTTTTTTCCCCAAAGAAACCAGCCTTATCTGAAAGTCACAAGAATCCATAACTGCTTAGAAAACTGCATTTGTTTCAATGAAATGTTACCTTGTATGAGATCTCAAAGTTTTCACCACCCCAAATCTGGAGGCCTGGATCGTAGAGACCCAGCTCAAAGAAGAAGTCTCGTTCAATGGCGAATAATCCTCCAGCCATGGCTGGGGACCTAAGAAAAAGAAACGCTGAAATAACTTTTAAAGACAAACCCCCAATACCCCTTCAACAACACATAACAAGCCTTTATGGAATACAGTATAAGCAGTGCATAGAAAAGACAAAACTGATGGCCAAACATTAAGAAATTATAAAGCCTTCATGAAACAATGTGTTCATAATTCCTTATGAATTTACTACAATTTCTAACAGAAATCCTGTTACAGTTCGTTACAAATTAGAGCATTACATCATTTCGCCATTAGAGGGCGCCTTGGTTCCTTTGTTTATTTAAAAATTAATCCTTGAGACTTAGTTAAAATAGAATTTTCTCTTTCACTCCTAAAAATACTGAGCCATACAGCCGTGGTCTGCTAAATGTTCCTGAAATGATTTATGAGTCATTCTGGGATGAGTGAAACCATACACCATGGAAGTAGTCTCTCATTTTTTAATTTTATAGCTCAGTGGTTTGCCAAATAAGGGCGTAAATCATGGTAGAACAGCCACGGTTCATTCAGAGTTTGCAAATACAGCACAGAAATGACACAAGAGCATTAGACACAGCTATTTACTGTGTCAGGAGGCAGGGCTGCCAAAGGGTGATCTGTGGTCCTTCTTGAGTAGGACCTTGAATTGGGTACTTTTTAGGGACAAGAGAAAAAAAGACTTGATAGCTTTTTAGGGCAAGCCACTCCCACCGTTAGGAATAATTTTCACCCTGTTCCCCCTCCCCTGGGAACAGTGAATTATCACTGCATTCGATTCTTAGGTAGATCCCTCCATTAGAGCCTCTTCATCAGCACACCTGATATTCAGTCTATCACCAACTCCTACTGATTCTACCATCAACACACATCTTGAACCCACTTCTTCCCAGCGTCACTGCTGCCATCCTAGACCAGGCACAGGAACCCCGACTGTGTCCTCCGCTCTCTCCTGCCCCATCCAAGCCCCAGCAGGCAGCAGGCAATGCCTCCCTGCTCTGCCCAACCCCCTCCTGTCCCAGGGCCCTGGCTATGCCGCAGTCTCCTGAATGGCCCTCCCTCCTCCTCCACAGGGCCGACTTCTCATCCCTCAGGGCTCGGCCTCAGTGTCACTTTCAAGACACTTTCCGTGAGCTTTTCTTCTCACCACTCGTCACACTTGCTGCTCCAGTTATTCATGCAGTTAACTGTTTAATTTCTGTCTCACCCACTACATGTTAAGTGCCACGAGGGAACACGTCTCTTTAAAATTTATCCCCAGAAAATAGCGCCTGGCACATAGTAAGCACTCATTAAATATTAAATAAATAATGAAGCAAGGGACTTCCCTGGTGGCGCAGTGGTTGAGAATCCACCTGCCAGTGCAGGGGACACGGGTTCGATCCCTGGTCCGGGAAGATCCCACATGCCGCGAAGCACCTAAGCCCGCGAGCCACAACTACTGAGCCTGCGCTCTAGAGCCCGCGAGCCACAACTACTGAGCCCACGTGCCACAACTACTGAAGCCCGTGTGCCTAGAGCCCGTGCTCCGCAACAACAGAAGCCACCGCAATGAGAAGCCCGCGCACCGCAACGAGGAGTAGCCCCCGTTCGCCGCAACTAGAGAAAGCCCGCGCACAGCAACGAAGATCCAGCAGAGCCAAAAATAAATAAATAAATATATTAATTAAAAAGATAATGAAGCAAGAAATATTTTCAATATTAAAGGGAAGTCACATCAGGGGAAAGTCATTCTCTCATAAGGCTTTTCTTCTTAAAGGAGAAACAGCCCTACTGCGTTTTCAGTTATACTTTCATGCCACATTTATTTAACTGTCATTTAACATTACTCTATTATAACTATGCCTTTTTGATCTTTAAATATATTCCCACTTATCTCAGTACATATTTGAAAATGTATCTTAACATGGAAACCAATGAGTAACTTAAAAGAGAAACCTTCCTTAAAATTTTCTACCACATTTAAAAAAATTTTCTTTACTAGTCCATGGGATTGGTAGGAATAGAACTGGAGTTATTACCCCTTATGTTTTTTCTCCCAGAATTATTTGTGAGTCAGGGTAAGCGGGTAAGCAGTAGATTCCTGGACAATTTTTGAAAAAGAACTTCAAAGAGAAATTTGGAAAATGTCAAATAAAGCTGAAAGTTGTATAATTTCCTTATGTTTGCCATTTCAGGATCCTGGTATCACGACACGCCCAAATCCCACCAGCTTTTTGCATGACGTTGGAGACACCTTCCCCAAATTGAGTTTCAACATCATCAGTAGCGTAACAGTAAGAGAGAGACCAAAAGCAGAACCATAAGATCAGAAAAATAAAATCAGACACATTTAGAAGCCTACACTAGCATTTTCACAAACATTTCATTTGGGGCCACTCTTCTGAAAGATGGTAAAATGTTCCAGTGAAAAGACCAAAGAGAGAGTGGCACAAGTTGTTCTATTTGAAGAGCCACAAGAAGGGAGAAAAAGGAAGATTTTGGAATGAAGTTTCCTTTTCATCAAGTGCTCTTCTGAAAATGAAGTAATAAAGGATTCTATGTAACATTTCCCAAAGTCATGTATTTTGATTAATCAGATTTAACTGGGATGAAATTAGTATTTAAGAGTTAGCATATAAAACAAAAGGAAGAAAAAAAAAACTCTTGTTACTGTCTTTCATTGTCAACACTACCCGCAAGGCATCAAAGTGGATATAAAACTTGGATCGTAAGCAATGTGAGCATTTTAAACTTACAGAATGACGTAATCATCAGAAGAACAAAATTTCATGTCTAGTCTACTAGGACATGACGGCAAAGATTTTCTTTTTTTTCACCTGTATTTGGAACTAATGCCATAAAGCATGCTCACCCCCAAACGGAGCTTGCTTTTAAGGAAAAAGCAAAACCACAAAGCAGCAAGTGTGAGTTTAAACCTCTGAAACAGCACAAAGAAAGAAACCCTTTCAGAATCTGAGACAGCATCTACAGTTTTAATAACACGTTTCTTTTTTTTTATTTTTAGCTTGGCAAGAGGTTAATAGGTTAGCAGCAACTGGAGAAAAGAGAAACAGGTAAGTGATTTAGTGATTACCGATATGGTTCAGTTTTTGTCTTTCTCATTCTCTTCTCTTGAGGGGTCAGAGGCACCCGTTTCCAGAGCATACTCCAATCCCATGCTCCTCGGGCATACCCATCTTCGTCACCACCCCCTTGGGGTACAATTTCATAAGTGTTGCCATTTATGACATCTATAATCGGCACAGTGCAAGTGGTTCTGTATTGTGTTGATGATGGCAGCGAAGATGAAATGCAAGGGCGTGTAGGGACCCACATGTTTACACGAGTACATGGGGAAGGAAAAAAAGAAAAGTACTTAGGTAAACGTTCCACGTAAGAAAAGGAAGTAGTAATCTTTACCGATAAGGTTCAGTTTTATGTTTTCTTTTGGCCTTTTCCTTGTGGCTTAGAGGAATACGTTTCCATAGCAAACTCCAGTCCCAGGCCCCTCTGGCAAAACCATCTTCATCCCCACCTTGCTGTGGCTCAATGGAATAATCATTCCCATCTATGTAATCTATCAGAGGCACAGTGCATGTGGTTCTGAAACATTTACAGAAAATGAAAAAGCATTTAAGAACCCAAAACTGACTAGTTGAGCATGCCTAACTAGATTCTCTCTTGTTACTGTGGGTTTGCCTTTTTTTCTCCCCCACTAGGGGATTTTCATATCTAATGGGAAGTGAATGAATGCTTTGAAAAGTCAAGGAGGCTGTTTTCTTAAGGGAAGGCGAGAGGAAATGTCCCTGGGCTCACAGACACATGTCAGGGACAAAGAGCCATGAACTTGAACTTAATAGGATTTCCTCATTTTCACTGTGGTCCTACAGGCAACACTCTCTAGGTAACTTCCCATTATTTACCAGATTTCCCTGCCTGTTATTTTCCCTCCTTACCCCTCCATTAAAAATGAGTGTGTGTGTAGAAAGATAATACCTGCTACACGTTCAGCAGTGCTCCCAACTCTTTGCTGCTTTCTACTTCTTTGGAAGCAGTGACTATGAAAATCTGTTTCTGTACATTTACTTGATCTTCTTTTCCTACTTCTTTTATTGGGAAAAAACAGCTTTTCTTTCATTGCAAAAAAAAAAAAAAAGTACTGTATTGTATTCCTGCTTTTTAAAAAAACAAGGAAAAAAAATCCCTCAAAACCTGCTGAAGAACATAAATAGTGGCCTGAGAATTTGGAGCAAAAAAATATTATACCTTTTACGTGGGCTTCATGAAAATGCTAGAACTATCTGATCAATCAGGTGTAGAGCCAGCTCTACAAAGATAATCAGTATCCTGCTTGTTCCAACGTTCATTTTATCAGAAAGAATTTTAAAATGCATATCCTAAAATGGAGATTATAGTTTTTTACAGCCATGTTAAGGTGCTTTTTAGATGTTTAGAAACCAAGGAGAAGGGGAAAATCAATGGGGCTTAGAATTTCGATACAGGGGAAAGGTACTTTATTCCCTCCAGACAGTGGACTCCCATGGGCGAGTGGAGGGTCCCTGTGGTATGACCTCCCTCACCACCCCGAGGACTACCAGCTTTCACCAGGAGAGGTGAAGGCTGGTTATCTCTCCTTATGATTCTCGGATTTCCAAGTATGCGGTGGAAGGCGTCCCAGAGAGATCTCAGTTGGGTAGTTTATAAGCTGTCTGATTTGGGGCAAACTAACTAATTTCTCTTAGCCTCAGCATCCTCTTTAGTACAAAGGAGGTAATAATATCTATCTTGCAGGGTTGCTGTGAGGATTAAATCAGACAGCACGTGGAAATCGTGTCTGATAGATGCTCTGATGATAAAATCCTCCAAAAGTTCTTCCTCTGACTCAGGCCATTGCCACAGGGACATGTCTTATTTCTTCTTGATTCTGAAATAGTCAGGATTCTGGACTAAAAGCAAGGAAGGCTTTGGGAACTAGAAAACTGGTGCTGCCCGTCTACTGTTTCAGACCTTCTTTCTGTAAATTGGTGATCACCACATTTCCATAGGCTAGTCGTCTACTTCTAAACTTTAAAGGTCCTATGGGAACCCAAGGTCCTGCCACAGGTAAGAGCTGGCCCTTACTGTGTAAAATAATCACTTCAAAGGGCATAAAACAACCCATAGGCAGAATTCCAAAGCATGCTCCTTCAAGTCTTTAGAATGTTACCACAGTGTGCGGGAACAATTAATATTACTCTTAGAGCAAAGCTTTTGTAGCCAGAGGAAGAAGATTCTGAGTGAGATGCCCTAGGCTTATCCCAAATGTCTAACTGCCCGCATGTGAATCAGCCCCAAGTAGCCACCTAGATCCACCCAGGGAAACAACTAGCTAAAAAATAATACTCAACATACAACTTGATGCACTGAATGGAACTGGAATCAGAAGAATGGGAACATTATTTGTCCTTCTAGGATGAGGTTTACTTTTCAACCAGGAAAGAAAAAAAGCAAGGTAATGTTACCTGTCCTTAGATATGGGAGCTACTAGTGGTGTGTACCAGTTAACTGCCACCTCACAGTGGGCATCGAGGTATATCAAAACCTGGAGAAAAAAAAAAAAGAGGCAGGGTGAAAGAAAACTCATATACAGCACGACATATATCACGTACAATTTAAAATTAGATGCTAATATAAACTGGCGTTAGAGTCAATTTTGATATATAAGTTATCTGTTTAAGGTAGCATTTTCAATTTTAAAGAATTAAAAATTAAATGGGTACTTAAAAATGTAGATGATCTTTTAGTTACCAAATCCAAAATGTTGACATAATAGATATCAAATGTGTCCTACCTGTCCAAGTTTAGCCTTCTGGGCACCGATACTTCGTGCCTGAATTAAACCTTCTCTTCTCTCATTTCGAAATACCTTGACTAGGCCATTCCACAGCTTAATATAGTCATCCAGTTTTTCTTTTAAGTGTTCTATGAATAAAAAATTCAGTCAACATTATAAATTATATTTATGGCTAATAAACCACTTAAACTATTTTTTTAAATTAACTAATTAATTTATTTTTGGCTGTGTTGGGTCTTCACTGCTGCGCGCGGGCTTTCTCTAGTTGCGTTGAGCGGGGGCTACTCTTCATTGCGGTGCGCGGGCTTCACATTGCGGTGGCTTCTCTTGTTGCGGAGCACGGGCTCTAGGCGCAAGGGCTTCAGTAGTTGTGGCGCACGGGCTCAGCAGTTGTGGTTCGTGGGCTCTGGAGCGCAGGCTCAGTAGTTGTGGCGCACGGGCTTAGTTGCCCTGCAGCATATGGGATCTTCCCAGACCAGGTCTCGAACCCGTGTCCCCTGCATTGGCAGGCGGATTCTTAACCACTGCGCCACCAGGGAAGTCCCCATTTAAAGTATTATTTTTCTCAAGAAATGAGGATAGGCAACAGGTCCTTTGAGTACTCGGTAATTTTACACAGACCATATTGAATGTTAAATGTATAGGGAAGTAAGGTGAAGTGTATTAATTGAGTTAAATTTTGAGCTTAATATACCTACGGAGAACTAGCTAGCCTGAGAATTATCAAACCTCTCTCTAAACAAATAAATGATGACTATGCCAACTGACATGAAAACTTAAAAAATCAAATGTTAATATCATATCTAGAAGCTTTCAGGCACAATAGTTTTTTGCTTTTGGAAGAAGCAATGGTTCAGGATTTCTGAAGATGTACTGCCTATAAATAACATTACATGGCCTTCGGGATCCACACAGGGTATAGGTTAATATTTGTTTCTGAGCCATCTTTCTACTACAGTCAGCGTTGAAGGGAGTAGTCTTGGTGTGGTGATGAATATAGTCCCCATCCAGTTGGCAAGTAACAATAAAAGATCCCATTTTCTCTGTATTTTAAGCATCAAGTGTCTGTATATATATGTGTGTGTATGTATATATTTATAAATAAATCTTTACATATTTATATAATAAATACATATATCATTTCCACACATATGCGTGTATATATATGTGTATATATATATACACACACACACATATATATATATATGTTTGCAGTTTGGTAGAGAAAATTTTATGTTATAAAAACAAGATACATTTGCCAAACTTTCCATCTTGGCTTCCTAGTTGCAAGAGAACAGTTTTTGTTTGCATCACTATGAGCCAATGAAACTGACTCATCACAGCCACAACTAATTCCTGGATCCTTAAAGATGTTTCTTGAAGACACAAAAATTATTTTTAAGTTGTTTAAAATTTTGGCCCATGAATACAAAAACAACCCCCCAAGCAGCTGTATTTAGTAATGAGCCAGTGGTTAAATGGGCAAATCAGGCTGTACACTTAATACTTTACTCGTTTTTAAGGAGCTTATAATTAGCAAGATACCCACACATGGGTATTCAAAATTGAGAAGAAAAAATTTTCCATTCTCTACTTTGGTGTCCAGTTGTAATGAGAATTATAAATAAAATTCTCATGCTGAATTACAATGTTTCCCCAGAAAGTCTTGATAATTTTCCCTTCAATATAAGGTTTTTTTGTTGCTGTTGTTTTTTTTAAAAAAAGCTCTTACCTTCCTATTTTTTTTAGTTCTGTACAGTCCTAAGTTTTTTTTTTCTAAAGCCCCTTCTGACTTGCATTAGGTACTTTTTTGGATATGTGATCTGAATATAGCTAAAATAAATTGTTACAGCCAGAAATGAGTCGATGGTGTGCTCTTTAAATTTAGATTCTAGTTAAGATGACTTTGGCTGCCCTTGGGTCTCACTACAGTGGATAGATCGGTGCCCCGAATGAGCATGGCCCCTGCTAGGGGATGATCAATCCTCTCCAGCCCCAGCCCGGACTGCACGCTGGGCCACCTGACTTGCTGTGGCCAATGAGAAGCAGGTGGAAATGATGTGCACTTGTGAGCGGAAGTGCTCCCGCAGCTTCCTTACCTGAGTGCTGCAAGGAGGACACGTGGTCCGTGTAGCCCTTTGCCCAATGCACAGGTGGAGAGGAGTGTTCTCTGTTCAAAGGCCCCAGACCCTTCCGTTCTGAGGACATTGTAACTTCCAGAAACCCGAGGGTTCTGAGCAGCCAGCTCTTTTGTGAGGTTTTATATAAATTAGTTAAGCATTTTGTCTTTAAAAGAAAAATTATTAACTCAGAGTTTTAATTACTGAATATATTGGGGAAAGAAAACAATCCAAGTTTTCACTTAAGTCAGATTTACCAAATGCTGTATAGTTTTACTGAGGATAGGACTGACAGATGTTCAAGGGTGTTTTGAAATTGGGAAGAGTAATTAAAGACCTTCTGTACTTCTGTCCAAGAGTAGCCCCAATCAACGACCCTCCCCACACTGTAAGCTAAGCAGACCCTATATGTAATTGCTTTTAAAATGTGTTACAAGAGGCTGTTAGAGATTTGTAACAACAGAAGCACTGATCACAAAAAAATTAAACTGGACAAAAAACTTAAGCCCCCAATTTTGTTCTTTCCTCGGGCCAAGCAAGAAAGCAAGATTTTAGAATGGGAAACACCTTTTGGTGTATCTTCACTTTTTTTTTTTTTAAAGACTATTCTGAGCTTTTTAACTTGTATTAATAACATAGTGGTTCTTAAAATCAGTACAGTCATAGACATGGGATTTCTCCAAGTTATTTTTGTAGACTTAAGTTTTGCTAAATCTAAAACATTGTTGGCACCAACAGTATCACTTAAAAACATATTTTCAAATATTTATTTGAGACAGGAATAGTATTCTTAATGAAAATGATCCCGTTGTAGAAAATTGCAACGAAGATGTCTAAGCTAAAGGCATTTGATGACTGAAAATTTAAAGTTACACATTCCCTGTTGTAATTAAAAATGATTAGTTGAAGAAAGTGGTAGGTCATATTTCTGTTTCTCTCCATGCTAATATATGTATACAAGATCAAGATTCTGGTTGTGTCCTTCCAAAAACAGCAGAGGTTTATCCAGACTGCAAGAGTTCTAAATTAAGTTTTGGAGGAAGCTCTTGTAAAGCCATTTTGAATGGTATTTTCATGCTGCCCATGTTCTGACTTCTTTTCTAACATTATATCCAGTGGTATCACTACTTATACACAAAAACTCTCTGCAAAACTCATTTGCCAAAAAGCAGATATCCTGTTGTTATTGAGTTGTCTGTGCTCTTTGGTCAGTTTTCAAAGGTTTCAACTCAGTTTTAGGACAAGCAAAGAAGAATAAATAACTGCCCAGACTTGGGTTTTAGCAGCATAATTACATGCTGCTTTGGGGTCTGAGCTATAGCATTATCTATCTTTTGATATTTACGTCATTAAGAAGATATATTCAGCTTACAATAATGGATCTATTTGAAGAAAAAAATTTTAACTTAAAAAACCCCACTTATCTGGAAAATCACTGCTCCATCTCTCTCTAGCCAAGTTGAACCAAGACTAACCGATGTCTCCCTAAATGTGTTAGAGCTTGCTCCATAAAGAGAGTAAAAAATAAAACACAATTTCCTTCTATTCAATATCTTAAATCAAATCTAGAACAAAATAAGCTTTAGTAGGTACTTTTTTTTATAAATAAAAATAGTCCATGGTTTCTGGTCAAATTCAAAATACATTGAAATGCAAAATACAAGCTATTAAACAGGTATATAGGTTTCAGTATATAGATTTGGACGGAGCTTTGGGTGGCATTACAATATACATGCCATTGCATTTTTTTCAGTCATTCAATAAATTACCTCTACGATTAAATTTTTATAAAACCCAATGCCCAAAGAATTGGTATAGTATAAGACCGTGGTTAAATACACAGACTTATGAGCCTATAGATTTGGATGCAGCTGTTAATTACTACCTCTGTCACCGCTGGCAAGTTACTTAACATCTCTGAGCCTCAAGTGCAAAATGAAGATGAACAATATGTATCACAAGGCTTACTGTCAGAACGAAACAAAATAATTCACACATAGTGCCAACTTGTTGATAATAGATGCTATCAATAGATGCTAATTATTAATTTCTGAAGACTATTTTGAGATCGCCTTTTTGCAATTGCTTATAATTATTTTATAGACAAAATGTCGATTCCATAGCCATTACCTTTGTTACTGAAATCGTCAATTAACACGATTTCTGCCAAGTATTTCCTTGGAGTCCTTTTAATTACGCTGTGAACTGTTCTCATGAGGGTGGACCACCCTTCGTTATGGAAGACGATGACAATGCTGGCCGTGAGCAGGTTTTCATCATAATGCCAATACTTGCATCTACAAAAGGAACATTTCATCATATTTATTCAGAGGTAATCTGCAATGTTTGGGTCCAAACTTACTATGACTACGTTTTCTGATTGGATTAAATATTATTGACTGAACTAAGGTACGTGAATGAAATACATTTTATATTTTAACAGAAACCCAAGGTAGAAGAGAGAAGCTGCTATGAGATGAAGTTACTCATATTCAAGCTACTTCTTCACCAACCGGCACTTATTGTGACAAAGAGAACTAATTTGTGAATTTATGCTTCTCAGCTGGGGATGGTATTAAGGTTTGTTTTCCATGACTTCAACCTCAGTTTATTTTCTGCTTTAAAACTTGAGCTTCTGGTGCAAGGGATTTATTTCACTTGCTGTGAATAAACCACTGTATAACTGTGTTTGAAAGCTGTCCTGTTCTAATATGGCTAAAACATTCAGAAAAACATGAAATGGGCTGAAGTGCAGCATACGACAGACATTCCAAAATTAACTGTTGGATGAATAAACAAAGTTCTAATAGTGTTTAGAGTTATTAAATTGACTAAAGAAGGGTCTTTAACTGTTTTATGCAAAATTACTTCAAATAACTGTAGCAGGAATAAAGTTGCCAGAAACCTTTTTCTAGTTGGAGAGAACACCCCTGCCCGCCCCCCCCGAGTCGGCCCTCCATATCTGCCGGTTCTGCATCTTAAGATTCAACCAACTGTGGATCAAAAATATTGGGAAAAAATTCCATAATTTTTTAAAAAAATTCCAAAAAAATTCCATAAAGTTCCAAAATTTGAATTTGCCATGGCAACTATTTACATAGTACTTACCTTGTATTAGGTATTATAAATAATCGATTGAAAGTATACAGGAGGGTGGTGTGTATAGGTTATATGTAAATACCATGCCATTTTATATAAGGGACTTGAGTATCCACGGATGGATTTTGGTATCCGAAGGGGTCCTGGAACCTATCCTCCGGTGGATAATGAGGTACAGTTGTGTGTATATTATGCATATACAAGCATATGTGTATACACATATATGTGTGTATGTACACACACTCACCCACTTTTTTCTGTTTGGTTATGGGAGAAGAACAAGACAGTAAGAACACGACAGACGGATGAGAACAATCTGAGACCCATGTTCTTTCTGCAGGAGTTAGCTTTCAGAACTAGCATCTGGTGCCTATTACCTTCTCCTTGGTAAGTGGAAGGGAAAGATTTTTTTTTTAATCCCGAAGTTTTTCATGGAGGAGTAAAAAAGCTTGTTCCCAAGATTAAATTTAAAACCATAAAAGCAGCAATTAACATTATCAGCTTGATAACCTATACCACCATTATCTAAAATAGGACCTGGCCCAATAGAGATGCAAACAATGTTTTCTCCGGGTGTTTATTTCCCTTTCAACGTAGTTCTCAATTGTCTGTGTTCTTAGAGGTTGTTTTTATAGAAATACAGACTGAGTCTGGAATCCATTCAATCTTATTTCTTACATCTGCATTTTCTTGTTAAAGGAATAGTAAGTACCTGCTACGTTCTGAGCTAGGCACTAGCTCAGCATCAAGGAGCAGACATAGTCTCTGCCCTTGTGGAGCCCACCGCGAGACACGGAGCAAACGTCTGCACTTTCTCTGCACGTGACAGTGGGGAAACCATGGTGCTTTGACAGGTGGCCCTCATTCAACCTCAAGACAGGTGGGCAGGAAGGCGTCCTGGAGCCATGAGGTGAGGGTGAGACCAGAAGGATGACTTAAAAAGTACTGACACCAAAGAAGTGGGGAGGAAAAGATAAAAACACACAATGAATTGTGTGCATGTGATTCAGATAAAAAATGAATAGACGGAAGATCTATATCTTTGGAAGGTAGAATTAAAATATGAAAAAAACTGAAGAGGAAAAGTTACAAAAAAGGGCATTTGCAGTATAACTGCAAATACCAGCATATACTTATTATGCGTCAGGCACTATTCTCTGTGCTTTACTTTTATTAACTTATCTAACCTCCCAACATCACTATGAGGTTAGTACTATTAATGTCCCCATTTTACAGATGAGGGGACTGAGGTCAGGGATAAATGACTGCCTAAGATCACTCAGCTAGAAAGTAATGAAGCCAGGACATAAACCTAGGCTATCTTGGGTTTATAAGAAATCTTGTTAAAAGTAAAATGAAAGAAAAAGAAAAAATACTAGCTATACCTATCTATGAATGGCTAAGAATTGATCTAAGGTCTAAGAACTGATACTGACATTGAATATAATGTGAATACAAGGCACACATTGAGCTTATTATTATGTGATGGGAGCTCTCTCCCCCCCCCTTCCCTGCCCTTTGTGGCCTGGGGATACCCCAGGAATGGGGAAGGGGGTGGGGGCATGGTAGCCTTCGGCAACAAAGAGGGCTTTCCAAGGTTGGGAGGGGCCACATGCTCTTTCAGAGTACCAAGTTAAAAAATACAGTAGTGGAGGGATGCAGATTTTGAAAGAAGATGTGATGAGTGTTTCTGGAGAGAAACTAACCTGGGCAGGTATGTCTAATTTTGGAAGGGTAGGGACAAATGATCTCCCTCCCCAAAACTGCAAAAACAAGCAAACGCTCTGATGGAGATTCAGGCAATAATTTTCTTCCCTGAGTCTAACCACTGGGCCTAAAGAAGCAGAACTGGATGGGAAAGACACAGATTTTGATTTACAACAGACACCAGAATTGGTGAAAATATTTAAGTCATGGAAGGAGATTTGGAACTTGCTGATTTCTAAGGCAAAAGATGACAGCTTGGGGAAATGAGCCAGATGAGGACCTTGAATGGGAGACTGAAAGGAGCTGGAAACAGAGGGAATGAAGGAGGGGAGGAAGGGGGAAAGTGAAGACGAGAGGGGGCCAACAGGGGACATCTTCCTGTCCCAGGGACTGCTTGGGCAGACCGTCCATTGGAAGGTCTGGACGTGCTACCTTGCATTCCTACAGGACAAGGGGACAAGAGCTGGAAGAGAGTGTGTTCCCAATTTCTGCATCTTCCCTCACCGCTGTACGGTTTGGAAATAACTCCAAAGATGTAAACTAGGTTATGTGCCAGTAATGACAACTCTTGGTATATATTTTTCCTATTTTCTTTGTCTTAAAAATTACCAAACAAAAGCAATATTTTTTTTTGAGTCCATCTCTTAAAGTAAGGGAAATAAAAGCAAAAATAAACAAATGAGACCTAATTAAACTTAAAAGCTTTTGCACAGCAAAGGAAACCATTGACAAAATGAAAAGACAACCTACTGAACGAGAGAAAATATTTGCAAATGATATGACTGATAAGGGGTTAATATCCAACATATATAAACAGTTCATATAACTCAACATCAAGAAAAACAAACAACCCAATTAAAAAATGGGCAGAAGAACTGAATAGAGACATTCTTCCAAAGAGGAAATGCAGATGGCCAACAGGCACATGAAAAGATGATCAACATCACTAATCATGAGGGAAATGCAAATCAAAACCATGATGAGATACTACCTCACACCTGTCAGGATGGCTATCATCAAAAAGAACATAAATAACAAATGCTGGCGAGGATGGGAGAAAAGGGAACCCCTGTACCCTGTCGGTGGGAATGTAAATTGGTGCATCCACTGTGGAAAACAGTATGGAGATTTCTCAAAAAACTGAAAATAGAACTACCATACAACCCAGCAATTCCACTCCTGGGTATATATCTGAAAAAAACAAAAACACTAATTTGAAAAGATACATGCACCCCAATGTTCATAGCAGCATTACTTACAATTGCCAACATATGGAAGAAACCTAAGTGTCCATCAACAGGTGAATGATTAAAGAAGAAGCAGTATATATATATATATATATATATATATATATATACACACACACACACACACACACACATACACATATACATACATATTACTGAGCCATAAAAAAGAATGAAATTTTGCCATTTGCAGCAACATGGATGGACTTGGAAAGCATGATGCTAAGTGAAATAAGTCAGAGAAAGACAAATACCATATGATATGACTTATATGTGGAATCTACAAACTATGTGTGTATAACAAAAAGAAGAAGACTCATAGATATAGAGAACAAACTAGTGGGTACCAGTGTGGGTGAGGGGCAATATTGGGGGCAGGGAGGTACAAATTGTTGGGTATAAGATAAATAGGCTCAAGGATGTATTGTACAACATGGGGAATATAGCCAATATTTTGTAATTACTGCAAATGAAGTTACCTTTAAAATCTGTATAAAAAATTTTTTTAAATAAAATTGAAAAAAATTACAAAAGCAATACATACTTTGTTGTACAAAATCCAAACAATATAGAAGTGTATAAAGTAAAGGTAAAAGCTGCCCCCTTCCCTCTCCCCAACAAATCTCACCTCCTAGAGGAAATCATTTTTACTAGTTGTTGTGTTTAGACATTTTATGCTCATGCAGACATATAAATGTATGTCTGTATATATATACAGATATATTCAGATGAGTATGTATAGATTCTTCTTTCATGTGAGTATGTATAGATTTATCCTGTTATCTAATTCTTTGTAACTGTTGCACCACATTGCAAAGTATGGCTGCTCCATAATTTTTTTTTAATTAATAAATGTTTTTGGCTGCACCACGTGGCTTGTGGAATCTCAATTCCCCAAGCAGGGACTGAACCTGGGCCTTGGCAGTGAAAGCCCAGAATCCTAACCACTAGGCCACCAGGGAACTCCTGGCTGTTCCATAATTCATGTGACCTTTTCCTTATGGACATTTCCGTTGGCTCTACAATGTGACCATGATCATCCTTATGCATAAATCTCTACACCCGCCCTTGCCTGGAATCCTTCCTACAAAAGGCTCGAGACTGTAAGGTAAGCTCATTAAGGAGAGGAACCTCATCTGCTTTGCTCACCACCATCTAACACAGAGCAGTCGCTCGATAAATATTTACTGAATTGCTCTAAGGGTATTTTTGAAATGCCTCTAGATGTGTTTTCTCCTCTGCGTAATGTCCACTCTCCACCCCGCAGTCCAACTATTTTGAGGTACTGTCAAGAATCAGTCAGTCCGTATGGCAGGTGGAGACAGATGCTCTTCTAGCAGGAGAGGGGGAAAGTCTGGAGGAAGACCAAAATAGAGCAGATAGTCGATAGACCAGAATAAAAGCAGATGGAAGGAGGGGCTCAAGCCCGGCCTCCCTTTCTGAACTTTAGGGGAGAGGCCCAGCGGGGAGGCTGCAGCATGGGGTAGAGATGATGTTGTGGGTATGCGGGCAGGGGGAGAGCTAGGCAGTCCCTTCCCACCTCTTCTGTGCAGTCTCCTTGGCTCTCGATGGAGCCAGAGAGCGTAGACGTTTCCACCTGCTGTCAGCAAAAGAGTTAAGAACGAGGGCTGCCAGGAGCCACCACGTAAGGAGTAAGGCGACGTGCAGGGAAGCGACGGGGTGGACGGCTTAAGCCGGAGCCTGGCCCGCGGGCTCAGAGGATGCCCGCTACCCATGAGAGCCAGAGGGGAGATGAGCGCCCACAGGGGGGCAGGCGTGGGGAGGGGCCCACAGGCTGGGGGGCAGCAGGTGAGCAAGGTCAGTACACCTGGGAGCCAGGAGTGGGTGGCAGGGATGGCGGGTACCGGCCAAACTGCCGCCAACACCTCGAGGACACGCCGCCCTCCTGTCGCCCCGATGCTACAGGAGAAAGGGCGAGAGCCCCTGGGGCACGGGAGCAGCCAGAGGGGGACGTACACTGCAGGCGGGCATTTGCGCTGGGAGAGGAGGCCGCCGGGAGAGCGCGCAGGTGACAAGTGCCGATCACAATGCAGAGCCTGGACCAGGAGACTCAGTCCTGAGAGAAGCACCCTGTGTTGAGGTCAGACCCCCATTCTGCAGCATTTCTCTCACTTTACTGGCATAAAATCTGTAATAAGCTCCAAGAAGAAGGAGGGCCAACGGAAGCACGATGCCACCTTGAAATGGATGGGTTCTGTTACAGACTTTTGAGTAGTTTCTCCTTTCTGGCACTTCATTTTCCAAGAGAGCTTACAGACCCTCAGCACCAAGGGCATCGTGCTCCGCGCTAGTTACTGCAGAACTCTCTGGCCGTGCGTACTTACAGCTGATTTACAATGTTGTGTTCGTTTCAGGTGTACAGCAAAGTGATGCGGTTATACATATATATACATTCTTTTTCATATTCTTTTCCATTACGGTTTATCACAGGATATTGACTATGGTTCCCTGTGCTATACAGTAGGACCTTGTTTATCCTGCAGAGTTTTTCTTAAAAGTAATTTTTACAGAATATTTCCAGGGCACCTATGTGGTGCCAGGTACTTGTATCAGAAGACAGGAATGACGAATTTTCATAGTGACCTTTCTATAACTTAAAAAGTCAAAAGTGGATTTCATAACCGAAAATGACATGCCTATTAACAATTTCCTTCCATTTTCTCTGTCCCAGCTAGGTTTTTTTAACATCTTTAGTTTGATATAAAGCCTTTATGTATTTAAGCTTTATCAATAAATAATATCTAATTCAGCAGACTATGAAAAACTGGTTACAGTTGGAAGGTTGCTTGGCAAGCCTGAGATCTGATCATCTTGCTGGCTTTGAAAGCTCCATGCATGCTCTTCCACAATAGGGATTGCTGAACAGACTAAATTCAGACTCAGGCCACCTCTCCCATGGACAGCTGTGGGTACAACGTCTCTTCTTTGGGTCCCCTGTTCTCACCCCCAGGTAGACTACTCCCTTCTTGATAATATATTCTTTCTTTTGACTGGGCACATAAAATTGAAGCATGAAAACTTATTCTGTATTTAATCATTTTCTCAAAACTCTACCTCTATGCCTTGAAGAGCTTGTATCCCTTTCCTTGATTATTAGAAACTCTAGGATGCTCTAGTTATTTTCCCCCAATGTTCTTATCAATCCTTCTTTTCAGTCAGTCTTCCCTTGAAGGTCAAAATTAAGTCTGTACTAACAGAACCCATGCTTCCTCCAAGATGAAAATGTCCGCTAATCACCACAAGTTCTGCTCATAGCTGGAACAGTGTTTTCATATATTATGTTCATATTCAATACATATTGGTTGATTTGATTTCAAAAATTTTTCTAGGAATACTCCTCTTCACAATGCTGTACTACATCATAGAATGCCACACATTTTCTTCATTAATGAATTAACTATTAATGAAAAGGAGAATAAGAAATCTTTAACTTGTGCTCCATTGGGGTTGAAAGTCAAAATCAATGAACACAGGATTAACGGCTGGTTATGCAAAAGTTTTTCAGGATGAAACTCAGTAACTGAGGAAGCACGGTGTCTGCCAGGCTCGCTCTGGCATGCTCCATGCGGTGCCGCAATTGGGAGGCAAGAAACCAGAACGGTATGAAGGCAGGGACGATGGGTGGCTTTAGCTCATCACGCCTGTAATCTCTATCAGGTCCACACTCCCAGTCAGCTCAATCTAAACTAAAAACCACATGCTGGCCACATGTGCAAAGCTTTTAAGCAAGTGCCCTGGTTCCATCCGGGTAGCTGCATCTCAACTTCATTTTCTGTGGCAGAGACTTGAGGGGCTCAGTTTTATTTCACGTCCAAGTGACCAATGTGTTGGAGGAAAAGGGGAAATTCCTAGCAGAGCAGAATGACTTGGACCAGAAATTCTCTAGCTCATCGTGGCTGATTCCTAAGGCAGCAAGCTACAAAAACCCACTGCTTTATGTATTTCACAGAACAAACAGCAGGACCGTTATCTGCCCAGATCGCTGGTGGCCTCCTGTGGCCGTGGGCTCTCTGAAAAGCTTGTATCTGTCCTATTTCCATTTCCCCTAGCCTCCTCTGGTAGGCAGTTTCCTGGCATCCCCACAAGTAGTGGGGGACAGCTGTCCAGTCCTTACCCATGGCAGCTCAGCTGTCAGTGACCCTCAGACAGTCACAGCGCAGTTGGAATTCACAGCTCCAAACAGCCAGCGGCTTCCTAAGGTTACATGGTTGTTGGCCTCTGCAGCAACCGTGGATCGTGTACAAAAACCCTGGGGCGGGAACCTTGGAGGACGGCTTCGAGAACAGCTCCATCTCTGCCGCCCCACCAATGCTCTGGCTTATTTAGTGTCCTGACAAGCCAAGCAAGTGTGAAGGGCATGCTCTCCACGAAGATGGGTACTTCACAGGTGGCAGGTGCCAGAGTGGCTCCACGGGGAGACTCTGTCCCTGTGGTGGGGACGGGAGTGGCACCAGGGACCTCGGGCCAAGGGTTTGGGGAGCCCTGGCTGGTAGGCAGCAACAGGAAGCCCCCTGCATGGAGGAGTCCGGGAAGATTCGTTCCCAGGGTGTTCGACAGCTGACTCCAGAGCTGGCTGGGAAGAATTTGAGGGACCTAAAATTCTAGCACAGTGGATAATGTTTGAGCCAAATAAGTGGTATTTTTCGTATTAGTTACTGTGATCCCATTTCATCCCAGGCTGAGGAAATGCAGTTCTACTAGCTTGTATGGTACATACACGATCATACCTGAATAGTCCTGCGGGGGCCCCGCTACACCACATGATCTGTTCAAAGTCACAGCTAGCGACAGAGGCAAGATTTAGAAACGAAGCCTTTAAGATTCTTTCTCCTAAACCACAGATTTACCAAGAGTTACTCACCAATATATGCTTAAAAACAAACAGGAAAATGAATTCCTTATTTTTGCTCAACACCCAGGGGATATACAGCCATGAACAGACGGCCGCACTCAGCTCTGTGGAGTGATTTGTGCCTGATTCCAGGGCTGAGAATGCCAACTGCATCAGGGCAAACTAAGAATGCTGACTCTGTTGCTGGGTAGCTGTCTTCAAATGATCTTTTTTTTTTTTGAAAAGGAAAACATACTCGGACAGATGTGTCCACTTAATGATCTGAAATGTCAAACCACGATTTAGGGAAAAACTCTGGCAGGGAATCCTAGTACTGGACAAATGTTCTTGTACATTTCTCCAAAACTCCCTGGGAAAAGAGAAAGAATATTTCACAGTGGAAGCCATACGCTTCTAGCTATATTGGACTCTCATGTCACACATGAGCTTTCATGCCATATTCTGATTTTACAGAAGCACCAGCTTAAACACCGATATATCTAAGCTGAGACAACCACCACTACCAGGTGTAAGGATCTGGGTGCTATGGCATGGATGTAAACGACACTAGGGGCATGGACCAATACAGGTTTGCATCTGTAACTTACTTTTACTTTATTTTATTTTTTAATAAAACTTCATATTGGAGTATAATTGCTTCACAATACCGTGTTAGTTTCTGTTGCACAACAAAGTGAATCAGCCATATGCATACACATGTCCCCATATCCCTTCCTCTTGAGCCTCCCTCCCCTCCTCCCTAACCCACCCCTCTAGGTGGTCACAAAGCACCGAGCTGATCTCCCTGTTCTATGCGGCTGCTTCCCACTAGCCAACTATTTTACATTCGGTAGTGTATATATGTCGATGCTACTCTCACTTCGCCCCAGCTTCCCCCTCCCACCCTGGGTCCTCAAGTCCATTCTCTATGTCTGCCTCTTTATTCCTGCCCTGCAACTAGGTTCACCAGTACCATTGTTTTTTTTAGATTCCGTATATATGCGTTGGCATACGGTATTTGTTTTTCTCTGACATTAATTTACGCTGTACCTTATTGCACTGCACCATTGGAATTCCACTGCACTTTGGAATGCTGCACCATTCCAAAGGACGTCAAGCAGCTTACAAAGACACACAGGATACAACAATACTACAAAACTCTAAAATAGGAGGGGGAAAAGATGGATAAAGAATGAGAAGAAAAAAAGAGGAAGCAAAAACAAGATTTTAAAAGTGCAAATGAGAGGGCCAAGGGGTCCTGCGTGCGCAGTCCTGGGGCACCATTCACAGAGAAGACACTCAGACGGCATCCCCTGAGCTGGGCAGCAGGGTGGCCTCGCACCCCACCGCCGCCCCATAGTTCGAATGGATGGGCTACAATTTGGCTTGAATTTTCTAGCAGGGAAACCTGGTAAGGACTGTGTTTAACAAACCAGTTGTTCGGAAAGAGTACAACATTCTTGGCGTGAAGACCAGCTGGGATTTTTTTTCCCGGGGGCCTCCTTATGGTAAACGCAGTGATGAGCCTCCCTGGGCTGTCTTCCTGGAGGCTGTCAGTGGAGACCAACGGCACTGCACCAAAACACAAGTCAGTGTAACAGTTGTGCAGAGACCAAGTTGGGAATTTAAGTTCAACACTGATTTGAAGATCACACTTTGCAAACATTCCTTAAAATGTTTACTGAGTATTTGTAGTGAGGTGGATGGACCTAGAATCTGTCATACAGAGTGAAGTAAGTCAGAAAGAGAAAAACAGATACCATGTGCTAACACATACATACGGAATCTAAAAAAGCAGTACTGATGCACCTAGGGGCAGGACAGGAATTAAGACGTAGACACAGAGAATGGACTTGAGGACACGGGGCAGGGAAGGGTAAGCTGGGACGAAGTGAGAGAGTGGCATGGACATATATACACTACCAAGTGTAAAATAGATAGCTAGTGGGAAGCAGCCGCATAGCACAAGGAGATCAGCTCGGCGCTTTGTGACCACCTGGAGGGGTGGGATAGGGAGGGTGGGAGGGAGAAGCAAGAGGGAGGGGATATGGGGATGTATGTATACGTATAGCTGATTCACTTTGTTATACAGCAGAAACTAACACACCATTGTAAAGCAATTATACTCCAATAAAGATGTGGAAAAAAATGTTTACTGAATCATGTTTCAGTGAAAAAATGAAAAAATCCGTGTTTCATCCCTCGGTGAGTGATTATATGCCTTCTCCATGTTCTCTGATTTCAACAAGGTAGTCACCTTGACCACATGGAGGACCCGTATTTCCAAAGGCAGATTCTGACCCTGGTAATGATGGAAAAAAAGATATAAACTTACAGGGCAGCATGGAGACTTTAGGCTGGACTGAGCAAATAATTTCCCCACCAGAGAATTGTTAGGTATTAAAGGAGTTATCAATATAGGCCGTAGAACATTTATTTATGGAAGGTCTTAAACATTGGCTGATACTAATGTTCCTACAGCAAAATGAGGATATATATATATACTCGATCATTTTGTGAAGACTCAACTATGAAACTCTAAATACAGATGTGAAAAAGAGTACATAATGTACAACAGTTAGCATTTATTAATTCACAGAACAAGCAATTTCTGGGGCTATAAGAATATATGCAGTATGTGTAGCGATTTACCTTCATAAAGGTATTAAAAAGACATGTTGCCAGATTAGCATGTAGTATAATTGATACATATGTGATGTTTAATAAATATTGTGGAAGAGGAAGTGGGTAATACTGTTTCTAGAAATCATTAACGTAGTCTCCTTCTTTTCCTATATTAACTGAATTATCTTCTCCTTTACATCTTTGCTTCACTGTAATTTTCCGGAAAATCAAATCCTCCAGAACTTAGTGAATCACCAAAAGTAAGCTGAAGTTAGTTATCGAAAGGGTTACTCTCAGAGATGGGATGTTATTGTAAAGGTAAGTTAGCGACAGGGGATGTTCATTCTCACCCTGAAGGAGGCAGACAGATGCCAGGAAATCTCCAACCACCACTTTGGAAAACACTGTAGTTCATTAAACTCTGGCAAAGGAACTCAAGGACTGAACAGCTGTGAGATCACAAGTGAGGTGACTCATCAATTTGTTAACTTTTCTCCTCAGAGGCCCTGGGTTTGTAATAGGTGTACAGATGGGCCACACACACGGGAGATGATTACCAAAAAGGAAAGAAAAAAGGAAAACGGCAACACGAATCTGATCTGTGTTGGGTGGCAGCTGACGGAGCAACGGGGACCAGGGGTGTGTTGGACGGTGAGAAGAATCAAGGAAACACCACTAGGCACGAGGCAAGGGTTACTAATCCTTTGTTCTGGCTGGTCCACGGGGATCTGTCCTGCTGAATAATCCCCGTGCGGCACAAAGACAGAGCCAGCAGCTCGGTCATCACAGCAACGTCACCGCAGGCAGGGGACCGGTGAAGGGATGTGGTCCTCCCTGCACGGCGCATCTGTGTAAAAACTCCTGCCTGGCTGCGAGGTGATTTTCATTTTCTTCTTCTAAGTTTTCTCTTCAATATATATACTTTCCTCTTTCAGAATACTTAGGAATAAAATTGCTACTTAAGACAACTACAAGTGAACAGAACATCACTTGGTAGCTTTGAAAGATTCACAAGCATCTAACCCCTGGGCAAGAGGTCTTGTCCTGGTACCTCTTTTCTAACTAAAACCATCCCATGAAGGCTTCCCAGACCTGGAGTTCCCCGTTTCCCACGGCATTCACCCAGTGGGCGGCTTTGCCCCACTGCATCTTTTGTAAGCAGCGGGGGGCACATTTTATAAAAACATTACTATTTATACCCATTTGCATTTTGATTCAATAGTAGGATATTGGACAGATTTGCAAATTAGACTGCAGGTGCCTGTGTTTCACTGCTGCCATTTTCCCCTCCTGATACCAGCTGGTTAATTATGCCATCGAATCCCATCACCCTGTTACACTGGTAGAGCAGGGGGCGACACAGAACGGGGTGCAGGAGGACGGCTGTCCCCAGAGCAGACACCCTGCCCAGGGAGGGAACGGGACGCACACACAGAGATGTGAGAGCTCGGGGGGAAGAAATCTTGTGTGAGGGCCGGCTGCCAGCTCGTGGAGGTTTATAAATCGGAACAGGAAAGCCAGCTCTTCCAAGTGCCAGGATAGTGTTTCCAGCATTCCTGAATAAGTATGTTTAATTATCAGCATTTTAGACAGGAAGTATTTCATGTGGTAGAAAAATTATACTTCTTCAAAATCCACCCAAAGTCTCAGAAATCAATCCTAAATATTCTGAAGCAGTTTTTAAAAATTGTATACATTTTGCAGCAATTGAGATGTGTTCAATTATGTTGCTCAGGGGTAAAAAGGTTTGCCTTTTAAATTCCTCTCAATACCCTAAGCGGACATCACTGGTTTAACACATAACACCGACCCCCCGCACTCTGAGCCCCTCTGACAGGCCTGGCCACGGGCCCACCGTGCTTGCCTGGTGTCTGCCGCCCGGAGATGAGCTTCATAGCACCGAACCCCACGACGACCTTTTATACTAAGGCCTTCGTGAGCAAGGAAGCCATTTCTGCAGCTTCCTCATTTCCTAAGACAGTAGGATGCAGAAACCATTTTCTCCCTGCAATTTCTATTCACAAAACACTGTCATTAAAAAATATATTAGGCATTTTTTTCCCCTAAGCTGCTAAACTCAAGACCTCAGAGGAGCAATTTAATTGAACCCTGTGGCTATGTAAAGTCTTGTTTTCTGAAGGTGATGCCAGTCTGTTAAGTCTTTCTTCTGGGGAGCACAGACAACCATAAGGGTTACCGTCACAGTTGAAAGGAAACAAGTTTCACTGTATTTACCTCCAAAGTATTACCACTTTAATTTTAAAGATTTCTCCATGAAAGGATCCATAGCCTTACATACTGCCAATAACAGTACTTTCCTGTACCTCTGCAGAATTGTTAAAAACAAGTGGCTATACTTCAAAGTACATTTCATTAACATTTTGTATTTTCCGGTTCTAGAAATATGCACACATGTACGTTATCTTGCTCTTTTCTGCACAGGACTTTTGTAAGTAATTTGCCCACGGGACTTCCCTGGTGGTCCAGTGGGTAAGACTCCTCACTCCCAATGCAGGGTGCCCGGGTTCGATCCCTGGTTGGGGAACTAGATCCCGCATGCCACAACTAAGACCTGGCGTAGCCAAAATGAATAAATAAATAAATATTTTTAAAAATTATTTGAAAAAAAAATAACTTGCCCACAATCAGCTGGGGGGCGATATCTGTAGTTTTACTGGATCCCGCTGATATGTGAAACCTTCCCAGCACCATGCCTGCAACTTTCCCTTCTCAAAAGCTGTCCATCCCTTTTCCTGCGTTACGACAGCTGACTTCATGGCCATGGCCCATTAGACTGTGTTGTGCTCCTTTGAAATGAAGGCTGAAGTAAGAGTCAGGTGGGATGGTCTTTGTTTATGTGCTACTGGAAAGAATTTCAATCACTTCTCTTGAGGAGGAGGGGAGATAAAATCTGAAATTAATAAGTGTTCCTGACAAAAAGTCTAGGCTAGTTACTAGGAAATTAAACAGACTCAATACAGCATCCAGCCACGTGGGTGAGTGATGCATTGGGGCCTGAGAGTAAGGTACTACCCCTTTTACACGGTCACCGGTACCTGAGAAACTCAGATTAGGTCTGCTCACCAACAGAGACTATTTCAGCACTAAATCTAATAAATATTCTGAACGGTGCAGGATACCTCCTGGTTCATGGCCCCTGCGCTGACTGCAGCAGCCTCTGTGAGCCCGTCCTGGCATGATTCCAGCTCCTTCCTAAGCCCCTTTAGCAAGAAGACAGTAAAGGAGGTGTGGGGGGAGGGGCGGGAAAGGAGGGGTGGGAGGGAGAAAAGAAAGATGAATGAGGCGGGGTACACTGAATCACAACCAGGCCAGTTTATTTCTGTTCTCTGAATGGAAAATCTTAATAGTCTACGCTTTTTGGTCTTGACATTTCTAAAAGCCACTGTCAGATTTTCTTTCCGGCGTAGATTAACAAGTAAAAATATTTGGTCTATTAGAATTACCATTTTTTCAGTGTTACGAAGATTTGCATTTACTATAATGGGATATTGGGTGCTTTGTCCATTAACTCTATACTAAATATATCTGTGATTAACCTGCACTCTATACTCAAATATACAAAAACACAGTGGCTCCTTATTATTCGTGGGTTCTATCTGTTAATTTGCTTCCTCTCTAAAACGTATTTGTAACTCAAAATCAGTACTTGGGACATTTTTGTGGTCATTTGAGAACACGTGCAGGGCAGGGAAATGCGAACAGGTGGGCACAGGACGATGCTCTTACTCTGGTACCGTAAACATGTCCTTTACAGCGTCTGTTTAGTCTACTTATTTCTTATTGTGTGCTTTTGGTTGCTGATTTCGCTGTTTAACGTGGCCCCCGAGGTTGGGCTGCAGTGCTGTGTGGGGCTCCTATGTGTGCGAGGTTGTGCTGAGCCTGATAGAGAAAGCGTGTGTGTCAGACAGGCTTCCTGCAGGCATGAGTCCTAGGGCTGCTGGCCATGGATCCAACGTTACGACGCAACAGCACACTAAGTAAGGTGCCTTTAAATAGAAACACACATAAAACAAGGTGATGCACAGATCAGTGATGCAAAGGTGCCAGAGGCGTGTGAGCACCTATCCCTGTGTTTCCTCCGGCAGTGATGCTTCTGTATCCCTGACCCTGTGTCCACAGGGACGTTATGAGCATCATCCCCATGAATGATGAGAACTGACTGCCCATCAAAATGCACACGCACAGAAGCTACATGTCAGCGGCCAGCTATGAAGCCCGTCACTCTGGACTGCCCACTACAAAGGGGAAGCATGGGGGGGTGGGTGGATTTCTATTTACGGGCAAACGCTTCTGGCTGTCAAAACAACCTGCAGGGTGTAAGAGGTAGAGACTGAATTACATTCTCTCCATTAAAATTAAATTTATGCTTGGAAAACAATTATTAGACCAGAGAATAAAACTTTAACCAGTAGGTTCATAAAAAGTCACAGTAAGCTGGGAACATTCTGTAAGATATTCAGGGATGCTTTGTATAAAAATGTGCCCTGAAAACTGCAGGAAGCTGCCGAAAGAAGAGAAAAAGAGATTGAGAGATCAAGAAAAGAGAGAGAGACAGAGAGAGAGAGAGACAGAGAGAGAGAGATTTTCAGCACTCAGCAGCGGTAGGAACAGAGAAATGAGCCTGTGTCACTGGCAAACCTACCCTTTCAAAGGACAATGTGGTCTCTTGCTTAGATGACAGTATAGGCTCCAAAGAAGCTCAGAGTCAGAATACAGGGGTAACTTGGAAAACAGATTTGTGTTTTTAGAAATGACAAAGGTGTTTATTATTATGAAGTGTTTGTTCACATACTACACCCCAGAGCCCTGATATATCTTAATTCTTTCTTCCCTTCTCCTAACGATGCAAATCATAGATTCAATCGCCCCACACCTCCCAGTAAGTAGTTCTTCATCTGATGTTGACATTAAGGACGTCTTCCTCTTCTGTAGTAGGGTGACTGCTACCTCTTATGTGACGGTGAGGATGATGCGCCCTAAGGATGAGGCTGAACACACACCTAGTGCGAAGAGAGACCCTCGCAGAGCAAGAGCTTTTGCAGGGTCTCTGCCACACCAGGCGGGGGTGACCTCCGACAAGTGGGGCTCACGTTACTCATTGTGTCACATGCCTTTGACATTCTTTATCACATTTAATGCTCGCAATCACTTTATGAGCCAAGTACTATCACCCACATTTGCCAGAAGAGACTCTTCTGACCCCTCTCAGCCCTGCCTCTCTGCATCTGTGGGCCTGGGGCTCCCAGGCACCCGTGGCCCCTCCTCCTTGGGCTCAGGCCCAGCTTGCTGCCTGAGCCACTCCAGGGCAGGGCCACTGCAGAGCCCACTGGGTGGGGGGCTGCCAGCTTCGCACCCCTCTGCTGTGGAGATTTGCCATCCGGGAGGTCTACAGACAATTTAGGGAAAAGCTCCTTCGCAGCATCTCCTCAGCACTCAGGTGACAAGGTTGCACATCATGGGTGGGTCTGCCGGATCCCTTAACACCGACCCTCTGCTCGGGGACCACACCCACTTGGCCCTCTGCTCTCCCTAGAACAGCCTCTTCCAACTTAGATACAAGCAGAGGCCCTTGCCACAATGAGTCGGGATTTTCAGTGCCTACAGTGAAAGAGAGTCACTTTGCAGTTGACAAGATACTCCCCTTTTACTCAGATGTAGAGAATGGACTTGAGGACACGGAGAGGGGGAAGGGTAAGCTGGGACAAAGTGAGAGAGTGGCATGGACATATATACACTACCAAACGTAAAATAGATAGCTAGTGGGAAGCAGCCGCATAGCACAGGGAGATCAGCTCGGTGCTCCGTGACCACCTAAAGGGGTGGAATAGGGAGGGTGGGAGGGAGGGAGACGCAAGAGGGAGGGCATGTGGGGATGTATGTATATGTATAGCTGATTCACTTTGTTGTACAGCAGAAACTAACACACCATTGTAAAGCAATTATACTCCAATAAAGATGTGAAATAAATAAATAAAAAGACACTCCCCTTTTGTTCCTAAGTAGAACATTTTATTACTGCAAAGACGTTTCATAAACACAGAGCACAGATAACATGCTTACACGACTCTGATGAGCAGACCTCCCTGGGCTTCTACACATGTGGAGAGAGGCCCGGGGCGACAGCACGCCTCCTGTGGCGGGTCACCCTGCAGACGTGCCTGCTCTGGATTTCCGGTTCCCTGTCCACGAAATGAAGGAGCAGTGACCTCTCCGGCCCCCTGTGGCTCTAGAATTCCGAGTCAATGGAATATTCAACAGATGACGAGCACGGTTCCTGAAGTGCCCACACTATTCCCTGTGAAAGCTGCCCTGTGATGGCGAAAGTGGGATCTCGGACCCTGGTTCCCATCCACTGTGACTGGTGGTCTGCTAACCGTGTCACATCACGGGGAAGAGGCTGGTGAGGCTCAAGCATAAGCCACACGAGGAAGGGCAGGGAGCGATGAGCTTTTAGCACATAAAGCAAGTCTTTCATGCTCTAAAAACCATGAATATATGTATACACTTTGTGTGCGCAAAGAACACGACAAATATTCACCAAACAGTAGCTGCCTCTGGAAGGGGAGAGAGGGGACCCCTTTCTTGGTCGATGTGGCAAAATGGGCTTCCTCCACCCCCGGGGTTGGCCCGCAGGAAGGGTAACAGGGGCCGCTCTCCCAACAGGATCCCGTCCCCGAGATGCTGGCAGGGTTGGTCTTGGTGACACAGAATGGCTGATTGCCTCCTGGTTCATCCGTCCTGGTCCCCTTCCTCCTTCTGTGGAAACCAAAGAAGGGTGAGCCTGGGGTCCTGGCCGCTGGCCTGAGGTCCCCCCGCCAGGGCAGGACAGTGTCATGTTGCTGCAGGGCTGGAATCGATGCAGCACGTGCCTCTGCCTGGATCCTGCATCTATTGTGACTTTCCAAGAAGAGCTGTCACACGTGGTAGGGCCTCAGGGCCCCCGGGGGCAGAAGGAGGCGGTACCCACATTCGGCTCAGCTGGAGTGATAACAGCTGCACACCAGCTGCTTGCTGGCTGGTTCTACTTGGCTCTGCATCTAGAGGAACGTGAGGAAGACCCAGGGGAGGATGTAGAAACGTAGGAAAAAGTACTTTGAAAAGGGAAAAGACCTTGGTGGACGCCTAGTCGAGGGGTTTCCAAACCAGACGGAGGAGCCGGGGGGTTTCAAGGAGATGCGAGAACCCGAGCACAGAGGTGCTCCGTAGGAAGCCGCTGGCAGAGAGGATTCTGCCGATTCTGTGCAGGAAACGAGCTAAAAACACGGACCACCCCCTCTCTTTACAGATGAGGAAACGGGACTCAGAGAGGACTGTGGGGCGGTGTGTCCTCAGAGAACTCCCGCCCTGTCAGGACAGAGCTGTGTCATCCGCACGTTACACTTTATAGTGGACACAGATGGGACAAAGAAGACAATTCGGTCGGGTCGTCCCGCAGGGTCGGCTTTGTCTTATCGATGACATTCTGTCCTGTATCATAACCACTCACGTCTTAGTCTTAGTTACTTTGGCTTTGAGTGCATTCTTCTGATTCCATTGTATATCTGCTCAAAGTTTTGCAATCATTAGAATAGAAATAATAAATGCCTTCTGACTACTCAGGTATTATATAGAAGACTTTTTTTTAAATGGAAGAGGGGGTGAAAATAATCAATGCATGGCATGTCTTCAGGTTGCTACAGTTCCCTCATTAAAAACTTGGTCCTAAGACTAATTTTAACTCCAAAACTTAATTTTTTTGTCTATATAAAAACTGCAGATGATAAAGTACCGTTTTTGGTCTGGTAATTTGCTTAGGGGGAAGGTGTTGCATGGACTAGCTTTACAGATGTCCCCAACCAATGAGTGAGCAGTTTAGAAGCTAACTTAGGTCACCTGAATCATGTCTGACCAAACATTTTCATCATGTTAATACTACTGACCTCATTTTATGATACATTTATATGATAAATTATTGATAATTTATATATTATCTCTAGAATTTAGAAAATATAGACAACTCGTGTGCACTGTGCTATGAATTCCTGAAATTGTGATCAATACAAAATATTGATTTAACAAAGTACCCAACTAATAAACTGTTGAACTTTGAACCTTGGGGTTTGAATCCCTGTTTTCTCCCACGAGTTCCTTTTCTGAATCATTTAAATTATTACGATGACGGTAAACTACTCCAAATTTGGAGGCTGATTGCATCATACCATTAAAAATACTGCTGTCCCAAGAATAGTAAAGCCAGTCTTTTTTCTTTCTTTCTTTCTTTTTTTTTGACTATTACTTTATCCCTTAGTCCTACGTAATTAGTCTAGAGATAGGATCTCATTCATACTATCAGGTCACCTACCCTTTTGTAGATGTTCTAGCACTTTTGTAATATAAAATCAAGTTCTTATTTATCAGTTAATTAAAATAGAGTTCAATTAAATTTTGGATTAAGTAAGCATTTAATTATCTAAATCACTGGTAACCCTAGAATCTGGTGAAATTACCAATGAATCAGGTATAAAAGATCTCCTTGAACTTTATAAAATTGTCATTGTATTTGTCAATGATCAAACTAGAAGATGACAATTTTTTTTGAAGTCTCATTATTTTTATTATTCATCTAGTTTATTCTGAAAATCTGTTAACAGTGGTTCACAAAGTATTGTCCACAGATCCCTGGGGCCCCCAAGACACTTTTTGGTTAGGTCAAAATATTTTCATGATAATATTAAGACCTTAGTACCTTTTTACTATGTTGATCTTTAATCTGATGGCACGAAAGCAAAGGTGGGTAAAATCGCTTGGGTGCCTTAGGGCAAACCAAGGTAACGGCACCAGGAGGTTCCTGTGGCCGTGATGCTCCTCACCTGCCACACCCAGCGTACAGCCAATGCTGCTGACACCGCATGCCCTGGATGGAGGAGTGAGTCTTCCTTGGGGAGGATTTATAATTGTTACTACATCTCACCTCTGAGAACATGCCTTAGCGTCCTGTGAGACAGACGGCAAGTGTGCAGAAAGGATTTCCGCTCCTACTGAGGACAGTGGTCATCTCGAGGACGAACACCACGCGACCGAGCTCCCGGCGAACCCGCCGAGTCCCTCAGAGAACGCCGCTGCACTTGAAAGGACCCGCACACAAACCGAGGCCAGTCAGACTTGGTGATTTGGCATTTTCTCAAACACAGATGAAGGGAGCCTGTCACTTCAAGGAAAACAACTGACATCATTCGTTGCTGATGATAAAACTTGAACATTCAAGCAAAACTTAAGACTCTTGGAATTATGACAGCATCCCAGGAGTTGAAGACTTTTCTGATGAGATCGATGATGATATTAACAAGTGGGGCTTTGTTATGCTTACCGTACAATGAAATTGTCAGTATTTGGAAGATCTGCATTGCTCGGGAAACCGGTATTTTCCAGATGACCAACACATGATGCTACAACATCACCTAAGAGCAGAAGACCCGTCTAGGGCTTCCCTGCTGGCGCAGTGGTTGAGAATCCGCCTGCCAATGCAGGGGACGCGGGTTCGAGCCCTGGTCTGGGAGGACCCCACATGCCGCGGAGCGATTAGGCCCGTGAGCCACAATTGCTGAGCCTGCGTGCCTGGAGCCTGTGCTCCGCAACAAGAGAGGCCGTGACAGTGAGAGGCCCGCGCACCGCGATGAAGAGTGGCCCCCGCTTGCCGCAACTAGAGAAAGCCCTTGCACAGAAACGAAGATCCACCACAGCCATAAATAAATAAATAAATACATAAATAAATAAATTAAAAAAAAGAAGGCCCGTCTAAGGGCGAGACCGACTAACAACAGGGTAGCGGAGGGTCTTCTGAGGGATTCAGATTCTATGTGGCAATTACTTTTAAAAAACTACCACTTGTTGTGTTTTGGTGTAGTATCAACGAAGAATATCTACAACTATCTGAAAAGGAGATTGAAAGCACTTCTCCTTTTTCCAATTACAAGTCTGTGCGAGGCCAGATTTTCTTCATCCAAGACAGCATATGGGCACAGACTGAACGCAGAATTCAGCAATCTTCTATAAACCAGACATTCAAGGCACTGGAAAAAATCCAGGGCAATTCTACTCTTATCAGACTTTTTTTTGGGAAAATTTAGTTATTTTTCATAAAATATGTTAACATGTAATAGGTTTTTCTTCTTCTTCTTCTTATTTGAATTTAAAACTTCTGTTTTAATTTCAGTATGGTAAATTGTGATAGATATAACCCATATTAAAAAACCTTAATAATTTGGGGCTATCGATAACTTTTAAGCATGTAAAGGGGGCCTGACCAAGAAGGTGAAGAATTGCTGGTCTATAGGCTATGAACAGGCCAAGCTGTTAAACAGATGGACTGTTACATGTTTTACTTTCACATAATTCATTCTGATACTTGCTGATATGTAACAAAAATATCAATTTCTACAATGACCCAGATAAGTACACGATACAAAATTATCTTCAGAGGTCAAGAATATAAGCATTATCAATATTTTTCTTGTTACTTAGAATAATTTCACTCGCAAGTATTAGTAATTCTCCTGATTAGAAGGAAAGGGAATGGAAATAAGGGATAATTCAAGGGAATGGGTTGAATAACTTAGAATAAAGCTCAGATAAATATGCACCAAATTCTGAAAATGTCATCAGTGGCCCCCATTGACTGAAAAGTGGACGAGGTAAAGGGCAGGATAGGACCTTTTTATAGTGGGATGAAGGGCAGCTCTCTCCATTCCACTCCCAGTGTTTGTTATATTAAGAGAGAGAGAGAGAGAGAGAGACCATGTATCCATGAATGATTACTGAAACACCACTGATAATGTTCAGATGTTCTGCCATGATGTAGCCTGAGACCCATCACAAAACCCTCACTGCTAATACCTAACTTCATTTTACCTTTATTTATTTGGCGGTTCAACCGATCTGTGCCTGCTGTCCCCACAACGTTCTAAGTCCCATCTCTGTTCTTTCCATTGTGTTACACACCCTCCACCCCTGCTCGGCACCTCTGGCCAATGTTACCTTGACTGGCCCCTTAGAGCAGTGGGGATTATTAACCAGGGGGGAATTCTACCCTACAGGGCCATGTGGCACAGTCTGGAGACATTCTGGGCTGTCACAGTTAAGGACAGGGAGGGGTGGTGTGTGCCACAGGCATCGGTTGGGTGGGCAGAGTCCAGAGATGAGGCTGAACATCCTACAAGGCACAGGACAGTCGGCCTGACAGAGACTGTCAGTAGTGCCGAGACGGAGAAAACGCGGCTTAGAAGCAGGAAAGGATTCTGCAGTAATGACATATAAAGCCTTTGACTTTTACCTTTTTCTAACTTTCTGTTTTCCTTTTTCAAACAGTTAATGTGATGTATATACTGTAATATCCACCTCCACCCCCGCCCCTGCCGCCCCGGGCCACCGGTTTAGCGTCACTAACAAGGCGATGCGGTGTGGAAGCCCGAACTGGGATCCCGCCACCCCAATCTTCTAGTTAATGTGACCTTCAAGTTATCTGCTTCTGAGCCTCAGTTCCATCCTCTACAAATCCAGAGGAAAAATAATAATAATAACGCTGTGTTCGCACGGTTATGAGGATGGGAGACAGTGTGTCAGAGAACGGAGCACACTGCCAGACACACAGCAGGTGCTCAGCAGGTGGTCGGGGATGCCGGTGATCCTCGCGGCCACTAACTGAGCACCGCGTCTTCACCAGCCGCGGCAACGGAGAAGTACGGAACCAAGAAGCGGCATCGCGGCGGCAGCTCATCACCCGGGAGTAAAAGACAGGCGTGGACCCCAGGGAAGGCGACCGAGAAACATCCCCACCACATGAAGAAGTGTAAGTGAGCGCCCCGGGGCTGGAGCCTGGGGTCCTGCGGTCACGGCACCGTCCCAGCCCGCGCTCGGCCCCAGCCGAGGCTGCGCCACGGTGACACAGGCAGCCAGACCCCAACCGAGGTGGCTTCATCCTCTGCTCAGGACAGACCCTTCTGGGTGTGCCTTGAATAAGAACACCCGATGCTGCTTCCCAGGTCAGCCGGCGTTCACACGGCCTGGAAGGACAGCTGGCAGGACGGAGTTTGCGGGCTCTCTGGAGCCCCTCGTGCTCCCCGCTCTCCGAGGAGAAGCCCCTGCAGGCCTGCACCGAGCGCGTCCGCCGCTGGGGGGAGCGCCTGCCCCGCGAAACGCGGCGCAAGCGCGGGGCGGTCCCGTCTGTCGCGGGAGACCCCCCCCCCCCAGCTCCTGTGTCTGCGGGGACCGTGGCGCATCCCCAGGGTCTTAGGGACCTGGAGCTCAGGTGCTCAGATCTGTCTCCAGAGCCCTTTTTTTTTCCCGGCTCTGGTTTGCTCGCTGGGACTTGCCTTTCTGCAGAAGGTGCGGGTGTTTTGCTTCTGATGGAAACGGCAGTGCTCATCTACAGTGAGTTACTGGGTTATTAAAAATGACAGTCTCCTCCACATTGGCTACGTTTGGGACAGTGGACGCTCCCCTGGGATTCCGCGAAGAGGAACGCAAAACCGTGGCCATTTCCCAGTGATGAACTAAAAGATATTACTGAATGTAAACTGTGTTTTTATATCATTTTAACTCATGTAATTAGCTTGTTCCTCTTACACTTTGCAAGGATGACAAAAGAGCAATTCCATTTGTGATACTAAGTGCATTTTTAACATATTTGGCTTAAAGTGAGCAAAGGTGATGGACTTACTGAGAAGCGCACCCAGGGAGTCATACACGTTATTCCTGTCGCTCCTCCCCCAGGCCCTGCTTGAGAGGAAACGGTGCTGCTGACCCGCCTCACGGCTCTCCCCAGGGACCTGCCCGCCCGGAGGGGTAGCTGTCAGAACTGCCCCGCTGCACGGCAGGCCCCCAGGACGGCTGTTCTCTTGCTCTCTGGACAGCCCCTGCCTGACTGGTCCCACCTCACCTACACCCACTCGCGTGGCTGGTCTTCTCTCCTGCAGCCTGATCAGTAAAAATGCGTATGTACTCGCCCCGGGCCCAGCTGGTGGTTGCTGCTACTGTGCTTCCAGAACAAACGGGCTTCTCTTCCTTAACTGTTGGTTTATGCGTGGCCTAAAAATAGCCAGCTTCAGGTAGATGATGCCTCTTAAGTGTGGGCAGCACCTCGCTGGGTGTTTGGCTTTGACTCACTGCAATAGGGGCACTTCTGCTCCAATGCCATACACATTTTTTCCCCTGGAAGACCTTCTGTTTTGTAAAATCATGCAGAAAGAAAGAGAAAGAAAAAGAGAAAAAAGAAGAAGATAAAAAGAAAGGAAGGAAGGAATGGAGGAAGGAAGGAAGAAAGAGGATTTAAAGGAACAACAGGGCTAGGACCAGACCACTGGAAACCCAGGGCGCATGGGGACCAGGGCCCTAAGGAAACCAAAGTCAATCGGTTAAAATCGCTACCAATGTGCAGTTTCATCACAGCCCATCCCTTGCGTCCGCGCAGCCTTGAAGCCCGGGGGCTCATCTTCTCCTTGTGCAGGTCCTGGGAGATATTCTCTTCTAGCGCAGGGCAGTGATACCAGAACTAAAAGGTGGTCCAGGGCAGCCTTTCTCCTCCATCACGTTCCGCTTGGCTTCTCGGAGACCCCTCCGGTCCACGCTGCCCAGCACAGTGCAGCGCCGGTGTCCTGAGGCCCTCACCCCGTTCCTGGCGCTAGAGAGAAAGACTTTCTTCTCCGGATCTTCATAAATACACTGTCCTGGTGGTCACTTTAACTGTGGGACAACTTGCCGGCCCACCTCCAAACATCACCATGCAGGAGGAAATGGAGGACCCCCCAGGACCACTTCCCTGTTTACCAAACACCCGAGGGCCCTACGCACAGGGGACACAGCGAGGGACCAGGCTGAATCTGACGGTCCGGTGGCCGAAGCACCAGGGGTCGTGCCAGCCTCCGGGTGGAAGGGCCTGTGCCTGACGTCCACCGGGCACTGTGGCAGTTCAGACGCTCCCTGCTGAGGGATTGATGACTTTTTAGCAGAGGACAATGACCAAACACTCTGAAATGACCGTCAGCTCCAAATCTCAGATGCTCCAGTAGGAAAGGGTACCAAAACTCCCCCTTCATCTCCATGTCAGAGCTCTGGATGGGTGGGAAACTCACCCTGGAGAGAAAGAAAGAGTCAAGGTCTCCCTGACACTGTCATTGGGGTGGGATGTAACGAGGTACCTCGTGGTGCCTCCACGCACATAGCCAGCATCCAGGGACTTACTGTAAACTCCCGGTTGGGGGTGGAGAGCTGTGCAAAAACAAATCAAACACCCAGGGTTATACTTTTACCAGGCAAACCCTGTCCTTTTGTAACGTGGTGGGTGGGGTGTGTGGGGAGATGAAGCTATGTTCATGGGCGGGACCTCAGTAACCACACGGGGTCTCGGCAGTACAGGAACGTTCCCCCCTGGGGACAGAAGCCACCCCCGCAGGCTGCTGGCGGGGGGTGGTTCGAGGTGGCTGCTACCCTGCTAACGGTGGCCCGGAGCAGCAGATGACCTCCATGTCCAGTTTCTGGAGGCACCCCTCTAAACTGCTGTGCGAACTGGGGTGACCTAAGTTACCCCGATAGCTCCAGTAATTCCCATTTGGCTAAATACGTCTCCTGTGGTCAGCCAGGACCTTGAACAAAAATCGGCTGTGCCCCCATCATTGAGAAAATCCCAAAGTGCAGTGTGTGTGTGTGTGTGTGTGTGTGAGCGCGTGCGTGTGTTCAGACGTGTATGTTTAGAAGAGAAAGAAGAAAAGAAACTAAGTATCAGAACACGATTTATTTTTAAAGTTCATGTGGAAAACCTCTGAACTCACAAAAAGTGGCTCCCAAGAGTAAAAACTTTCAGGCCAGTTAGAAAGCAATACTTTTTGGATGTAAAAGCAGCAGCATGTCCACCGTGGGTCACCTGAAACCAATTTCAAATGTGCTTCCTGCAGATTAGCTCTACGGCTGCCAAACTGCAGTCTGAAAAATGAGACGTGCTTTGGGTAATCCAAGAGAGGAAAGGAGTGCATGTCAATGGTCGTGACCCGTGTCGTTTGGATGGCGTCGTACAGAACCAGCGCTCACTGTGCTAACAGAAACTAGGACGCAGCACTGAAGTTCATGTGCACATACGTGATTCACATACACGTGTGTACATGATTTATAGATAATTCTAATAATTTGTTTTAACCTCTTACTAGCGGCTCCTTACCTTTAGTCAGTGTTAATTGAAACCCATGGGTCACAATGTATAGAAACTGAAATTAGAAAAGAACCCTACAGCCTATTTTGAAAATAGCAACTATTTGATAAATTATATTACTATATTCTACACAAAGGTATCAAAGAGAACCCTTAACACAGACGGAGAATGAAAAAAGCTCACGACCATAACTACCTTAAATAAAATTAAATATCAGTATTCTGGTATCAGGTAAGAAGAGAATTACCTAGTGTATAAGGCAGGAATGTCAGTGTATAATATCTTTAAAAAAACACCTCAGTTTTCCACAGACAAGCTTAACAAAGTTATTAACAATCATATTAACATTTGCATAGCTCTTAGAGTTTTTGAAGCACTTTAACATCTATTATTTCGCTCTGTCAATGCAACTGAGATAGCTTTCTACAAAATAGAAATGCAATAGGAGTGTAGGCAGGAGGAAAGGTTAAACAGTAGAAGCAGATGAATTTGTTCAACAAGTCAAAATATTTAATTCATTTGTTTGAAACAAAATAGCTTGGATTATATACCCCTGATTGTCTGCCTTCTTGGGCAGAAAAAGGGCAAGAATAATTTCCATATATTTGCATCAGCCATTAGTTCACAGTAAAGGAAATAAAATCCTACGCTTTATGAGAAGAAAATCTAACGTAACCACCAAGAGCACTTCCCACAAATGGGCTCGGCCCCCTGCGGGGCTCAGCACGGGGAGGCGGGACTCGCCCGAGGCCGAGGTCTAGGGCACAGGTGCTCTGGGCAGAGCAGCTTGTTCTGAACCTCCCCCCTCCTTGGTCAGTAGTGGCCTTCTTCCTGTTTCTGAGCTTCAAAGCCTCGTACTGATGTCTCATTCCTCCTTCCCCTCCATCAGCCGCCAGCGCCTCCTGTTCTAACTCTTGTTCTCCCCGAGTCTCCTTTGTCTGGTTCTGGGGCCTTCACTCAAGTTCCTACTGTGACGCTACGGACCCTCTACCAGGTCAGGCCCCAACCCTCCGCCCGCTCCGGACACCCCAGCAACCTGACACTCCTCACGTTCTCTCGGTACCCCTTCAGTGGGTCTTCCCTGCACCGCATTCAGTGCAGACTATGAAGAGCGGCACTGGGGGCCTGCAAACGCCACCCTCTCTGTCATACCAGCTGTGTCTCTACGTCTCTGCACTCACTGCCCCATCCACGTAAGCCACGGCACCGGATTTCCTCCTGGCCCACGCCTACCGTCCTGCCCTCTACACCTGTAACCTCCTCCTGGGAAACCTCCTCATCGTCAGGCCCGTCCCTAGTGCTCCCCCCATGAATCCTTTCCTGACTTCCCTGGAACTCGACGCGGCCCCCCTCTCCTTCCTCAGGCTCTTACGTCACGGTAACCTTTCCCTTCTCCCCAGGGGTAGATGGTGAGCCCCTTGAAGGCAGGGACTGTACTTTCTTATTGCTGCATCCCTGATGGGCTAGCACAGTGCCTCGTTTATTGGAGATACTCCATCTCCGTTGAACTGTGCAGAAAATCATGTATTCTTTTTTAATAGAAAACGAGTGTGAAGGCAGGTGAGGTCATTCTTGGCTCAAGCCTTTAGAAAAGAAGGAGGCCTCTAGTTCCCTCCAAACACTGTTACTCACCCTCCTAATGAGCGATCAACAGCCAGTAAATGACTCAGCCAGGGGATGTGATTCAAAGCTGCAACAGACGTGAGCCTGAGTCACACTGGCAGCTGGGCAGTTCTGTCCTGCTTTTCATCCAAAAGGACGGAGGGAACGGCCACAAGAACGAGCGAGTGAGCCAGGGGCCGATGTTGTAACTGGACAAACAGCTCAAAGCTGGGTTTCCAAGCGTGGCAGGTGGCTCATTATGCGTGACAGAGGCAAGAGAGCAGGCTAATCAGGCCTAGATCCCACAGCTGCGGAGATTCAAGCCCTGTGCAGTATGTTCTCCATGGGGACCGAGCGTGAGGGAGGGCGTGTGTGTGAGGTGGGCCCGTGGGATGCTTTCACTTTGCTGGTAGAGCAGAAAAGTGCTAATATGCACATCAGATACTACGTGAAACTTAGCAGTGCTTTATGTGCTGTTGACCTTTTTATTTTGGAGAAAATTCTTAAGATTGACCACATTCTAAATTATGAATAACTCAACTTAGAAATTATTTACGAGTCTACACTGAATTTTACAGTGTTCAAACAGGAAAGAAGCCTATCCCATTTTTTTTAAAGAGGGTGAGAAAGAATCAAATTTAAAAAATAATCTGGATTCAGTTAAAGAAATCTTCTGGGAGTATGTTTGCATATTTTGAGTATAAACAAAAGTTTTCTCACTAGCATAGAATTTTAGAAAGGGGTTTAGGATCATTTGCTAAGATAGCCTCGGTCCTTTTATCTGACTGGGGACACGATCCTTGCAGGAACATGCAATAATCTTATTTCTAAGCACTGCTCCAGTTATGCCAGAGAAAAGAACAAAGAAATGATCAGCCTATGTAAAGGCATGGCAGGAGGAAGGAAGGAAGATTAGAGGAAAGAAGAAAAGAAGGAAGGCGACGGGTTGGGGGGGAATGCAGTTAGGAAAGACAGCAAAAGGCAGGAAGAAAGACGACTGTAGGAGAGCAAGACCCAGAGAGATGGCAGCTTCAGAGGTGCCTGGCGTGTCTGAAATCATCAAAGGGGACGAAGGCTTTGCCATCAAGGGAGGTGCGAGGAGATGCAAGATGATGCAGACACAGCGGTGTGGGGGGAATCCACATTTTCCAAAAAGCAACAGAGGACCTCAAAGCTGCATAGTTACAGAAACATTCAAGGTTAGACAAACTGTGACCTGAAGAAAGTGCCACAGCAATTAAAAAAGAAACAGCCACTAATACTTAAGTTTCTAACCCCCAGGCGTGTGGTACGACTTTTAGTCTATGATGTCCTTTAATCCCAATGCCAATCCAGTGGGTATAGGTATTAGTAGAGCCACGTGACGGATCAGGTAACTGAGGGTTAGGGAGGGTAAGGAGCTGGTCTGAGATCTCGCGTCTGGTAATGGAGCCAAGGTCTGATCCCAGCAGACTCCTTCATTCACTCCTTCATTCACTCACTCATTCATTCACTCTCTCAGCAGATGTTCACCACTGGGTACGGCCAAGCTCCTGGGTGTCACTTACTGGAAGTAGCTGGTGAAGAAAACAGACAAATTCCTTGCTCTTGGGACCTTATCATCTAGTAAGACAGACAGTCAATAGACAGCTAAATTAACCAATGTCTAATTATAAAATTTGAGAGATACTAGGAATGAAACGGCCAGAGAGGAGTAATGGAAAATAAAGCAGGCCAGGGAGTCTGACGGAGCCTGAGGGTTGGGAAGGGGCCACAGAGGAAGGAAAAAGCCCACAGAGGTGAGGGAGCGGGGGCGGGGGGGGGGCAGACGTGCAAACGCCCCAGGAGAAGGCGTGCGGCCAGAGCGAGGTGGGCAGGCCCGGAATGTTTTATTCTAGGTGCTCTGGGAAGGCAAAGAATGATGCTACCCGGGCTAGGTGTGAACAGGCAGGAGGCGCTGGCGGGGTTCTAGGAGAGATGACAGTGGCGTGGCCGTGGTTGGTGACAGGGGAGGTGGAAGGGTGGACGGGGACGGAGCGTGGTGGCAGGAAGAAGAGGCCTGGGGGACAGAAGGATGTGAGGGGCGCAGGAGGGGGAGGCACCGAGGACCACGCTAGTCCTGGGCGCTGCTCTGCCGTGTATGCATGTATGCCTTTGATTTTCTTGGGATGTTTCTTTCTTCCTTTTTTTAAATTATAGTTGATTTACAATGTTTCAGGTGTACAGCAAAGTGATTCACTCACATATGTACATATATATATACATATGAATATATCTATTCTTTTTCAGATTCTCTTCCATTATAGGTTATTTCAAGATACTGAGTATAGTTCCCTGTGCTCTACAGTAGGTCCTTGTTGGTTTTCTATTGATATTTTATATCTTAGCACATTTCTTATACCGAAGAGTGAGCTAGATTTTAAAGTGATTTTAAAACTGGTGTTTTACATGCGTATCTTTTATAAGTAATTCCTGTGCTAAAATCTCCGTGTCCACGCTGAGCTCACCCTGGGATGGCAACCCTGCCCGGGGCCACACTGTCCAGGAAGGGGTGGGGCCGAGGAGGGAGAAGGCCTTTCTAACTGGGCCACCCGGGGTAGGACCACAGCTCTGCCATCTCGCTGGGCAGATACAGAGAAGTCACAGCGCTAAGCCTCATACTTCACATTCACACGTGGGAACTCTCTCGCAGTTTGCTTGTGGGAATCAAATAAGATCACTTGCAGCAAGTCCTGGCCTGTAGCAGAAAGTCAGTGGTAGACTCTCCCCCCCCTTTCCTTCCCCATCACGGTGAGGAGAAGGCCATCGAGAGGTCCTCCGAGAACCCCCCTGGGACAGACGCACGGCCTGAGACTGTCTCGGGTAACTGGGAGGCACTCCAGGGAGGACCGCAGATCCCGTCTGGGGTCCTAAAGCGTCCACGCACGGCAATTCTCGCTCTATGACAACCACCTCAGCCCCTGCCTAGGGGGGCTGCCAGATACAATATAGGACGCACAGTTAAATTTGGATTTCAGATAAACCACAAGTATTTTTAATGTATAAGTATATTCCAAACACTATTTGGGACATACTTATACTAAACATTTTCCATTGTTTAACTGAAAGTAAATTTGACTGAGCATCTTCTATTTTTTTTTTTTTTCTTTCTAAATATGGCAAATCTGCGATCAGGCAAGTCTCTACCTTGACCAGGAATAACTGCTCCCACACTCTCCCTTCACAGTCCCCCGAGATGCTCCAATTCTTCTCTGTACTAGAGGTTATGTCCCTCACCACCCTGGTTCTCTACTGCTTCTCTTTCTTTCTTCTCTGCGTATTTCAGGCACCCCACCCCCCCCCACTCCTATCAAATCAATATAGGAAGGTCCAAAGTCTCTGGAGTAGCCCTCTGGTAGGTCCAGAATTTGACTGCAGGGTCATAAAGGATGCTGCTGTGGGGACCGTGTGTGTGTGTGCGCCTGCTGTGTTCACTTCGCAAAACAAGGACTGCATTAACCACACATCACAGGGGATACATCTGGAAAGTTTTCCAGTAGCAGTGAATTAAATGTGCATCCACACAATGGAAGCTAATGGAAGCTGCTCAGACCCTCTGAGTAGAATCAGTTACTGAATAAACTGAAAGAGAAAAAGCTTTGAGTTCATTCAGTAATCACCATGATCAAAAGTCAAGAGTTGGAAACCCTTTGTTTTAAATCTCACTACATGAAAAGGGCTTGAACGTGAGGGCTACGGTTTCATCTGTCGGAAGGCGCCCTGTATACGGTACATACTCGGGGGCTTCCGTTCCCAGCTTCAGTGCCGAGGGTAAAAACGGAAGAAGGCAAACAACCCGAGCAGCGTTCCTGTTCACCGTCCCACAGCAAGACAAGGAGCTTGGTCCAGAGGGAAAAACAACGCACCAAGAGAGAAGGCTCTGGTGTTACTCAAACATTGTCAGGTGACCGTAAAGCACTTCATAGCAATAGTTACTTCACGGCCTGGTACAAGCTCGTTTTCTCTCTGTGGACCGGGAACAGAAAGTTCAGACCGGTGCTCGTCCGGGGACCACACTTTGAGCAGCACTGGTAGAGGAGACCCCAGAATTTTATAGGCCACACCCTCAGTAAAATAACACAAGTGGGGAGATCTCCCCCTTCTGGCCACTTCGTGGACCAAAGGCCCTCTTATTCCCTTGCAGTGAAGGCACAAATATGTTCTGCACTCCAACCATCTAAGTAAGTCTAGGTATCTATGGAAACGCGCGCCCAGGTCAGAAAGAGGAGGGGTTGTGCTTACTCTTCTTGTCGTAAGTCACTGACGCTGCGGTCCAGGGAGATCATGTCACTCGCCACCATGTTAAATCCAAACTCTTTAATGCTGGCTTGAACTGCATGTTTGAATTCTGGTCCCAAAACCAACGGCTTGGCTTTCTCTCCAGGGCCACCAACCACTCCGTGAGGCTCGGGCTCTTTGGGTTCAAAGTTACCGAGGACCCCTGGGCGGAGCACAGGATCACGGTACGTGAAAGTCTGAGGCTTAAATGTGAGATACTGCCTCTGCATTATGTCTTTCTGGTTATCTCCTCCAGCATGGCGCTCTTGTTCATGATTGGCCTTGTTTTTTCTTCTAATAGACTCTAAGTCCACTTCTACTCCTTCAACATGAGGCCAGGGCACCACGGGTTTGAATCTGTCATCCCCAGGAGCTAGTCCATTGCCCCCTCGGTCAGGCATGGGGTTATTAACAGCTCTGTCTTCCTACACAAAAGGGAGGGGGATATACAGTGAGTACATGAAGGCAACCACAGCAGAGTTTATGACACCAATTTTCATGTTTTCAAAACAGCTGAGGCAACAATCAAATGGTTTGAAATATGAAACAGAAGCAGGCCATGAATCAGGGCCCCCATTAGAAGGTACCTTTCCCAGGGGGAACCACGAAGAGACTATTTCCTTGCCTAACCGTTCCAAAACGAAGGGGTGGATGCATTTTTTACTTCTCCCCTTATAAACACGACTCTCTATCAAAGACCCCTTAATAAAGCACATTGTTGTTTTCTTTCTTTTTCCCTAATTTTTTGGCTGCGCTGTGCAGCCTGTGGGATCTTAGTTCCCCGACCAGGGATCGAACCCATGGCCCTTGCAGTGGAACCACAGAGTCTTAACCACTGGACCGCCAGGGAAGTCCCAAAGTACACTGTTACAGGTCAGAGCAATGAGGTTCTAGGACCTGTGACTAAAGCAGGCACTTAACAGGTCCTGTTGTACAGTGTGGTTTTCCTAGTTATCTGGTGTACGAGGAATAGGATGTTTTGTCGGTCACACAGCCACATGGTGGCAGTGGTGTCAGGCGTCACCCACCCCGAGGCTGGCTTCGTGCTCCAAATGCCAGAGGAATCGGGCTGGGATATGCACTCAACAGCCCCCATTAGGTATTTCCTGCTCAGTGAAAGTTCAGCTGAGTTCCAAACTATAAAAAAAAAAAAAGCTCTAGTGACTGTAACCGAGTCAGCTGGGGCTTTTAAACCACACCCAGTACCTAAGTTGGCCATGTTCCAGAGGCGTCCCAAGGAAACATAGACTCTGTGTGTACGGGTATTCTGGGAGGGGTGTCTCCCTTTCCTCATCCCCTGCACAGATCTACCCGTCAGAAGTCCTGAGTGCAGGGTGTCCCTGGTGGCGCAGTGGTTAAGAATCCAGCTGCCCATGCAGGGGACACAGGTTCGAGCCCTGGTCCGGGAAGATCCCACATGCCGGGGAGCAACGAAGCCCGTGCGCCGCAACTACTGAGCCCGCGTGCCGCAACTACTGAACCTGCGCTCTAGAGCCCGCGAGCCACAACTACTGAAGCCTGCGCGCCTAGAGCCCGTGCTCCGCAACAAGAGAAGCCACTGCAATGAGAAGCCTGCGCACTGCAACGAAGAGTAGCCCCCGCTTGCCGCAACTAGAGAAAGCCCGTGCGCAGCAACGAAGACCCAACGCAGCCCAAAATAAATAAATAAATAAACAAACATTAAAAAAAAAAAAAAAAGAAATCCTGAGTGCTTTTGTTTCTGGGGTGTCACATGTGAAGTTTTTCCTGAATCAGTGCACAGAGCCTTGTTTCTCAACATCAGCATCACCTCCGTGGCTTTAAGTATACTGATGTCCGCGTCCCACCCCTCAGACACTGTGCTTTAATTGGTTGGGGCATCAGAATTTTAAAAGCTCCCCAGGTGATTTCAACATGCATCAGGCTTGAGCTCCTCTGGCTTAAAGGGAGCACCTCCAGCTATAACCAGCGGAGGAGGCTAGAGAGTGTGTGCAGCTGGGCCGGGGCGAGGTGAGGAGGTCAGAACCAGAACCGCAGACGGCTGGCTGGTCTGCCACCCGCCTCACGCCAAGACCCCCTGGTTCCTTAAGAGATTCATGAAAGAATTAGTACCCTCCCGCTGACATTTTTCTACAGTGTTAGAGCTGTCTTGAAAAATAAAGTTAAAAACTTTAAAGAGTGCAGAAGTAAGGCTCCAGGTGTGATGCTGATATGCAGGCTGCCCTCTACCAGTAGTTTATCTAGAGACAAAAAGGTCTCTTTGGAAAGTCAGCTAATTCAAATGTGAATTTAGTCGATGTTGAAGTTTTGGTAACGGCTAGCTAAGGATTGACTTGAGAGCGTTCAAAAAGGAATTTAACAAGCTTATCTCTTTGTTTAGGTAATACTATAAGCATGAGATACAAAATTCAAAGGATCGCCAAGGGCATATAGTGAAAGGCACGTTTTCCTACCTTCCCTTCCGCAGAGGTGCGCACAGCCAGCACTTCCTTGTGAATCTTCCTAGAGATGTCACATGCAGGTATGAACATACATGTGTATGCATAACAAGGATTTTTTTCTGAACGTGGGACACAGATTTTAATTGACCGATTAATTTTAAAAGGAACCGTAAGATGTTGCAACCAGTTCAAAGGTGAATCCAAAGAACAGACAAATATATAAACATCAAGAATACTGCAAAGAATTTACAAATAGAGGCAAAACTGGTAAAACTGGTCAATATCCAGAGAGCAGTAACCAACTGCATTCCACAGTACATGACTGCCATTTCAATGGACATGACGCCTGTGCATTACTAGCAGTTTTCTATCATTTACAGGATGGTAAAACAGCTCAGAGATAATGAAAGGGTGAGATAACACAGAAAGCCGAGTTGGATAATGCACCGATAATCTTTTTGGTCCATTTCAAAGTTTCTCCACAATTTTCTTCCTGTAGCACAAAACTAAACATAAGACGCAGCACTTCGCCTAACCATCTAATGTGATGCCTTTGTCCAGGTACAGGTGGATAAGCCTTCTGGATCAGGCTTCTGACCACCGCACACCTGAGTCAAGTAGCAGGGACGTAGCGGAAGCCTAACCTGTGAGCTCTAAGGGTCAGAGTAGGGCTAGTCTGGAGGCAGGAAGCAGCCTTGCCCGAGATCCGTGTCCCGAAGCACTGAGGGCTCTGGTGGGAATTGACCCATCCTGAGGAGAGGAAGCCAAGCACGCCTCTGTCACAAAGAGGTAGGCGCGGAAGCTGGGGGTGATTCCGGTGATGGGAAAGTGTCCTTTTCTCCACTTATCTCCTGGCTCTTTCCAAAATTATACTCTACAACCGCAGTGTTGTAATAAACAAATTAAAATAGAGAGGTCATCATAAAACTCTCAGATACTGGACTCAAGTTGCTGATGTTGAACCAAGTACCCCACAAAAAAGGAGGAAGACATGGTCCCCCCACTTCAACTTTTCACATCAAGGCTCCAGTGAACCAGTAACGGGGTAGGTAAAGAATGAGGGGAGGGAAAAAGGGACACTGCACAGGTCACCGAAGGTCAACAGAGCATCCTCTGTAGTGCCTAATATTCCACTGGGGGAAAACGGCTTACTGCAAGGATGCGGAACATGGGAGTACGTGAAATCAGGTACCCAAATCGTGAGAGACGTGCTGTGGTTTAGGTGGGTGGGGTCTGATGTGAGACTCGCGAATTTAAACGTTTCTCAAACTCACCCACCTCAACAAGAGAACGTTTAATGGATTCGAACTTCGTGCTCATCTTCCTCCAAAAATTGTTTTGATCTTCCCTTTGTCTAACCTTTGACTCTTTTTGGCCGCGAGGCTCGTGGGATCTTAGTTTCCCGACCAGGGACCGAACCCAGGCCCTCGGCAGTGAGAGCTCCAAGTCCTAACCACTGGACCACCCGGGAGTTCCCTAACCTTTGCCTCTTGGAGTTCTCTGTAGATCTGTTAGGGGCCTGCCTGTCACTCCTCCTCGCTCTGGCATCTCCTCTCCCGAGCGAGGTGCAGGTTCATTTGATCTTTCCTACCCCCGTTTCCTCAGCCCACATCTCACTTCTCATCTCCGGGCCCAGTCAACTGCTTCCTCAACATTTCTGCTTGAATCAACCTGGCACCTAAATTGAAAAGACCCCAGAATGAACTTACCACTTACCCCACGTCACACACCCGTTTCCATTATTGTCCTCCCCACCTCGGGGACGGGAACCACTGCCCACTCGACCGATCAAACACCAATCCTACGTTTCATCCCCAGCCTCTTGTTCGGACAGCCTATCAATCCCTGACTCCTGTCAATCCTACTGCCTTGTGTAGCTCCTGAATCCGGCCACTTTCTCCATACCCTCACTGCTGTGAAATAAGATTCGTATTCTACGGCAAGACAGGAAAAATTTCAACACAGAAGTTCTTCTCTGCCCCTTGGCCTCCTCTCTCCCCCACTGTGCACTGTGTGTCTGCATTATACATCAACCAAACCTCCCCATCGGCAGAAATACCTGCTCAGCCACCAAGAGCAACATTCTCCCAGCATCAACGAGACAACGCCTTAAAAGATAACATTCCTTCTTGCCTTGTAAGGGCTCACGTGACCCACCACGATGGCACTTAGATCTGGATCGATGGCACTTAGATCTGGATCGTGTAAACTGTCAACAATACGTCATTGGATGTACAGCCCTCTGTCTCAAGAAACTTATATACCTGTGCCTTGACTTCTAACAGGCAGAACAGGTCTCAGAGCTTTCTGAGATGCTCTTCCTGGGTTATAATCCTCAAATTTGGCTCAAAAAAATTTTTCCATTTCTTTCTTAGATTGATTAATTTTTGGCCAACACTGCCAAGGCCACTCTGCCCTCTTAACAGGATGACTAGAATAGGAATAACAGTGACGACTGCAAACACTGTGTTCTGAGTGCTTCACGCGTATCAACCTATTCAATGCCAAGAGTTAGGTTCTGTGATTACCACCCCCATTGCACAGACAGAGGAGCCAACAGAGAAGTGACCTAATGTCAGGATCAGTACAAGGCAAGGCTGAAACGTGCATCCAGGCAGAGCCCGTGCGCCTGGGCGTTAGTGCTTCTCCTTCCAACGCGTGCACTCACTGTCTCTCGTCATTACTGTTTTGCACAGCAGCCGGTGTGACTTCCCTGAAATTCAAGTATGAACACGGGACTTCCCCTGCTTCCAGGCTCCACGCCGGCCCTCTTCCCTCAGGAGAGCAGACACTCTTCCCAGAGCTTTTACGGCTCCAGCCTGCACTCATCTCTCCACCTCACCCCCTGGGGCAGGAGCAGGAAACACTCCCTGCTAGGGACCTCAGGGTCTCTGCTGCAGTTACTCAAGATGCCATTATAGTGCCCAGAGCAGCCAGAGAGTACGTAACCGAATGGGTACAGCTGTGTTCCCACAAAACCTTGTTTACAAAGACAGGCTAATGGGGATGGATTCGCCCCCAATCCCTGCACTAGACTGGAAGTTCCGTGGAAGGGGAGGGACCACGTCCATGGGATGCACAACTGCACCCCAATGCACGCAATCCTCAGTAAGTATATATTGAATAAATGCATGAATCGTACAATATCTGCCTGACTTATGAGAGAGAGTCTGAGAGGGAAAGGGAGAACACGGACAGGGAAAGGGGGGCTTGATCAGATGGAAGCTTCCTAGCGATACTTTATATTCTCTGAAGAGAGGAGGACCTAACTTTATATTCTGTGCACGGTGCTGTATTCTTAATAACGCTGTATAACAGACACCAGAAAAATTGAATTTGCTCACTTCTCAAAGCCTCCATGTCATTAAATCTGAAGGCAAAACCAAATACGAGAATTGTCTGTCTAACCCCAAGTCAATTAAGAATAATCACGTCAAATCGTCATGTTATATGATTCAAAGAATGACTGTAAAGTAGTGTAACACTCAACTCCCCGGAGAGGGAGAACTACAGGCTCCTTCTTCCTGGGAGGCAATGAGAGTCAGCAGCTGCCTTTGTGACTTGCTGGTGTTAAGATACCTTCATAAGCACAAGCTGATTTCCTTAACAGTCAAGATCAATGTATCACTATTGACTAGAAATGGAAAACAGAATCGGGAGATCATCTTCTAAGATCAGTATGTTTGTAAAGGTGGAAATGTACTGAAAAACAGAATCACTAATCACCAGATGGAAATACGGGATTATCAGGAAGCGGGTCAGACTACTCACTTTCCATTTTACAATTTACCAAGTTCCCCCCTTGACCCCAAATCACCCTTACGCACGATATCTTTCCAAGATGGTCATGCCTCAGTAGAAATGAAACGAATACAAAGGAATTGAGAGCAAGGGAAAGTAACACAGGCTTGGATCTGAAATTCGAGGTGAGCCTAGAAAGCTAAGCTCATAATGAAGAGCTTCTGCAGCCACCAGATCTCTTGAGAAATCAGCTTTGCTTTGGGACGTGGCCGCCACTAACAACTGCTCGCGATTTGGTTGTCATTCTGCCTGAGCCACAGAGTTTACAACATAACAGGTCAAATTTAATTCTACAGTTTAAAGACCCTCTTGATAAATTAGACAAATCCGATCTGCATCCCTTCTCCAGCTGCACTCAATCACTCACTCACCTAGGAGGAGCACAAGACAGCAGGGAGGGAGGGGTGAGAACAGGCAACGAAGTTCAGAAGAAACGGGGTGAGCCTGTGGGCGGGGTGTCCCCAGACTCTCCCCAGCGTGCGGCACGACGTAGGCATGGGTGGGGTGCTCCAGCCTCAGCAGCCGGTTTCTCTCTGGTCACTACAGCTGGATTCTGAGCTGGCCCAGCCCCTGCTGACATCCTGTGCTCAGGAAGACCACCCACTCTGGCTCCTTTCAGAGGCCTGAGAGTTGACCGCACTGCCCTGGGCGTCGGTGGCCCTTCTGGGGCATGGTGGGCGGGGGGAGGGGAGTGTCAAGTAATCTGTCTGCTTCATCAGGGCTTGAAATGGATACACTCAAGATGAAACAGAGGACTCACCAGTCCATGAATACGTAGGATGTCCTCCCTTATGGAAAAGGACCCTATTCAAGTACATTTTAAGACCAATGGCAAGGCCTCTGTTGGCAGTTACGGCAGAACTGGAAATGGAGGAGGGTCTGGCTTATCAGTGAGAAAAAGCATTACATTCCAACAGAAGGATTGTCTGCCCAAAGACACGGACGGACTCAGTAGGGATGCCAAGCACCAGGCCAGGACATAAACCAAAAGGGACACGGACGGACTCAGTAGGGATGCCAAGCACCAGGCCAGGACATAAACCAAAAGGGACACGGACGGACTCAGTAGGGATGCCAAGCACCAGGCCAGGACATAAACCAAAAGGGACACGGACGGACTCAGTAGGGATGCCAAGCACCAGGCCAGGACATAAACCAAAAGGGACACGGACGGACTCAGTAGGGATGCCAAGCACCAGGCCAGGACATAAACCAAAAGGGACACGGACGGACTCAGTAGGGATGCCAAGCACCAGGCCAGGACATAAACCAAAAGGGACACGGACGGACTCAGTAGGGATGCCAAGCACCAGGCCAGGACATAAACCAAAAGGGACACGGACGGACTCAGTAGGGATGCCAAGCACCAGGCCAGGACATAAACCAAAAGGGACACGGACGGACTCAGTAGGGATGCCAAGCACCAGGCCAGGATATAAACCAAAAGGGACACGGACGGACTCAGTAGGGATGCCAAGCACCAGGCCAGGACATAAACCAAAAGGGACACGGACGGACTCAGTAGGGATGCCAAGCACCAGGCCAGGACATAAACCAAAAGGGACACGGACGGACTCAGTAGGGATGCCAAGCACCAGGCCAGGACATAAACCAAAAGGGACACGGACGGACTCAGTAGGGATGCCAAGCACCAGGCCAGGATATAAACCAAAAGGGACACGGACGGACTCAGTAGGGATGCCAAGCACCAGGCCAGGATATAAACCAAAAGGGACACGGACGGACTCAGTAGGGATGCCAAGCACCAGGCCAGGACATAAACCAAAAGGGAAACGGACGGACTCAGTAGGGATGCCAAGCACCAGGCCAGGACATAAACCAAAAGGGACACGGACGGACTCAGTAGGGATGCCAAGCACCAGGCCAGGACATAAACCAAAAGGGACACGGACGGACTCAGTAGGGATGCCAAGCACCAGGCCAGGACATAAACCAAAAGGGACACGGACGGACTCAGTAGGGATGCCAAGCACCAGGCCAGGACATAAACCAAAAGGGACACGGACGGACTCAGTAGGGATGCCAAGCACCAGGCCAGGACATAAACCAAAAGGGAAACGGACGGACTCAGTAGGGATGCCAAGCACCAGGCCAGGACATAAACCAAAAGGGAAACGGACGGACTCAGTAGGGATGCCAAGCACCAGGCCAGGACATAAACCAAAAGGGACACGGACGGACTCAGTAGGGATGCCAAGCACCAGGCCAGGATATAAACCAAAAGGGAAACGGACGGACTCAGTAGGGATGCCAAGCACCAGGCCAGGACATAAACCAAAAGGGAAACGGACGGACTCAGTAGGGATGCCAAGCACCAGGCCAGGATATAAACCAAAAGGGAAACGGACGGACTCAGTAGGGATGCCAAGCACCAGGCCAGGACATAAACCAAAAGGGAAACGGACGGACTCAGTAGGGATGCCAAGCACCAGGCCAGGACATAAACCAAAAGGGACACGGACGGACTCAGTAGGGATGCCAAGCACCAGGCCAGGACATAAACCAAAAGGGACACGGACGGACTCAGTAGGGATGCCAAGCACCAGGCCAGGACATAAACCAAAAGGGAAACGGACGGACTCAGTAGGGATGCCAAGCACCAGGCCAGGACATAAACCAAAAGGGAAACGGACGGACTCAGTAGGGATGCCAAGCACCAGGCCAGGACATAAACCAAAAGGGACACGGACGGACTCAGTAGGGATGCCAAGCACCAGGCCAGGACATAAACCAAAAGGGACACGGACGGACTCAGTAGGGATGCCAAGCACCAGGCCAGGACATAAACCAAAAGGGAAACGGACGGACTCAGTAGGGATGCCAAGCACCAGGCCAGGATATAAACCAAAAGGGAAACGGACGGACTCAGTAGGGATGCCAAGCACCAGGCCAGGACATAAACCAAAAGGGACACGGACGGACTCAGTAGGGATGCCAAGCACCAGGCCAGGACATAAACCAAAAGGGACTCGGACGGACTCAGTAGGGATGCCAAGCACCAGGCCAGGACATAAACCAAAAGGGACACGGACGGACTCAGTAGGGATGCCAAGCACCAGGCCAGGACATAAACCAAAAGGGACACGGACGGACTCAGTAGGGATGCCAAGCACCAGGCCAGGACATAAACCAAAAGGGAAACGGACGGACTCAGTAGGGATGCCAAGCACCAGGCCAGGACATAAACCAAAAGGGACACGGACGGACTCAGTAGGGATGCCAAGCACCAGGCCAGGACATAAACCAAAAGGGACACGGACGGACTCAGTAGGGATGCCAAGCACCAGGCCAGGACATAAACCAAAAGGGACACGGACGGACTCAGTAGGGATGCCAAGCACCAGGCCAGGACATAAACCAAAAGGGAAACGGACGGACTCAGTAGGGATGCCAAGCACCAGGCCAGGACATAAACCAAAAGGGAAACGGGACGGACTCAGTAGGGATGCCAAGCACCAGGCCAGGACATAAACCAAAAGGGACACGGACGGACTCAGTAGGGATGCCAAGCACCAGGCCAGGACATAAACCAAAAGGGACACGGACGGACTCAGTAGGGATGCCAAGCACCAGGCCAGGACATAAACCAAAAGGGAAACGGACGGACTCAGTAGGGATGCCAAGCACCAGGCCAGGATATAAACCAAAAGGGAAACGGACGGACTCAGTAGGGATGCCAAGCACCAGGCCAGGACATAAACCAAAAGGGACACGGACGGACTCAGTAGGGATGCCAAGCACCAGGCCAGGACATAAACCAAAAGGGACACGGACGGACTCAGTAGGGATGCCAAGCACCAGGCCAGGACATAAACCAAAAGGGACACGGACGGACCTCAGTAGGGATGCCAAGCACCAGGCCAGGGACATAAACCAAAAGGGACACGGACGGACTCAGTAGGGATGCCAAGCACCAGGCCAGGACATAAACCAAAAGGGACACGGACGGACTCAGTAGGGATGCCAAGCACCAGGCCAGGACATAAACCAAAAGGGACACGGACGGACTCAGTAGGGATGCCAAGCACCAGGCCAGGACATAAACCAAAAGGGAAACGGACGGACTCAGTAGGGATGCCAAGCACCAGGCCAGGACATAAACCAAAAGGGACACGGACGGACTCAGTAGGGATGCCAAGCACCAGGCCAGGACATAAACCAAAAGGGACACGGACGGACTCAGTAGGGATGCCAAGCACCAGGCCAGGACATAAACCAAAAGGGAAACGGACGGACTCAGTAGGGATGCCAAGCACCAGGCCAGGACATAAACCAAAAGGGAAACGGACGGACTCAGTAGGGATGCCAAGCACCAGGCCAGGACATAAACCAAAAGGGAAACGGACGGACTCAGTAGGGATGCCAAGCACCAGGCCAGGACATAAACCAAAAGGGGACACGGACGGACTCAGTAGGGATGCCAAGCACCAGGCCAGGACATAAACCAAAGGGGACACGGACGGACTCAGTAGGGATGCCAAGCACCAGGCCAGGACATAAACCAAAAGGGAAACGGACGGACTCAGTAGGGATGCCAAGCACCAGGCCAGGACATAAACCAAAAGGGACACGGACGGACTCAGTAGGGATGCCAAGCACCAGGCCAGGACATAAACCAAAAGGGACACGGACGGACTCAGTAGGGGATGCCAAGCACCAGGCCAGGACATAAACCAAAAGGGACACGGACGGACTCAGTAGGGATGCCAGCACCAGGCCAGGACATAAACCAAAAGGGAAACGGACGGACTCAGTAGGGATGCCAAGCACCAGGCCAGGACATAAACCAAAGGGGAAACGGACGGACTCAGTAGGGATGCCAAGCACCAGGCCAGGACATAAACCAAAAGGGACACGGACGGACTCAGTAGGGATGCCAAGCACCAGGCCAGGACATAAACCAAAAGGGAAACGGACGGACTCAGTAGGGATGCCAAGCACCAGGCCAGGATATAAACCAAAAGGGAAACGGACGGGACTCAGTAGGGATGCCAAGCACCAGGCCAGGACATAAACCAAAAGGGACACGGACGGACTCAGTAGGGATGCCAAGCACCAGGCCAGGACATAAACCAAAAGGGACACGGACGGACTCAGTAGGGATGCCAAGCACCAGGCCAGGACATAAACCAAAAGGAAACGGACGGACTCAGTAGGGATGCCAAGCACCAGGCCAGGACATAAACCAAAAGGGACACGGACGGACTCAGTAGGGGATGCCAAGCACCAGGGCCAGGACATAAACCAAAAGGGACACGGACGGACTCAGTAGGGATGCCAAGCACCAGGCCAGGACATAAACCAAAAGGGAAACGGACGGACTCAGTAGGGATGCCAAGCACCAGGCCAGGACATAAACCAAAAGGGACACGGACGGACTCAGTAGGGATGCCAAGCACCAGGCCAGGACATAAACCAAAAGGGACACGGACGGACTCAGTAGGGATGCCAAGCACCAGGCCAGGACATAAACCAAAAGGCACACGGACGGACTCAGTAGGGATGCCAAGCACCAGGCCAGGACATAAACCAAAAGGGACACGGGACGGACTCAGTAGGGATGCCAAGCACCAGGCCAGGACATAAACCAAAAGGGACACGGACGGACTCAGTAGGGATGCCAAGCACCAGGCCAGGACATAAACCAAAAGGGGAAACGGACGGACTCAGTAGGGATGCCAAGCACCAGGCCAGGACATAAACCAAAAGGGACTCGGACGGACTCAGTAGGGATGCCAAGCACCAGGCCAGGACATAAACCAAAAGGGACACGGACGGACTCAGTAGGGATGCCAAGCACCAGGCCAGGACATAAACCAAAAGGGACATGGACGGACTCAGTAGGGGATGCCAAGCACCAGGCCAGGACATAAACCAAAAGGGAAACGGACGGACTCAGTAGGGATGCCAAGCACCAGGCCAGGACATAAACCAAAAGGGACATGGACGGACTCAGTAGGGATGCCAAGCACCAGGCCAGGACATAAACCAAAAGGGACACGATGGACTCAGTAGGGATGCCAAGCACCAGGCCAGGACATAAACCAAAGGGACACGGACGGACTCAGTAGGGATGCCAAGCACCAGGCCAGGACATAAACCAAAAGGGACACGGACGGACTCAGTAGGGATGCCAAGCACCAGGCCAGGACATAAACCAAAAGGGACACGGACGGACTCAGTAGGGATGCCAAGCACCAGGCCAGGACATAACCAAAAGGGACACGGACGGACTCAGTAGGGATGCCAAGCACCAGGCCAGGACATAAACCAAAAGGGACACGGACGGACTCAGTAGGGATGCCAAGCACCAGGCCAGGACATAAACCAAAAGGGACACGGACGGACTCAGTAGGGATGCCAAGCACCAGGCCAGGACATAAACCAAAAGGGGACACGGACGGACTCAGTAGGGATGCCAAGCACCAGGCCAGGACATAAACCAAAAGGGACTCGGACGGACTCAGTAGGGATGCCAAGCACCAGGCCAGGACATAAACCAAAAGGGACACGGACGGACTCAGTAGGATGCCAAGCACCAGGCCAGGGACATAAACCAAAAGGGACACGGACGGACTCAGTAGGGATGCCAAGCACCAGGCCAGGACATAAACCAAAAGGGACACGGACGGACTCAGTAGGGATGCCAAGCACCAGGCCAGGACATAAACCAAAAGGGAAACGGACGGACTCAGTAGGGATGCCCAAGCACCAGGCCAGGACATAAACCAAAAGGGACACGGGACGGACTCAGTAGGGATGCCAAGCACCAGGCCAGGACATAAACCAAAAGGGACACGGACGGACTCAGTAGGGATGCCAAGCACCAGGCCAGGACATAAACCAAAAGGGACACGGACGGACTCAGTAGGGATGCCAAGCACCAGGCCAGGACATAAACCAAAAGGGACACGGACGGACTCAGTAGGGATGCCAAGCACCAGGCCAGGACATAAACCAAAAAGGGACACGGACGGACTCAGTAGGGATGCCAAGCACCAGGCCAGAACATAAACCAAAAGGGACACGACGGACTCAGTAGGGATGCCAAGCACCAGGCCAGGACATAAACCAAAAGGGACACGGACGGACTCAGTAGGGATGCAAGCACCAGGCCAGGACATAAACCAAAAGGGACTCGGACGGACTCAGTAGGGATGCCAAGCACCAGGCCCAGGACATAAACCAAAAGGGACACGGACGGACTCAGTAGGGATGCCAAGCACCAGGCCAGGACATAAACCAAAAGGGACACGGACGGACTCAGTAGGGATGCCAAGCACCAGGCCAGGACATAAACCAAAAGGGACACGGACGGACTCAGTAGGGATGCCAAGCACCAGGCCAGGACATAAACCAAAAGGGAAACGGACGGACTCAGTAGGGATGCCAAGCACCAGGCCAGGACATAAACCAAAAGGGAAACGGACGGACTCAGTAGGGATGCCAAGCACCAGGCCAGGACATAAACCAAAAGGGACACGGACGGACTCAGTAGGGATGCCAAGCACCAGGCCAGGACATAAACCAAAAGGGACACGGACGGACTCAGTAGGGATGCCAAGCACCAGGCCAGGACATAAACCAAAAGGGACACGGACGGACTCAGTAGGGATGCCAAGCACCAGGCCAGGACATAAACCAAAAGGGACACGGACGGACTCAGTAGGGATGCCAAGCACCAGGCCAGGACATAAACCAAAAGGGACACGGACGGACTCAGTAGGGATGCCAAGCACCAGGCCAGGACATAAACCAAAAGGGACACGGAAGGACTCAGTAGGGATGCCAAGCACCAGGCCAGGACATAAACCAAAAGGGACACGGACGGGACTCAGTAGGGGATGCCAAGCACCAGGCCAGGACATAAACCAAAAGGGACACGGACGGACTCAGTAGGGATGCCAAGCACCAGGCCAGGACATAAACCAAAAGGGACACGGACGGACTCAGTAGGGATGCCAAGCACCAGGCCAGGACATAAACCAAAAGGGAAACGGACGGACTCAGTAGGGATGCCAAGCACCAGGCCAGGACATAAACCAAAAGGGACACGGACGGACTCAGTAGGGATGCCAAGCACCAGGCCAGGACATAAACCAAAAGGGAAACGGACGGACTCAGTAGGGATGCCAAGCACCAGGCCAGGACATAAACCAAAAGGGACACGGACGGACCTCAGTAGGGATGCCAAGCACCAGGGCCAGGGACATAAACCAAAAGGGACACGGACGGACTCAGTAGGGATGCCAAGCACCAGGCCAGGACATAAACCAAAAGGGACACGGACGGACTCAGTAGGGATGCCAAGCACCAGGCCAGGACATAAACCAAAAGGGACACGGACGGACTCAGTAGGGATGCCAAGCACCAGGCCAGGACATAAACCAAAAGGGAAACGGACGGACTCAGTAGGGATGCCAAGCACCAGGCCAGGACATAAACCAAAAAGGGAAACGGACGGACTCAGTAGGGATGCCAAGCACCAGGCCAGGACATAAACCAAAAGGGACACGGACGGACTCAGTAGGGATGCCAAGCACCAGGCCAGGACATAAACCAAAAGGGACACGGACGGACTCAGTAGAGGATGCCAAGCACCAGGCCAGGACATAAACCAAAAGGGACACGGACGGACTCAGTAGGGATGCCAAGCACCAGGCCAGGACATAAACCAAAAGGGACACGGACGGACTTCAGTAGGGATGCCAAGCACCAGGCCAGGACATAAACCAAAAGGGAAACGGACGGACTCAGTAGGGATGCAAGCACCAGGCCAGGACATAAACCAAAAGGGAAACGGACGGACTCAGTAGGGATGCCAAGCACCAGGCCAGGACATAAACCAAAAGGGACACGGACGGACTCAGTAGGGATGCCAAGCACCAGGCCAGGACATAAACCAAAAGGGACACGGACGGACTCAGTAGGGATGCCAAGCACCAGGCCAGGACATAAACCAAAAGGGAAACGGACGGACCTCAGTAGGGATGCCAGCACCAGGGGCCAGGATATTAAACCAAAAGGGAAACGGACGGACTCAGTAGGGATGCCAAGCACCAGGCCAGGACATAAACCAAAAGGGACACGGACGGACTCAGGACATAAACCAAAAGGGACTCGGACGGACTCAGTAGGGATGCCAAGCACCAGGCCAGGACATAAACCAAAAGGGACACGGACGGACTCAGTAGGGATGCCAAGCACCAGGCCAGGACATAAACCAAAAGGGACACGGACGGACTCAGTAGGGATGCCAAGCACCAGGCCAGGACATAAACCAAAAGGGAAACGGACGGACTCAGTAGGGATGCCAAGCACCAGGCCAGGACATAAACCAAAAGGGACACGGACGGACTCAGTAGGGATGCCAAGCACCAGGCCAGGACATAAACCAAAAGGGACACGGACGGACTCAGTAGGGATGCCAAGCACCAGGCCAGGACATAAACCAAAAGGGACACGGACGGACTCAGTAGGGATGCCAAGCACCAGGCCAGGACATAAACCAAAAGGGAAACGGACGGACTCAGTAGGGATGCCAAGCACCAGGCCAGGACATAAACCAAAAGGGAAACGGACGGACTCAGTAGGGATGCCAAGCACCAGGCCAGGACATAAACCAAAAGGGACACGGACGGACTCAGTAGGGATGCCAAGCACCAGGCCAGGACATAAACCAAAAGGGACACGGACGGACTCAGTAGGGATGCCAAGCACCAGGCCAGGACATAAACCAAAAGGGAAACGGACGGACTCAGTAGGGATGCCAAGCACCAGGCCAGGATATAAACCAAAAGGGAAACGGACGGACTCAGTAGGGATGCCAAGCACCAGGCCAGGACATAAACCAAAAGGGACACGGACGGACTCAGTAGGGATGCCAAGCACCAGGCCAGGACATAAACCAAAAGGGACACGGACGGACTCAGTAGGGATGCCAAGCACCAGGCCAGGACATAAACCAAAAGGGACACGGACGGACTCAGTAGGGATGCCAAGCACCAGGCCAGGACATAAACCAAAAGGGACACGGACGGACTCAGTAGGGATGCCAAGCACCAGGCCAGGACATAAACCAAAAGGGACACGGACGGACTCAGTAGGGATGCCAAGCACCAGGCCAGGACATAAACCAAAAGGGACACGGACGGACTCAGTAGGATGCCAAGCACCAGGCCAGGACATAAACCAAAAGGGAAACGGACGGACTCAGTAGGGATGCCAAGCACCAGGCCAGGACATAAACCAAAAGGGACACGGACGGACTCAGTAGGGATGCCAAGCACCAGGCCAGGACATAAACCAAAAGGGACACGGACGGACTCAGTAGGGATGCCAAGCACCAGGCCAGGACATAAACCAAAAGGAAACGGACGGACTCAGTAGGGATGCCAAGCACCAGGCCAGGACATAAACCAAAGGGACACGGACGGACTCAGTAGGGATGCCAAGCACCAGGCCAGGACATAAACCAAAAGGGACACGGACGGACTCAGTAGGGATGCCAAGCACCAGGCCAGGACATAAACCAAAAGGGACACGGACGGACTCAGTAGGGATGCCAAGCACCAGGCCAGGACATAAACCAAAAGGGAAACGGACGGACTCAGTAGGGATGCCAAGCACCAGGCCAGGACATAAACCAAAGGGAAACGGACGGACTCAGTAGGGATGCCAAGCACCAGGCCAGGACATAAACCAAAAGGGACACGGACGGACTCAGTAGGGATGCCAAGCACCAGGCCAGGACATAAACCAAAAGGGAAACGGACGGACTCAGTAGGGATGCCAAGCACCAGGCCAGGATATAAACCAAAAGGGAAACGGACGGACTCAGTAGGGATGCCAAGCACCAGGCCAGGACATAAACCAAAAGGGACACGGACGGACTCAGTAGGGATGCCAAGCACCAGGCCAGGACATAAACCAAAAGGGACACGGACGGACTCAGTAGGGATGCCAAGCACCAGGCCAGGACATAAACCAAAAGGGAAACGGACGGACTCAGTAGGGATGCCAAGCACCAGGCCAGGACATAAACCAAAAGGGACACGGACGGACTCAGTAGGGATGCCAAGCACCAGGCCAGGACATAAACCAAAAGGGACACGGACGGACTCAGTAGGGATGCCAAGCACCAGGCCAGGACATAAACCAAAAGGACACGGACGGACTCAGTAGGGATGCCAAGCACCAGGCCAGGACATAAACCAAAAGGGACACGGACGGACTCAGTAGGGATGCCAAGCACCAGGCCAGGACATAAACCAAAAGGGACACGGACGGACTCAGTAGGATGCCAAGCACCAGGCCAGGACATAAACCAAAAGGGAAACGGACGGACTCAGTAGGGATGCCAAGCACCAGGCCAGGACATAAACCAAAAGGGACACGGACGGACTCAGTAGGGATGCCAAGCACCAGGCCAGGACACTAAACCAAAAGGG